>NC_055966.1:10753893-11062643 GCF_018492685.1 Alosa sapidissima
CACACGAACTGTTCAGCCTCCTGCCCTCTGGAAAGCGGTACAGGAGCCTCCGCTCCCGCACCACCAGACTGGCAAGTAGCTTCATCCACCAAGCAATCAGGATGCTGAACACTCTACCCACTCTCCCATCACTGACAGCCCCCCCCACCCACCAGCCAACCAGGAACCTAGGAAACTAGGATCCTGTCTACCAAACCCCCCCCTCCCCCCCCCCCCCCCCCAACACCGCCATGTGGAACTGCACTGTGACTGCGCAGCCAAACGTGTTGCTGCTTCACATCAAGCCTGATATACTTGAATTACTGCATACTGCATATCAATGTAAATATACAGGTCACACAAGCACAAGTTTAAACTTCATGTAACTGTTAAGACTATAGAAATATACAACACAACTACCTCTATTTTTTTTTTATTTTTTTTTATATATGTCCTATATTTCTATTTTGATACATACATGTTCTATATTTCAGTCTTGCACTTTAATTTAATGTTTATTGTCTATGGCTATGTCCATAGTATGTCTATGTCTGTATTTAAAGCATGTCTATGTCTGCATGGGAAAGTAAGAAACGAAATTTCAATTCTTTGTATGACCAGTGCATGTAAAGAAATTGACAATAAAAGCCGACTTGACTTGACTTGACTTGACATAGCGACTTCATTGTGACATACTATATCTCACCCACACACAGACAGGGTGCCGTTCCTGTCTGTCTGGGTGCACACTTAACTTGTACTCTCTGTTCTTAGAACTCAGCACAACAATATTTCAACAATATTTCCGCTTACACAAATTGTTGCTGCAGTGTGCTGTAAGTATGTTGGGGATGTGTGTTGGAGAAGCTTCCTGATGAAATAATGTGCTGTGTATGTAGGGGGGGGGGGGCAGGGACTTACTATTACAAGCAGAGTACTGTATGTATGATGTATGTGAGTGATGACAGTGAAGATGTGTGTGTGGGCGGGAGGGGAGTGGAGCAGTGACTGTGTGTGTGTGTGTGTAGTGTGTAGGTGGGGGCAGTGTGCTGTAAGTATGTAGAGCAGGGGTCGGCAACCTTTGTAACATGGAGTGCCAGTTTGAAATTTTCTTCTTATCTAGTGTGCCATTATCAACGATAACGCAAAGTTAAATTATGACACAAAATACAAAAACATTTCCAATATACCTGGAATTTTATTCTCAACAATAACAGTATCTGTATTCTTAACAAAATAGCCACATCAACATTTCAAAGACTGAAAAACAGCTAGCCTACACATTTAAACTAAAACTAGTGTAGGCTGAGGCAACATCAAATTATCAGTTGCCTACCAGACAGTCAGTGTGATCCCTGGCCCTGCTTTGCTTGACTTAGCTCTGTGATCTGGGGCTTGTAGTTAGTTACTTTGAGTTGCAAACAGGCCTCAGAGTGCTCCGTTGTTAACCGACTGCGGGTGGGGCTGAGCACATGTTTCATGTGTGAGAACACCTGCTCACAGAGATATGTTGACCCGAAGACTGACAGCAGCGCCAGTGCAATGCCCCTGAGACAGCTGAATTTCTCAGGTGTAGATGCCCAGCAGGTGAGGATGTGGGCTCCGTGATCTTTCACTGGTGTGGCTTCCAACTGTTTTCTGAGCTCTGCAAACTTGGTCACCCACAGTGTTGAGCTCTTCAGCTCAATCAGCTGCATTTCCATGTCCTCTGTATCCATCCAGTCGATCAGAGTGGCATCCAAATCAAGTCTATCAAAGCTGTCGGGCTTGATCAAGATAGAGAAGATTGGTCCGTACATTTTAAAATCCACAAATCGCGTGGTGAACTCCGCCTCCAGCACACGCATGTACGTGGTTATTTCAGCGGTGCTGATGTTGCGCAGGGAGGACAGCTCTCTCAGGTGTCGGAAGTAGCGGAACGTGGAGGTGGAAATGTCATCTGAGAATACTGCCAGCTTACCGACAAAAGCCGTCCATGTCTCATACATGTCCAAAACAGTTTGTCCTGCACCTTGCAGTCTGAGATTGAGCACGTTCAGATGTCCCGTAATGTCCGCCAGAAACATAAGTTTCACAATCCACTTCTCGTCCTCCAGTTCTGGATATTTTTGGCCCTTTTCATTCAGAAAGGCCTTGATAGCATCAAAGCAGCTGACAAATCGCTCCAGAACTTTCCCGCAACTCAGCCATCTCACTGCTGAGTGGAGAGGCAGATCTGTATATTCACTGTCCAGCTCCTCGAGCAGGGACTGAAACTGCCGGTGCGTCAGTGCAGATCGCTTCACTATGAAGTTAATAATCTTTGTCACCAAGGCCATAACTTCATTGAGATCCGAATTTGACATTTTTGCGCATAGATTTTCCTGATGTATTATGCAGTGGAGTTTCATGATGGGGTGGCCGACTTTTTCTTCAATCAGTTTGACAGCTCCCTTGTGTCTCCCAACCATAGCGGGGGCGCCGTCTGTGGTCACTGCAAACACTTTTCTGATGTTAATCCCTCGTTCTTCAAAATGTTCAATTAATGCCTTGGCCACGTCTTCACCTTTTGTAGTGTCAGGCATTGGCTTCACGCAGCATAGTTCCTCTCTGACAGTTGAATCACAGTACCTTGCCATGACTGCCAAACGCGGGATGTCATTCACATCCACGCTTTCATCAAGTGCAATGCTAAATACCGCAGCATCTTTTAATCCAGCTGTTTGCTGAGCTCTGACATTTTCAGCCATTTCATCAATACGTCGCTGAACACTTCTAGCTGACGTGCGAATGTCCTTTATTCGTGACTTGATGGTTTCTTTATTTGGCAAGCTTTCAAAAAGAACATCTGAGCAACTGAGAAAAGCCTCCTTAATAAATTCGCCATCCGTAAACGGCTTCCCATGCTTTGCAATGCAATGCGCAATGCGATAGCTTGCTTCTGTCCCGTGATTTTTAGCAGTGGTAAAAACCTTGAAGGAGCTAGCTTGTTTTCCATATCTGGACACAGCACGTTTAATTGACTCTACTTTGTCTGCTTGATCTTTGAAGGTCTTCTCGTGCTTCGTCTCAAAATGACGCTTAACACTTGAAGTTCTGCACACAACATTCTCACAGCATAAAGTGCACACAGCACGGTCCTTCACAAATACAAAACCAAACTCTTGTGTCCAGCAGGACTGGAATGGCCTAGTTTTAGCCTTTTCAGCAGCCGGCGTTGCCATTGTTCACAATATCATGCTCTGTCATTCAGTCAGCACGAAGACAGCGGACAGGGCGCTTAGGTCACGTCACACACTTTGATCTGAAATTCGCGCGCCTGCAATTTAACGCAAATCCACGCAGTGGTGTCCTCCGGGTCCTAGTGCCGGCAGTCAAACGCTCACAGACAAAGAGGCAGATGCTTTTATTTTTTAAACGGGACAGATAAAGTGAGTATCGTAATAATACTAAGGTGCCAGCGTGTCAGTGTTTATTCCGCGCCATAGGTTGCCGACCCCTGATGTAGAGGATGTGTGTTGGAGAAGATCCTGAAGACAATGTGCTGTGTATGTGGGGGGGGAGGGGGGGCAATGTGCAACAAGTATGTAGAGGAGGCTTACTGTAGCAAGCAGTGTGCTGTATGTATGTGAAGTGATGACAGTGATGATGTAAGTGTGTGTGTTGGGGATGAGGGTGGGGTGGGGGGTGGCGGGGGCAGAAAGGCTAGGCAATCAAGGACATGGGTAGATGGAGGAGAAATCAAAAATAATAAATAAAAAGTTCTATGGAGATGTGCAAAAGTTGGAGAAAGTCAGATATGTGTGTGTGTGTGTGTGTGTGTGTGTGTGTTTTGACGTGTGATGAAATAAGAAAATAAATAAAAGGTCTGTAGCATAGGGAGAGGGATGTAAAAGTGCTAAAAGTCTTGTAGGTGTGTGTGTGTGGGGGGGGGGGGGGTCATGAGTGCTGAGTAGTGAATGAGTGCAAAGTCAGTATAGTGTGAGTTCAGAGTTGGGAAATGTTTGAGAGTGCTGAGGAGTGAATGTGTGCAAAGTCAGTATAGTGTGAGTTCAGAGTTCGGATCGCCTGGGGATAAAAACTTCTCCTGAGTCTCTCAGTTCTGGCTTTGTGACTACATAGGCGTCTTCTTGATTTCAGCGGTAGGAATAATCCATTGTTAGGATGAGAAGAGTCCTTCAGAATCTTTTGGGCTCTTAGGAGTACTCTTCTGGAATAGATATCTTGTAGAGCAGGGAGTTGAGTTCTTATAGTACGTTCAGCTGAGCGCACTACTCTCTGCAGAGTACTACAATCTCTAACTGTGGAGTTCCCATACCAGGTGATGATGCTACCAGTTAGAACACTCTCAACCGCTGAAGTGTAGAAGGCCTTCATGATGGATGTAGAAACTTTGAATTTCCTTAGCTGACGAAGGAAGTAGAGTCGTTGTCTGGACTTTTTCAGAACATATTGAGTGTTAACAGTCCATGTTAAGTCTTCAGTAATGTGGACACCAAGGTATTTAAAACTTGTGACTCTCTCTACAGGTTGCCCGCTGATCATTAGTGGGGTGTAACTGTAGTTCTGCTGCTGCCTTCTGTAATCCACTACCATTTCCTTGGTTTTATTGATATTCAGTGTCAAGCTGTTAGATTGACACCACTGTGCCACCTCATCAACCTGATCCAAGTACAGCTGTTCATTGTTGTTACTAATCAGGCCCAAGATCACTGTGTCATCTGCAAACTTGATGATGGAGGTATGACTACTGTTGGCTTTGCAGTCATGTGTGTATATGTTGTACAGCAGTGGACTCAAAACACAACCTTGGGGAGCACCAGTGCTGATGGTTAATGAGTCAGATGTCAGACCCCCCACTCTAACCACTTGTGAACGGTTGGTGAGGAAGTCAAATATCCAGTGACACAGGGTGGTGTTCAGTCCTAAGGCCTTCATCTTTGTGACCAAGGTGAGAGGTACTATCGTGTTGAATGCTGAACTAAAGTCAATGAACAGCATCCTCACATAATTCCCATTCCCCTCCTCCAGGTGAGTTAAGGTGGTGTGCATGAGGTTTGAGATGGCATCCTCTGTAGACCTGTTGGCTCTGTAAGCAAATTGGAGGGGGTCGAAGGAGGCAGGGAGGGATGAGCAGATAATGTTTTTCCCAAGCTTCTCAAAACACTTCATCACTGTAGACGTCAGGGCTACTGGGCGGTAGTCATTCAGACATGATGGACTTTTGTTTTTCGGTACTGGAACAATAACAGACTGCTTGAGACAAGTAGGAACTGTCTCTTGAGCCAATGATGTGTTAAAGATATAAGTGAACACAGGAGCTTACTGAGCAGCGCAGGATTTCAAAACCCTGTTAGAAATTCCATCCGGTCCAGTAGCTTTTCTACAATTAACCCTCCTAAAGACATTGCTCACATCGACCTCAGAGACGCAGAAAGGTGCATCCTCATTTGCTTCACATGCTGCAGCTAGTCCAATATAGTCTGTGTTTTTCATGTCAAAGTGAGCATAAAACGCATTAAGTTCATCAGGGAGGGCTTTACTCACATTCATCATAGGAGGGGACTTTCTTTCAAAGCCAGTGATGGTTCGGAGTCCTTTCCACACTCGTGCTGGATCACCCTCCAAGAAATCAGCTTCAACTCTGTCTCTATAGCACCGCTTAGCATCTTTAATAGCTCTACGTAAACTATAAGATGCTGCTTTGTAATCCGTCATATCCCCTGAAATAAGCCCAGCATTATAAGTCATGGTGCGTGTCTTTAATGCCGTTCTCACTTCTCTATCCACCCATGGCTTCTGGTTAGGGAAGCTTCGGATCTTTACAGTTGGGATGATGGAATCAGTTAGCATATTGATGTAACTCAATGATACTTCCGTAAACTCATTGATGTCAGCAGAGTTCGTCTTGAACATCTCCCAGTCAACGTTGCTAAGGGCGTCCTGTAGCCTGGCTTCCGATTGGTCAGTCCAGCGCTTGACCTCCTTCGTCACTGGGGGGTCCGTCCGACTTCACTGTTTGTACATAGGCAGTAGGAAAACAGCGGCATGATCTGATTTTCCGAAAGCTGGTAGAGACTTCGCTTTGTAACTGTTCTTGAACTGTGTGTAGCAGTGATCCAGTGTGTTGTCACCACGTGTAGGGAAGTGAATGTGTTGAATAAATTCAGGCATGGACCGGTTCAGATGTACTTGATTGAAATCACCGGCCACAATAAGCGCAGCTTCGGGGTGCGTGTGTTGTCTATTTAACACTTCTTGCAATTCTGAAACCGCAGCATCTGTGTTGGCTTGTGGAGGAATGTAGACAGCGTTGAATATTACCGAAGTAAACTCACGGGGCAGGTAGAAGGGTCGACAGACGATCGCTAGATATTCTAGATGAGGCGAGCAGGACTTTGAGAGAACGGTGACATTTCTAGGATCACACCACTTGCTGTTCGTCATGATGCAAACACCGCCACCTTTCGATTTTCCAGATTCCTCAGTCCTGTCAGAGCGAGCAGCAGAGAAAAACTCCACCGGAGTGATGGCACTGTCCGGTACAAGTTCAGTTAGCCATGTCTCAGTAAAGCATAGAATGTTACAGTCCCTGATGTCTCTTTGAAACTGTATCCTCGCTCTTAGTTCATCCATCTTGTTCACAAGAGACTGGACATTGGCTAGGAGAATGCTAGGCAGTGGAGGCCTATGAGCTCTATTCCTCAATCTGTTACGGGCCCCGGCTCGTTTTCCTCTGTGTTTTTTCCTTCTGCGCCGAGATGCGTCTCCATGGTTCCCTGATGCATCTCGGAGAATCTCAGTTGGCCAGGTAGAATCATCAATTAAAACATCCCGAAACAAAAAAGGCAATTCATTTCCGATGTTTCGGAGTGTGTAACGCCATCATACGTAATCAGTGCAGTGGAAAAGTGCAAAAATTAGGGGTTAATAAAAGGTAAAAGGGTAAATATAAGCACAAGTTAGGCGGAGCAACCAAAAAGGCGTCCGAACGCGGCGGCGCCATGGCAACCAATTATTCAAATGTGATTTCTGCTCTATCTAGCATTTTTTCAAAAGTGTTTTGTAGCTCTGTAGAAAATGACACAGCATTTTTTATTTTTATGTCCATCCTATTATACAAACAAACTTTGTCCGAAGATGTCAACTTAATCAAATATCATCTGGTGCAACCATCAAGAAACTGCCATTTTGAGACTTTTATTTTAAAATGAATTCAAAGATCTTAAGTTGCATTCATAAACTAGTGTGCCAGGCACCCATTGGGGCAGCAAACAAGTTTGTAATTATCTCTTATATTTGGAAAAACATAGCTTAAATAACAGCTGGCAAGAAGATGCCAAATTTGGACGTCATGTGGTATGATCTCAACAATACAATGAATATTTATTTATTTGTTCAAATTTATTTTTTGATAAGAAATGAAATAGTGACCTTTTAGAGGAATCAAGTTTGTTCTCAAGTTGAAAATGTCATGTGGTGCGACCAAACATAATGTGGTGCGACTATTACAAAATGCTTTTTTGTGTGGTTTTACATTTAATTTAGGATTTATATGCCTATGCAATTTATTTTAGTGTTATATGGAATCAATTTTTATACATTCAGAGTACATTTTCAAAGATTTCAGAAAAAAACGTTTACATTTACTCTTAGTACATTATAATGACAAAAATGTAAATAAAAATCATTTTACATGTAAGGTTACTTTGGTAAATGTACATTTATTAATCATTTATCCCGCAAGGCTGCGTGCTCAGTCCGCTGCTCTTCACCCTGCTGACGCATGACTGCACTGCAACCTACAGCAACAATCACATAGTGAAATTTGCTGACGACACAACTCTGGTGGGTCTCATCACCAAGGGCGACGAGACTCAATACAGGTTGGAGGTCGACCATCTGACCACGTGGTGCAGGGACAACAACCTCCTGCTGAACGTCAGCAAGACCAAAGAGATTGTTGTTGACTTCCGGAGAGGTCACACCCAACACCTGCCACTGACCATCGACGGTGCTGTGGTGGAGAGAGCGAGCAGCACCAAATTCCTGGGGGTGCACATCAGCGAAGACCTCTCCTAGACCACCAACACTGCATCACTGGCGAAGAGAGCTCAGCGCCGCCTGTACTTCCTCAGGCGGCGCTGAGCTCTCTCTCTCTGAGCTCACTCAGGCGAGCAAGTGCTCCACCAGCCATCATGACCACATTCTACCGAGGCACCATTGAGAGCATCCTCTCCAGCTGTATCGCTGTGTGGGGCGGAAGCTGCACTGAATACAACAGGAAAGCCCTGCAGCGCATAGTGAACACAGCTGGAAGGATTATTGGTGCTTCACTCCCCTCCCTGAAGGACATTTACACCACCCACCTCACCCGCAAGGCGACCAAAATTGTGAGTGATTCAAGTCACCCCGCTCACAATCTGTTCGATCTACTGCCCTCTGGGAAGAGGTACAGAAGCCTGCGCTCCCGCACTACCAGACTCACCAACAGCTTCATACACCAAGCTGTAAGGATGCTGAACTCTCTCCCTCCTCTCCCCCCTCCACCCTCAGCTACATAACATCCTGGACATTGGACCCACAATGGCCGCGTGCACTACTCCACTTGCACACTTGCACACTTGTACACTTTACAACTTGTTGTTGTTGTCCTGAAAACACAACACTTCTGCTGCTCTTACATAACTTGCACCACTATGTCACTTTCTTTCTTACTTAGGTCAAACAGAACTACCCAAGCCTTTTATTGGCCTGACTTTGCACTAGTATTTTATTGACTGTCTATGCACAATTTCAACCAAATTTTGCTGCTCTTATTTTTTTCATTATTATATGTGCCCTCTTATTTACTTACTTTTTTGTTTACTTGAATGTTATGTTTGTCTGTGGACTTAAATTGGTAAAATATGTCTTGTCTTCACCGTGGGATAGTGAGAAACGTAATTTCGATCTCTTTGTATGTCTGGAACATGTGAAGAAATTGACAATAAAGCTGACTTTGACTTTGACTTTGACTTTCTGTTCAGCAAGAAAGATATATTTCACTTATTATCAACATCATAAAAATAGGCTATCACTATGTATGTGGCGGTGAGGGGCGTTAACACTGTAATATAGGATTTTATTACCATTATTTTTGTTTTGTTTCACATTATTTTATTGTTTTTATTTGTTATATTATTAGTGATGATTGGGCAACATCATCAAATTTGTTTAATCATCTTTTTTTGTTTAAGTTTGTTTGCTCTGAAAACTTCCCCATTTCATTTCTGTATCACTTTCTCTCTCTCTCTCTCACACACACACGCACACACACACACACATTGTGTATGTGTGTGTGTGCAAACTCTCTCTCTCTCTCACACACACACACATACATACAGACACAGACTCACTCTCTCTCTATCTCTATCTGTTAAACACTAGGCCTATTACTCTCTTCATCGCTGTATCTATCACAATATATCTATCACGCTAACTATCCCACTAACACACTATCAATCACAGATCACTATCTATCGCACAATCATGCTATCTATCACACTATCAATCTATCACACTACCTATCTATAATACTATCTATCTTTCTTTATCCATCATCTGTCTGTCTTCTAGCCTCCCCATGTAGTTAGCCTAACTTCTATGTCTCACTCTTTTACTCAAAAAAGCTTTCATTCTGCCATTGTTAGTCTGTCTGTCTGTCTGTCTATCTTTTAATTTCTTTATCTTTTATTATCTCTTCCTTTCCACCCAACCATGCACTTTTTTCTATCTTAATATCTTCTCCTGCACCATCTCTTAAAATCATCTGCTAAATCCCATTCACTTTACGTCCTGAATTTCTTCTGTTTATCCCCTCGATCACTCACACACTTTTACCTCCTTTTCTCCCTTAAGCTGTCTACACTTATTTGTTTCTTTCTATGTGTGTTTGTTTTCATCGCCTTCTATATTTCAAATGCCCTCACAAAGCTTATCTTTTTATACCTTTACCAATATATGGACATGTTCAACATCATTAGCAACTTAAAAATCTTTTACTTGTGTAAAACTTTTATTTTTTATTTAATTATTGTTGTTTTTTGCTTTGTAAGCACTATATTACCCTCATGAAATGAAAATATAACAGTTTATTAATCTCTCTACTTATATTTTTAACAATATGAGATCCTTGAGTCATTTGGTGCGACCACTCATCATGTGGTGCAACCAATAATAGCAATAACTGTGTTAAATTCAAAATAAAAATAAAATTTCTGTGGTTAAATTATTAATCAGTCATATAGTATGTTTAAGTCAATGCTATTTTTCAGACTTTTCCATCAGTTTTATAAAACTTACAGGAAAAATAAGGGTTCTAAATATATTTTATAAGGTGACATTGACAGTATAGAACAAAAATATCAGTCCAATATTCACAAAAAGTAAAGAAATGTAAATACTTTGTTTCTAAACAGTTCATATTATTAAGAACTTGTAAACAAACTTTTAAGCATGTTAAGGAAATACATTTAATTTTAAGATAATCTATGGTCGCACCACATGACATTTTTTAAGGCCGCAACCAATTTATTCTCATGAAAAAACACTAAAATCACATTACTTGAAATTTTAATATGGATTTTCATATACCCAACATTCTTAATGTTTGAACAATTGAAACAGAAATTCTTATTTTTAGAATTCTAAATTTGGCCAGTTGAAAAACCTTATCCGTCATTGACCCATACAATGATAATAACTAGATGTACCGCATAGCGGTACAAAATATGACCGCCGCTCAGTCCTGGACATCCGTTCCGCGAAAATAAATCACACTTCAATTTGTCTCCATCTTTTACTCCATCCCCCACTCTTGAAACTTTTGTGTATGCTTGTTTGGCATGCTTGAGTGTGTGCGTGCGGCTGCACAGAAAGTAGCCTACTGGTGCTGAAAAGGTGAATAGATTGTAGAATAGCCAAAGAAGATGTAGCATTGTTATAAAACCTTTAAAATCTCTAAACAATCACAAGTAGGGCAGTTCATCACAGTTCATCCATTGCAACTGGATTGATGAAAGGTCACTTACACCTGTAGGCTACATTGTATTTGGGAAAAGCAAAAGGTATCAGCATAATGTTATATTTATTTATTTATTTATTTATTTATTAATAAACAAAAACATCTCTGTCAGTTCCATGCCGTTTTCAACAGCTATCAAAAACAAAGGTCATTTTTGGATGGATGGATTTTTTGTGAATGTTTCTTCTTCTACATAAGATTTTAGTCATCTTTAGTTATTGTCAATGCACAAATTAAGTAACAGTAGTCTGAAACGTTATTGTTAATGCACAAATTAAGTAACAGTAGTCTGAAACGAAATGCTGTTTTACATCTAACCAGTGGTGCAAATAACTGACATGTCCAAATGGGCCTTGATGAAATGCGTCGCTAGACTGTTCATACACATTTTAACGGGCCAAAGTTGAAGAGCTGTTGTCCGTTATTGTTCGTGCAAATATAGGCTGATTCATGTTCCCTTGCATTGTGTAACTGAGGTGCATGGCTAGTCTGGCTTTCACCAGACCAAGCTCAATCTTTTAAGAAATCAAAAAATAAATAGCGGGCAGATCAGGCTGGGTTCACCCAGCCTAGTCCATAGGCACCCGATATTGTTTAATTTTCCGATTGAGATATCCACGCTCTGGCTATTCTAAATGCAAAAATGCATCAGGGAGTTATGACAAAACTGTAACTAACAAACTAGATCCTAATAGAAAGCTGTTAGCTTCCCTAAGCTACAGGTAGGCTTATAAGGTAGGCCTATTTACAACATAAATTGTCAATAGGCTATGCTGGCGACACAAAAAATCTCATTTGGAAACCAATGGCTTACGCCTTACAGTATCAAGCGGACTTAAACTGCCATATCGTGGCGAAAAGTTGTAATAAAATTCACGCAGCTCCATGAGTCAAGGAAAGCGCGAATGAAGTAGCCACTTCTAAATGGGACCCACTACACAGTAGCTTAAGGTGTGTTGCTAAAGCAGCCATAATGAAATGAAGGTGTCATTGTTTGGATACTTCACACACACATGCTTTTTAATTTCACAGACTACAACTACCAAGTTGGAATCAAAGCACATCGATTCCCCTCTCACAACCTGCACGCACTTAAAACAAATAAACAGGCGTCTCAGTCTCACGCATTCAGGCAAAACTGTATCAGACCGGTGTAACGTTGGTAAATCTTCCATTGCACAGAATGGTTTTTGTAGCACGTGTAACAAATGACAGTCGAAAGATACAATTACAGTGCTGCTATCAATTTGCTTGGTATAACCGCATTTATAGTTTTCTACAAATGCAATCAATCAAATTGGCCTCCATCACTCAACCAACGCTAACGGTAACATTATTGTACCTAGGTCCTTATTGATATTATAAGAAAAAAGTAAAGTAAAAACCAAGCATGTCCGATAAACATCCTCAGATTTATTTCGGCTTCAAGAAGAAATGGGAATTACATTTCATGTGTACATCGTTTTATCCTTATTAGACGTTTTCTGCGGTAAACTACAGTCCTTGTAGGAAGCGTCCATTGTTTTTCCAACCCACTTTTAACTTCCAACAAAATTACGTCTCACTGCAACGATGCGCCATCTAGTGGACAAACGACTACTTATCGCCAATACTGGAAATGCAGCCATGATGATATGATGATGATGAATATTTGGCTTTCTTTTAATCCTACTGAATTTGTAATTATGTATCGGCCGTTCTAATACCGATAGTATGTGCGTGGCTGTGTGTGTGTCCATGTGTATATGTGTGCACCGCCATCTACAGGCCAATGAGTGTACAGTCACTAAATGTACACATAACCTAATTTTTTTAGACCCCCCCATGGATGAAATTCTACGAAACTTGGCATACCCCCAGAGAATGCCAGGTCAATCATACACATAACATTTGGTGCAGTTCTGAACATCTTAACTGAAGATAGGGGCAATTAAAGCAGAATAATATTGCATTTTCATTTTTTACCGGGGGGATGGGGACGAAATGACATTTTTGCGTAAAAGTCTAGTGGGGCTACATACCCACCAAATTTCATGTACCCCGGTGGTTCGGTGTCCCGGGTATCAATGACCAAAAATTCAGGAAGTAGATGACGGGAAAAATTCTTGAATTGTGTGCATGTGTGCGTGTACAAGTTTATGTTTATGTGTGTGGGTGTGTGTGTGTATGTGCGTACTTGTGTGTTTGCCTGCGTATGTGTGTTTGTGCATGTGCATGCATGCGTACATATGTCTACTGTGTGAGTATGTGTCATACGTATGATTACTGTAAATGTATGTGTATGCGTGTGTATCTGTTTATGCACATGTGTGCACATGGAATGGGTTAACATGACCCCTGGAGGCAAACATACGGAAAAAATTGGTCATCCTAGGCCCTACAGTTCTCAAGATATTCACAGAGAACTGTGTCTGCCCTACCCTCCTTTCGGGGGGTCCAGTCCAGCGGGGGGGCTACAGATCAAAACGAAAAATGACGGTTCCATGCTATCCATGTAGGGGTACATGCCCACCAAGTTTTGTGTACCCCGGTCTTTCAGTGTCCCGGGAATCCTTGTTGGTGTACGTCACTAAATGTACACATAAATTATTTTATTGTAAGGCCCCCCATGAACGAAAGTACACAAAACTTGGCATGCATTCGGAGGGTGTCATAATGATCCTACACTTTTAATTTCGTGCAGTTTTGACCTTGTCAGCCAGAGATATTGTGATGAAAACACCTAATTTTTTGCTTTTTAATTTTTAACTAGGTGGCGCTATACATGAAATAAGTGGTAATGGGATGGGTTAACATGCCCCCTTAAGACCAACATACATAAAAAAGGTGGACCTCCTAGGCCCTACGGTTCTCGAGATATTCACAGAAAACTGTCTCCGGCCACCTACAGGCCAGTTGGTGTATAGTAACATAAATTAATTTATTGTGTGGCCCCCCATGAACGGAATTCCACAAAACTTGGCGTGCATACAGAGGGTG
Organism: Alosa sapidissima; assembly: GCF_018492685.1. Lineage (NCBI taxonomy): Eukaryota > Metazoa > Chordata > Actinopteri > Clupeiformes > Clupeidae > Alosa > Alosa sapidissima. The sequence continues at coordinate 10,767,896 of NC_055966.1, forward strand.
TCATAATGATCCTACACTTCCAATTTCGTGCAGTTTTGACTATGTTAGGTCACAGATACCTTCAATTACAACACCTCATTTTTACTTTTTTGTGTTTAACTAGGTGGCGCTATACATGAAATGAGTGGTTATGGAATGGGTTGACATGGCCCCTTGAGATCAACATACAAAAAAAAATGGTCCTCCTAAACCCTACGGTTTTCGAGATATTCACAGAAAACTGTGTCTGCCCTACTCTCCTTTCAGGGGGTCCAGTCCAGCGGGGGGGCTACAGATCAAAACGAAAAACGATGGTTCCATGCTATCCATATGGGGTTACATGCCCACCAAGTTTCGTGTACCCCGGTCTTTCAGGGAATCATTGACGGAAATTTGGGCATGCGAAAAAGAAAAAAAAGAAAAAAAAAAAAAAAAATTTGACTAAACCTATATGACCGCCGCTTCGCTGCGCAGCAGTCATAATAATATAGGGTATTATTAGCCATGACATTACTAGGCTATGAATCGTTCGTTCATTTTTTTTTGGGGGGGGGGGGGGGGGGGGTTTACAAACTTATTCAAAATCACCCCCCCGCCTCTGGTTTTTACACAAATCTCACCCTGGCTATTTGGTTACCAAATAACACTGTTAGCCAATTCACTAACTTAAGACTTCAGTGCCATCATATACAACGTTTTTTTACACAACAAATACAGAAAGGATGGAGGCAGCAAAAGTAGAGAAGTCATTTCAGATGGGGCAAGAACAAGGTGAATTTGTATGCTTGTCAAAACGTAGTCCTACCCTGCATTAGAGGAGCTGATCATCATACCAAGCACACTCGCTGTTTAAAGTAATACACCACGGTAAACTAAAACTAAAATGTTACAAAGGTGGCAAAATTTTTTTTTTTTTTCTTGGGGGGGGGGTTTACAAACTTATTCAAAATCATCCCCCCCTCTGGTTTTTACACAAATCGCACCCTGATAACCTAATTTTTTTTAGACCCCCCCATGGATGAAATTCTACGAAACTTACCCCCAGAGAATGCCAGGTCAATCATACACATAAAATTTGGTGCAGTTCTGAACATCTTAACTGAAGATAGGGGCGATTAAAGCAGAATAATATTGCATTTTCATTTTTTACCGGGGGGGTGCAAATCACAAATGAGTGATTATGGGCCAGGTTGATGTGGGCCCTTGAGACTAACATACCATAAAAGATTCTTCATCCTCAGTGCCACGGTTCAGGTAGTTATTTAGGAAAAACTGTTTTTTTTGCGGTTCGGGGGGCCCAGCACGGGGGTGGGGGGGGGATGGGGGGAGTGGCCCCCGGGGATGAAACTAAATTTTTCTACATTTGGGGCTACATACCCACCAAATTTCATGTGCACCGGTGTTTCGGTGTCCCGGGTATCGTTGACCAAAAATTCAGGATGTAGATGATGGAAAAAAAAAAAAAAAAACTTTGACAATCATTATATGACTAGTGGCGGTCATAGTTATTCTACCTTGTCTTTTATTTTGTCTTTTTTCATTATTCTTTATTTTTAAATGATTTTACCTTGTGTGTTTTATGTTTTCTTTTTCTCTTTTGGTGGCCATTTTGGAAATATGCCAATAAAAAATTGCCACTGTCTAAATGTAATGTTATTATCCAGAAATGTGACCCCTGACTATATGTCCCAAAGTAGCCTAGCTACCATAATAGCCTACTTCTATGTCTCTATAGGCTATTAAGATTACTATAATATAGTGTCCCAAATTACTTTTTCTTGACCTAGGCTACCTGGTTAATGACGTTGATTGTCAGATTCAGTGACAAGTGGTTTGTGTAGATTGCATGAGTCACTAAGGATAGATCATTAACTTAATTCAGGTCTATTTCGTAAGGGAATCCAGGCTTTCTTTACCTACCTGTTTAATGACGTTTTCATTGGCAGGTGTTCAGTAACAGGGTCGAAGAAGTTTGTGTAGTTTGCATGAGTCACTAGCGATACATCGTAAACTTCAGGTCTATTTGAAGACAGACATGACAGATCCAGGTTGTAGGTGCCTTTATGATTAGGGCAGAGAGTTTGCCAGAGAGCTGCAACCACTGCATCAAGTTTGGGTTGGGGCTGCCACGGTTGGAACTGGGGAAACTCCTGTGACATCGTGTAGGCCTAAATTTAGTTGGTAGGCTACCTACATTTTGTAAATTAAGTCGTAAAATCACTTAATTTAACGACAAACACTATAACTGAGTATTTTTTAGCGTTAATACATTTCCAGGTGTTAATTAACAGGAGAAGTGATTGAAATCAAGTTCATTCCTAGCTTATTTGATTTGTTGTTGCTTCTGTGAAAGTGGTTTTACAGTTGACATTAACATTCTAGAATAGATCTCTGTTGAATATTAGATGCTGGTGTTTCACGAGCTGTTATACTTGTTATTTGATTGCCTACTACCGCCAAAGCCTTCTGCCACAGACAGAGCAAAGGTTATTAAGAAACTGTTGTGTTCACAGTGTAATAAGTTAACGGTGACTTCGCGGATTGTGGTTAAAAAAAAATACTAAACGACGTGGTTGGCCTTGCCTGCGCAAGTTAATAAATTATGTTTTGGGGGAAAACAATACAGAGGTAATTAGTAGGTTGTGTTTTACCAAATAAACTAAATCTGAAGTAACCACCCTCCCGGTTCCAGGATCGCATAGAAGAAGTACATCACTTCCTGTGCTGAAGTAGCGAAGCTGCGCCTTTCAACTTTACTAGTGGGAGCTGTAGCGATAACTGTGCGGAGCAATAACCACGGCACTTAAAAGGACTACAAACATCGGGTAAGTGGCGAGGCCAGGCAGACGAACGATTACCTTGATCGACTAAATAAAATAGCCCATTTTGTACAGTGTGCTGCCATAGTTCCCTAGCTAGTTCTCATCGAGGGCTGGAACTCTGCTAGCTCGCTAGGCTACACATGTATGAACGTAACGTTAGTTTCCACATCCGTGCGTTGGCTCTTGTCCTCTGTTTTTTGTTTGAGATAACGTTAGGTTAGATGCAAGTCTGTCTGTGTTTACACGTAGCGTTGTCAAGCGAAAATATTAGAAATAAACGAAAGTTTTACAACTAATATGAAAAGAAGGTCTTAACCATGACACTAACGCATGATAACATTAGTTGTATGATTTGGTCTTAATGATGGACTAACGTTAGTGATTGCTGGCAGCTGTAGTCAACTTTGGAAAGATTGAGGTTTGGTTTTACGTTAATGTTAGCAATTTCGAATGTTGAACTGGCCTAACTTGTTTTACAATAATTGTTATGGGTAACATATTATTCTGTTTAGATAACGCTTCTGTGTCTAGCCCATGTTTACACGTGTAAAAAAGTAGCAGCTATACCTCGTTAGAATCGCCACTCCGCTACATCAAGTAGTTTTATTTGAGTATGTCGCCCAACAAAATGCATAGAATTATTGAATAGTTAAAATAAAATAGAAAATTTACATTTGAATAATCCGTGTGTCTGTTACTCTTAAATCTCCCTTCTATCCCAGACATTTGCCAACAGGTCTATAGTATCAATTTCGGCCGATCAATAAGGCTGCCTGACACAGCCTAGTCGCACACTGCTGTGTTGAGTAACATGATTGGTTTTGTCACCTAACCTCTTTCATCCAGTAACCTGTGCTACATGGTAAAGTGAAGCCCCTGAACATGGCAACGAGTCTAAATGTTTTGTTTGGCTTGCCAAGGTTACATGCCATACCAGTGAAAACAAACAAACAAAATAAACCTGACCAGCTATATGATAAGATTTGTGAGACAGAATTCAGTGAACGGCTGCTACACCGTCTCCAATTTTGCTTGGTTTGTCTGCATAATGTTTTGGTCTGAAATCTAATTGATCTAAACAGTAAAATATGTAAAAATTCAATCTAAAATTATCAAATATATAAAAGTTTATAATACCCTCAATGTCACGGTTTTTGCATTTCCCCAAATATAGGGTCTTACAGAAAATCAATCAGCATGTCTTACAAACCTTTAATGGTTGAATCATACTGAGAACATATTTGTCTTCGCCCTACACATTTTGGGCTATTGATTTTGACTCCCAAACATTGATTCCTAGTTAATGTGTGTCAGGCTGTAAAACTAAATAAATATGAAGGGTTGAAAAAAAATATGAAGACAATGGTTTTTAACAGAAATATTTACAGCCCTTGGCTTTGGGACCCATAATGAGACATGCAGCCACCTTGTCTGATTTGACATCCATATGGGATTTTCATCAGGGATGTGAAATACTTGGGTTTAGGACACTGTTCTGGGCGATTACCATGCGGCAGTGGTAGTGTAGTTGTTAAGGAGCTGGGCTAGCATGCAGTAGCCTGAAAAGTTGTGGGTTCAATTCCTGGCTTCCACCGTTGTGCCCTTGAGCAAGGCATGAATTAATCCTCGAAGAAATCATGGGAGTTGTACTGGAATCGCGGCGCGCTCCTGTCAACTAGATCGTTAAGTGTAAGGTGCCAATCTTAGCGGTTTTAAGTCAGTCGGAGTCAGTCCTTTTCTAGTTTTGCTGTTACAACAATATCAAACATTTTTGATCTTATCGCAAGTCTTTCTAGTCGTGGCTCATGCAAATAGTGACGTGAACTATAAAAAACAATAGTGACCTCTCTCCAACACCAAACAGGAAGGGGCAAAGTAGGCGACAGCTGTAGTCTATGATTATTTGTTATTCTTATAATATTTGTCATTTCTTATACATATTTAGTCGGCTCTTCCACGTGACGGAACAACTCTATATCGGTTAGGGATGTCACGCATGAAACAATGCTGCAGAAACACGAAAATGTGACTGAGTTTAGTAGGCTATCATTTCAGTTCCTGTTTATCTATTGCACGATGGGTAATAATTTAAAGGAATCTAGTTGCAGTCTTGTAATTAGTGACCCTGCAAGATCCCGAGTCATTGCAAAATCATAGTCTGTGACTTAAAACTCTACTACTTGTCTTTAGATGTGAGAGGGTCTGAGACTAGTCTTTCAAAAATCTTTTCCAAATCTTTGCAAATCTTTCCAAAGTCTGTCAGTGTAAGGAGGGCTTAAGACAAGTGTATCCCCCAGTGAACAAATGCTTTCACCAAAATATCCTCCTTGGACTAACACAGGTGCTTCAGATCATGAGATGAATTTTTAAACCTTTTAAAGCTTATTTATTTATTGATTCTGGCAGTGCTGATGTTGCCTGGGTTGGCCAGAGTTGTTAAAGAGAACATGTCAAGAACTTTCTGATTGAGTTTCACTTTTTATGATATCCTTGATTTCTTCACTTTATTAGTAAAGTAAATACCCAAGGGATGTGACATGCAGTTGAGCTCTCCAATCCACCTTGATTGTTTTCGTCATTGATTTATTAATGGTACACAGTGGCACACCTGCCTCTTACCATTTTTGGTGAATTGGTTTAATGGTTCTGATAAGCTCACATTCCAAGAACTTGAGTGGACAAAAGGCTGTGAGTATGTTGACGTTCTTAAGGAGGAATGACAAAGGGAAAGATCTTAAAGGATTACGGGAGTTGTCCGACAGGAAGGGAACCTGATTCTTTGATGTTAATGAATGAAAGGTGTTTATGTGCTCAAAAATAATCCCTTCAGTGAAAAGCAGAAGTTGGTAGGCATCACTTCACACCTCTTCCTTCCTGGGTCTGTAGGACAAAAAAGTCCTTTATGAAAATGAACTTGTCCATTGGCTAGCTAGACCGGATTTCCTTGTTTGGGCTAAGGGCCCGTCCACACGGAGGCGCTTTTTAGGTTAAACGCAGAGGTTTTGCTTCGTCTTGGCCGAGCGTCCAAACGAATCCTGTAAACGCACTGCCCGAAACCGCACTTTTCTGAAACCTGGTCCCAGAGTGGAGAAATCTGAAACCGTAGCCTGTTTGAATTTGTTTAGACAGCGAAACCGCACATCCTGCTTGCGTATCGATGATGTCATCGCCACACCTCAGCTGCCCTGGACTTGCACTTATAGTATTGCCTAACAAAACTAGTTTTCATACATGACATTACCTACGATTACACTCCGTAAGATAAATATCACAACTGGTGCTGCGCAGCGCCGATAGCTTATGACTTGGTGGACTGAACACTGTTTTTTCCCGGTGTTTTTTAATGCATTCTAGCTACTGTCAGTGACGCGAGAGAACTTACGTTTTTAGGAAAGTGTGGTGTAAGTTTAGGCTACATTATTTTACGGTTTGTAGTTGACAGTTCACCATCAGTCCACACAAACAATTCTGGTTTCCTTACACTAGCCATTTCGTCATAGCCTATTCTGTCTGTTTGTAAAGCACAAACTTTGGTCAATTTCTGTAAAGAAACAGTGCCACCTATAGGCCTGGGGTATGAAGTAACGTGTTGAGTCGTGTTGAGATGGATCCGTTTGGACGCAAATATTCTTGATGCGGTTTCAGGGAAGACGGAGGAAAAAAAGATCGGTTTCGTATGTGTGGACTAGCCCTAAGATGGCTTAAGTAGGCGAACTTCAGAGGTCTATAATGTAGGCCTATTTCTTTCTGTCTTTCTATTCTTTGACATGGAAATTTAGCTCAATATCTGCTCTGTCAATAAGTGATAAGTGAACTCCACTCAGGTTTTAGATTGGAAGTGAACTCCGCCCAGGTGTTAGATAGGAATCCATAAATGGGCTGCCTGAGTCTAATGCATTGAGGCTGTGCCTGAGGTTTCATTATTTAGGCCAGTTTCCCATCAAACAACTTTGTCGATGCCATGATGTAGGCTGCTTGTGGACATGCTTGTGTATGCTTGTGATCTCCTGTTTGTTCCTAGCTGGCTCTTTGATGGGGCCTAGTTGGCAGCTGGCAGTTGATACAGGTGAAAATCAATTTAATTAGCTCATTGTGATGTCATAGTTCCAATGCAAAGTCTATGGGGAAAACTAAGCTTGTTTTTTGTTAATATCTCAAAGTATAAAGAGTGAAAAATACATTGCTCAAGTGTCCTTTTCAAGACCTACGTTACACAGTTTGAACGAAGTTTCTATGTTGAAAGGTTGAAGCTGAATTAGACGTAGAAATTTGGTGGGAAGAAGAAGACTTTGGATAACAGAACAGTGCAATTTCATGCACTGTAATAAGTAACTGTAGAATAAGGAAATAAGTCCACAGCCCCCCCCCCCCCAGAATGCTAAACAGTTTGTTTCACAGCAGCTCATTTGCACCTGCTCACCAGGGATCCCTCTGAGCTCAGGGCAACACTCAGGTTGCCAGGCTGGAGACTACCGTTTGCACTCCTAACTACTGTAAGGGGAGGCGGGTGGGTTGGTTTTAATGGGAAGTCATGAGAACCAAATGCCACAAGCACAGAAGCACCACCTCCCCAACACCCATGGGATCCAATGCTGCTGGTGCGTTTCCATGGAGAGGCGGAGTCCTGGTGGAGCTGCTGTGGCTCTTATATATAGCCTATGCTAACCATAGAACCTTTGTGGACAAAACACATTTGTAGTTAGTACTTCAAACATTAGGTACAGAGGTCAACTCCACACCCTGCTAGATTCTACTGAACTGTGCCTCAGTGGTGGTCTCATACTCAGCAACAAGAGAAACCGTTGGACGGTAAACAGTGCTGCTGGAATCTTTGTTATGTAGAAACAGAGGCTTGCAGGTTGGCACAATAGAGCCTGAAGCTCAGGCAGCCACGCTGACACTGTCATTTTCATCACAAATGACGTGTCTCAATGAAAAAGGATTTCTGCACACTTGCACTTCTCCTACACTGTCAGGTGAGATTAACACTTTGGTTTGTCTCTGCTGTCTCTCAGAAAGTAGAGTTAGTAGCGTCTACTTCGCAAACCTAATCCTCCTCATATTGCTGTTGTCAAGGCTACTGTTTTATTTCCGTCTTCATATTTTAATTGTTCCTGAAGGAGTTGATACAGGTTGAATCACTCAGCTTTGCCTGTACGAATCCGAGGTGTACCCATAGCAAACAAATTAATGGTTTGGCCTTAAGAATCTTTTGCTCTTGAGTCAGCAGTGTTGTTGAATTGTATGAACACTGTTAGTTCATGTTCCTGAATCTGCGGTCTTTAACCGCAATTTTTTAATAATAAAAAATGAAATCACCCTTAGGCTATTCATGGTCGTGCTTGACTGTGAGGAGTCTATGTATTTGTATGTGCCTGACCTGAGAACCTTCACTGAGACGAACTTGCACCAATGCCTAGTACTTGCAGCCATGGGCGCTGCTACTCGGTAAGTGGTAAACCACCTACAACAAGAGCCCTATGCCATTGTTTTGTTAGGAGAATGAAGCCATACAGCCCTTTTTTATTAGGAGGTTTACAACTTACCCAGGTTTGTCACTTAACCGGAATACCCCCCAGGTATTTCTGCTCAGAATGAACAAACTACATACCACAGTTCCTGTCCCCTGACCTCATCCCCTCTGAAAACTTGTGGTGTGACATTAAAAATGCAGTTTCTGGGGCAAAACAGAAAGGAAAGGTTCGTTCATTCTGGGCAGAGATACCTTTTCATAGGTGCCAGAAGTTGGTTGACTATGCAACGCAGATGTGCAGCACTTATCAAAAACAATGGTTCTGCAACTAAATATTAGTTCAGTGATTTGGGGGGGGGGGGGGGCGGCAGAGAGGGGCGGCCCGGGGGGGGGGGCGGCAGAGAGGGGCGGCCCAGAATTATTGTCTGTCATAGGGACCAAATCTTCTAGCAGCGCCCCCTGCTCACGATTAGCCTACCACTCCGCCATTGGAAGTAATGATAGTCCAACTTGGAGTGAATACGCACAGGGGAAATTCTCCCTCCTCGTAGCTGACTAGCCTGATACGCACAGTGCGTAGGCTACGGCCGTATACTTGGAGGCGCCACTGAGCATCGCTGCTAAGAACGGTGTGCCTTTTACTCTTAAATGGCAGAAAAATATTAAGCTGCCGTTTTCTTTTCATAACGAGCACTACGCTTAAATGATTTATGTGAATGAATGGTTGTGTTTTAAGTGCCAGAATTGTTTATCATAGTCATGAAAAAGTTTACAACTAGTGCTGCCGCGATTAGTCGACTTAGTCGACCTAATCAACCATGAAAATTAGTCGACGGCAATTTTTTTAGTCAAAGTCGTTTTACTATTGACCGCCTATTTATTTTTGGTCTCAAACGGCTCACTGTAATATTATATTAACTCTGTTATTAACTCTTGTACAATGACTGTCTTTGGATGTTAAACATACCCCCCTACTCCCACTCTTGTAAAGTGACCTTGGGTATCTTGAAAGGCGCTATATAAATTGAAGTTATTATTATTATTATTATTATTATTATTATTATTATAATAAACAGGCTACTAAGACTTTGGCAGTTTTAAACCCCGCTATGCACGCAAACTGTTAACGCCAGCAGCAAAGCTGCGCGCCTGCCTGCTTTCAGCGCAATTCATTCTTTCATGCGCCAGAGAGATCTACGTCATTTTGACGTCACATTGTCGCGCTACCGGTCGGGTGCGTCAGGTATGTAGAAGCCTTTAGGCAGAGCTAAGTGGGGGGAGTGAAGCTAGTAGGTTGAGCTAGTCCAAACTCTAGTATTGTGAAAATTGAAATAAATTAAGTGAAGAGTGTCTCACGTTAACAACGCAACGGCGTGTCATTACTGTACTTCATTCATACAAAAAAACGTTAAAACGAACATTCCGCCGCTCGTGATATCAACAATCAAGGTGTGCGTCATTTGCATGGTCAATAAGTCACGACGCATATTTTTTTAGCGTTCAAGCCAACTGAAAGTGAGGTAACCTATATGGTAAGACGCACAAAGTGCCTGTAGCCTACTTGCTTTGAACATGCTGATGTTAGGCTCATTTGCAAAGTCCTCAACTCCTGTCGCCTTTCAAAGTCCAGCGTTTCTCAAACTATGGGCCGCGCGGACCAGCACCGACCGTAACGTGGACACTGCTGGTCCGTAGCCGCGGAGCGAAATTATTCCCGGGGCTTCATCTGATAATTTGTTGCGCAATTGATTAAGACCCCGCGGACCGACAGAAAAAGAAAACAAACGTTTCTGCAAAAAGTAGGAAATACTTGCTAATTTGGTGTCATCAAATATAGAGGCATACAATTAAATGGTGGTATGAGCGTTCATTCAATGCGCGAGAGAAACTGAAACCACTTGATAACGTTGGTAGCAAAGCTCCAATTTAACCTATTGGAAGGCTATTTAATTATGAAACTACATTTAATAGAACAATGTGGATTTATGCAATTTCCATAAAAACAGAGCACAGACTATAATACACTATCTAGAGTATTGTATAGTCAAATTTGAATAACGTGGCCAAAAGCTTGTGGCATAATTAAATGTCAATATTATTTCCATTTGCCTACCAGTGTATGATGCTTGCATGAGGGAAACATCCCAAAACGATGACACCCATATAATTGCTGTTGTTTTGAGAAGTATTTATCATGCAACCATGCAAAAGCAATGGAACTATTGTAATTATATTTTACATTAGTAAAGCAGTTCTCTGATGTGCATGTTTTCACAAACTTTTTGTGAACAGGCACTTTAAACACTGGCTGCTTTGAAGTGCATGTATAACAATATAGCATAATAATTGTGATGTGATATAATGATAATTTGATGGAGGTGGAGATTTCATGTAGGTGGGCCCTACAGTATGACCCCAAAGTATGCCATGACTGGGCCTCAGGTCAAAGAAGTTGTCAATGTCCATGGCAAACACTGGCATACAAATAAAGTCTATCAAAGGTCTGACATCAGATCTAAAGGTAGCATTTTCAATGGGTGTTTTTTTTTTTTTTTAATACATAATGTTTTTGAACAGTTGACTTACTCTAACAAAAGTAGGTAGATATAATATTTTACGCTTTCCCTTTAGTTGAGTTCAAAATAAAACGGACACAACAAAATAACAAACACTTGATTTTTAAAAAAATTAGTCGTTTAGATTAGTCGACTAATCGAAAAATTAGTCGAAAGATTAGTCTTTAGAAAATTAGTTGTTAGTGGCACCACTATTTACAACAATCAGACCGCTTTGTAATGTAGACTATCCTTATGCTGAGAATCAGGGATAGTCTGCTCTCTTTGGCTATCATTTGTGCGAGAAGCATGTTTCAATCAAGACATTACACAAGCTATTTTTATTATTGTAATTTTGAATGATTTTACAAATAAAGCCGGGAAAAAATGTAAGCACAGTGCGCACAGGATTACGACTTCCGGCGCCAATGCTCACAGCATGGGCTACATTTTCAGACATTCACTCTGAAAAAGCCAACCAGGCTTTGTTGAACTTGGCGGCAGAATCTCAGCCTGGGAACTTATTCCTGCTCTTAAAAAGTGACCTAGCTATTCAACTATTTGCATTGTGACCAACCATATCAACCTATTTGCAAAGATGAAATTCTGTAGCAGTCATTGAACTGGGAAAGCCCCTGGCTTTTATCCCATGCTGTGTGTACTGTACCTGTCACCGTGTAAGATGAAGAGATAAAATAATACAAAAGAAGTACAATACACAATACAATACACACAGTATGATGTGCATCAAGTATGATCAAAGAAGAAGAAATCTTTCAAGGCTAATAGAGTGGAACTACAGGTCACAATGGAATTGAACAAACTGTTAACCACAATGGATATGAATGCATGTCTCTGAGCTTGGCTGTGTGCCACTCGATTTGCTTAACCTCAGAGAGCAGCATGTTAACAAAGCATTTGAGTCTTCAATCAAGCAGAGTGACAGACAAAATATCAGAATTATTTTACACAGAAATTCCCCGAAGATGGCTTTGAGTAACGGGAACAGATGGAGCTGTGGAATATTTGGACCCCGTCTGCTTTTAAGCACTTTAAGTTTAACGTTAAAGCACCAGATGACTGATATAGAGTATTTTTTTTTTTTTTTTTTTTATTTTTTTTTTTATATAAAGGAAATGAAGAAAAAAAAATCTACTGTATGCAAGTCCATGTGGTGTCTGGACCTATAGGGTCATTGCAGGATGCTGCGCAACACAGGACTTTTAGAGGATTTCAGCCCTAGTGAGTGTCGTAAAGCTGCTTCTGGCAGTGGTGACGGTTGTGGGCTCTCACGCTTTCCACTTCTGACAGTCCAGGGTCCCCCCCCCCCCTTCCTGTCCATGTGATTAAGGGAGTTCACCTCAATTTGTTTACTACGCTGCAGTATGGAAATGTGTCCGAGTGGATTTGCGGGGGTGCAGGAAATGCCTAGGCCAACAGATGTGTCTGACACATTGCCCAGACTAGGGAACGGTGGTGGCGGCACTTCTGACTGGGGGGAGCTGGAGCTGCTCTCCCTCACCGATCTGTAGCTCCAGGGCAGAAACACCCAGGCTGTGTCTGGTTTTGCCTGCTGTAGGATTTTCACTCTCTGGCTCTCTTTTTTTTCTCTCTCTCCCTGGTCTCTGTTTCTCTCACACTCTCCCCTGGTCTCTCTCTCTCTCTCTCTCTCTCTCTCTCTCTCTCTCTCTCTCTCTCTCTCTCTCTCCTCTCTCTCTCTCTCTCTCTCTCTCTCCTCTCTCTCTCTCTCTCTCCTCTCTCTCTCTCTCTCTCTCTCAATTTCAATGGAGCTTTATTGGCATTACTCAATGAAGCAGTGTTGCCAAAGCAAACATATAACAAAACAACACCGATACAATATCTGATAAAAATAATAATAATACAAATAAAATAATAATAATAACAAAATCTCTCTCTCTTCTCTCTCTCGTGATTCGAGGTCAGAGTGGAATATGCCTTCTTCCAAGTTACAAATAACCTTAGTTGGTTTGGACATAAATGGTGTGTGGATAAAGGTTTGATCCATTTTGCTGATGATGGAAGACTGATTTTTAAATGGTGAAACAACATTCTGTACCACGGGTTTGCTGTGTGTGTTAACGGGGGGGGGGGGGGGGGGGGGGGGGGGGGGGGTGGTGGTGAGTAATTGATCCATAGTATGGTTCAATAAAAGTCAAAAGTCTCTGTCTCTCTCTCTCTCTCTGGTCTCTGTCTACTTGACTTGACTTGTCTCTCTGGCCTGGTCTCTCCTCTCTCCCTGGTCTGTCTCTTTCTCTCTCTCTCTGCCTGGTTGTTTCAGTCTCTCTTCTTTTTGTGTGTTGTTCCTCCCTCCCTTTCCCCCTCTTTCCCCCTGTCTCTTTTACATCCCCCTCTTCTGCCATCTCTTCTCTCCTCTGTTACATCCCCCTCTTCTTACCATCTCTTCTCTCCTCTGCTACAAAAATCTCAGCGATGCTTTCCAGATGTTTCCAAGTATTCCACATTTCCTCTGCACACCCACCCCCCCCCCCCCAAACACACACACCCACACACACACGCCCACCACTTTCTGCACTGTTTCGTAAGACCTCCAATTCCAAGTCTCTCTCTTAGTTTGCATTTGTACTTTTGACTGGTCTTTCCTGTTTAGTAGGGATGGGCCGATGCCGATACTAGCATTGGGGATCTGGCCTATACTAGGCCCATATACTTGTACCACCCACCAATACCACTTTATTACACTGGTATTCTGCCAGTGAAATCTGTGAATTCTGATAAAGTCAGTGAGTAAAGTAGCCTACTATGGAGAAGAGACTGATAGCCTGAAACGAGCGAGGAGAGGAGACGAGACGAGAAACAATCAGATGGATATCTAAGTTAACGATAAGTAAGTTTTCAAATCATCGATTGCTCAAAGAGAAGAAAGCTAGACAGCGAGAACAGAGCTTTATATAACGATACGGGGGCAATACCAGGCAAAACTGTCACGTCCGTAACGCCAACTAAATATGGATGTGACCGTTTTGCGCGGAATTGCCCTGGACCTCTTCTATATATTCTGAGACAGCCAATTTGAAGCACCTCTACTAGACAAAGCATATATTTTGAGCAATCATAGGGTAGGCTAGGCTGAGACCACAGAATATTTTATCTGTGAACTGAGACCACAGAATATTTTACGATTTAAGAAGGCAATATGATTGATCAACCACAATCTAGTTAAGCCAACATGCATTCACTGCCCAACAACGTGATATTCCTGGGTTTCCAGGATTTCGGGTCGACATAAAAAAAACTAAAAAGAAATTAAATTAAACTTGCTGATTAATGGGTTCAAGGAACCAGCTGTGGACTATCCATCCTTGTCTCAGCTCAAATTTTATTTTAAGTTCATGTTAAGATCTTAAAAATAGCCAAGGCTACTCAGTTTTTCTCCCCAATTACTCTTATCTTGCCTTATTTCTCCTATAATTTCGAATGTTGCCTTTTAGGCTACTTATTTTATTTCACATTAGGCCTAGGCCTACAATCTTCTATTTCTTGAATATCCCCTTGGGGATCAATTATGTATGTATGTATGTATGTATGTATGTATGTACTTTTTTGATCCCGTGAGGGAAATTTGGTCTCTGCATTTAACCCAATCGGTGAATTAGTGAAACACAAACAGCACACAGTGAGCTGAAGCACACGGCACAGTGAGCTGCCTGCTACAACGGCGGCGCTCGGGGAGCAGTGAGGGGTTAGGTGCCTTGCGCAAGGGCACTTCAGCCGCGGCCCACTGGTCGGAGCTCGAACCGGCAACCCTCCGGTTACAAGTCCAGAGTGCTAACCAGTGTGTGTGTGTGTGGTCTATCTACAACTAGGCTCCATCCTAATATTATACATACATATAGCCTAAACACGCAAGTTAAACATTATGATGCTCCGGACCTTTGCTTGAGGAAATTTTCCGTAACTGGACCTCGCTGAAGATTAATTGAATACCCCTGCCCTAAATCATAGTAGCTTAGCTGCTGCTTTCAAGAAACTGACGCTGTGCTTTCATGTAGCCTACTTGCGACGCTTATCAGTATTGCTTCAAAAACATACAACTAGCTAGATTCCTGTATCTGCGTGTATCTGGCACAAATGGTTCTCAGTTTAAACTATAGCTCACCTAAACTGTGAACAACTGGTTGTTGTTGTTGTTGTGGTGGTGCAGACTACAAAACAAACTCTGTGGAGTTTCCGTTTCGGTAGATAAATACATCTAATTTGTAAACTCACTTTTTTGTAAACTCACATGTTGTAATTTTTACTGAGTAATGTTACACTTTTCTGTCTCTGCTCCAGATCGTAACGTTAAAGTCAGATCATTATATGCTCCAAGTTAAGTCGGTGCCCAATTCACTTCAACTGTAGGTCATGAGTAACAGGAAGAGGACATATTGTGTGAGAAATCACTGCTTTCTTCAATGGCTAATAGTTTAAACAATGCCAGTCTCCTTCACTAACTCTACTTTGGCAGCAAGCTTTAGATGGGCTCTGCAGCAACAACAGCAGCAGCAGCATCTTCTCTCTTCCTTTCTCATTGAGTAGCCTAGAAATTTAGACGCACCCTAGCGGCAGTCTAGCAACTCTCCGTTTGCTTGTGAGCTCGAATAAATAAACTTCTATCAGGCCAATCAAATCGTGTAGAGTCGTTAGGCGGGCTGAACATAATGATTGATGGCAGAATTGCAACGGTTTGGCTTGAATTCCCTGCTACTTGAAAACAAATAACATGTTGCTTTTGGCGAACAGTGTGACACGAGTTAAGCTTTTATTAAGTTGGCAAAAGTTTGAACTAGCCAACTAGCTCCGCTGGTGGGAAACGCATATCTATGGGGAAACGCATGGGACTCATAGCGCTGTCCTATTGCGTGCAGAGGGAATTTGAAAGACAACAGATTATCCCGCCCCTTGGACTGTGCACTGCGAACGGTGAGTGCCCAGACCCTACATTTTAATGTGGGTCTGGCTCGTCAGGCTATAGCCTAGCCACTCGCTCCACTAACTTAAAGGAGCCACACCAATTTTCCAAAGGGATCATGTTTCGTTGCCCTATCAGATTTTAGTGAGACAAAATAAGTATATATACTCTTTTGATCCCGTGAGGGAAATTTGGTCTCTGCATTTATCCCAATCCGTGAATTAGTGAAACACGCACAGCACACAGTGTACACACAGTGAGGTGAAGCACACACTAATCCCGGCGCAGTGAGCTGCCTGCATCAACAGCGGCGCTCGGGGAGCAGTGAGGGCTTAGATGCCTTGCTCAAGGGCACTTCAACCGTGCCTACTGGTCGGGGTTCGAACCAGCAACCCTCCGGTTACAGGTTCGAAGTGCTAACCTGTAGGCCACGGCTGCCCTGTAAACAGCTTATTTTTGGTTTGAAATAGCCTGATATATAGCCAAATATATTTTATTTGATACTCCTACTACTAAAATAATTACTACTACTTTTATTTGATATATTATGTAAGGAATAATAGACGACACGGTGGTCTATTCACAGAAGTTAATGCACGGTCGAGGTTGTAAAACGGCCCCGACGTGAAGCGGAGGAATTAATGCACTTAAACCTCGTAAGTGCATTAATTTCTGTGAACAGACCACTGTGGAGTCCATTATCCCGCTTATTCCATTGTTGCCACTTGCGTTGTGTTCATTTCGTGTTACAATTGAAACGTTTTAATAGCTAAAACTGTCTTGTTTGTAGAACTAATTTCTTCCGACACATATCAACTAATTTCTCAACTTGCAGGACAAACTGCCGTTACTAGTTCTAAATGGATGGTTGCTACGGCCAAAGGCCAGTCGTTAGTTCTATCTCTCCCGTTGTCAAGCGGGCGTATCCCAAGATTCTGATGAACTTTAGCTTTGAAACATCGCTATTTTACTTAGCCTGCTGTCATCCATCTAGCTAAAAGCCACATCCGTCATAAGCTACAATGTTGCCATGTTCTGAACGTCTGCATTTTACAGCTCGGATGCAACGTGACTGTTCATTTAAACTTCAGAACGAGTTCGGCAAATTAATATGCAAGTGTGATACGGCCAAAAAAATGGATCTACTTCATAGGTGGGCAAATAACATACGGTTAATGGTCGTTCTAAATTACGTAGGACAATGGGAAATTCAACCAAGCAGTTTAATAATTGGAGCAACTAGAGCAGAGAAGGAAATTCATTGCAATTTTATGCTAGTTATTTTGTGGTAGAAATATTGGTATCGGTACTCGGTATCGGCAAATACACAAATGTAAATACTCGTACTTGGTTTGAAAAAAAAAAAATGGTATTGGGACCATCCCTACTGTTTACCTAACACAGGCAGTCGTAGTTGTCTCCTTTTGTCCTTCACTCGGAGGCCGGCCAGCCAGTACGCCCTCCTCCTCCTCCTGTGCTGTTTGACTGATGGTGTAGAGATTGTGTTGGTTATGGGGGGGAGGGGGGGGTTGCAGGGGAGGGTCTGTGTCTACTTTTCTGGCCCACTGGGGTCTGGTTGTTGGGCTGGAGGTGGACGGAGCCGTGGACGGGGACTGGAGCTAGCTAGGGCAGCATGTGGCGGCCAGGGACTTGTGATTTCTCAGGTAGGACTCTAATTATCTCCCACATCCAACATGCATAGACACACATCTATAAATATGTCCAAGCCGGCTTGGCTAGCAGCCTTTTTTTTTCTGTCCTTCTCTCATGCCAAGTCTTCTGTTCCAACACACTCACCACACAGTCCATTTGTTTGTGTGTGTGTGAGCGTACTGTATGAGCATGTGTGATGACTTGTGACTTGTGTGTGTATGATGGCTTGTGACTCTGTGTGTGCATTGGCATGTGTGATTGCGTGTGTGTGTGAGAGATGGCTTGTGACTGTGTGTGTGTGGTATGGTATTAATGACCTCAGGCAGCGGAGGCAGCCCATTTATAGGATGCGTTCTCTGACAAAGGCTCAGAGGCCTTGCAGCCTGTAGCAAGTGACGAGGAAGAGGAGGAGAAGGGGATGGAGGAAGAGGAGGAGCAGGGGATGGAGGAAGAGCAGGAGGAGGGGATGACGCTGCACATGATTTGGCTCGCTGAGGCGGCCAGCGTTAGTCATGCCTGCGCTGCTGCTTTGAATGCTGACTGTGCCCAGAAACAGGAGCGCTGGAGAAGGGGACGTGCGTATGGTGATGAGGGGGAGACATGTAGGGATGCGGAGGGAAAGGGAGAGCAGTGAAGAAAGGAAGACGAGAAAGGGGAGATGAACAAGCATGGACGACAGCAACATCTTTCTTTCCTCCTCTCCATCACCGCTCTACTGCTCATGCCGTTTCCATTCTGTTCTACACAAGCAAAAAATGTGCCTTACGCAACAGTGCAGCTACTCGGGCTCCAGGCTCTGTGTTTTCCATTCTCCAGATGCATTAGGTTGCTGTTCAGAGAGCTGGTCTTAGTTTGTATTTCTGCAGGATGTCCTGGAACCGCCTGGCTGAACTCATCCTGCATACCTCTAGTCAATTCTATGCGTTATTTACATAAGGGCTGTGTGTGTGTGATTTCTCTCCACCCTCATATGCTATGTTCAAGTGTAGTGCGGGCTGTCTCAGTGTGCAGAGCTGGTCTTTTATGAGGGAGAGAGAGCTCTGAAGGGTCAGCCCTCCATCTGCTCATTTCCAACCACAAAAAGAAGTCATTAGCTCTGGCTTTTTCCCAGCATTCCCCCTCCCCTCCCCTTCTCTCTCCTCCTTCTCTTTCTCTGTCTGTCTCTCTCCATTTTCCTGCCAGCTTGATCTCTCTCTCTCTCTCCCCCCCCCCCCCTCTCTCTCTCCCTCTCTCTCCTCTTTATCCTTGATTACTCCCCTCTCCTTTTGTGCTTACTCAATTTCTCTCCCGTCTCTGATGTGCTGGCTCTGTTTATATCTCCTCTCATTCACTCTTCTCTTTCTCTCCCCCTCTCTCCCCCACTGCTTGCTCTCTCTCCATCTCTCTCCCTCTCCCATCTTAATGAGCTATGCTTAATGAACCAGTTTCCTGTGAGTGTGCGTGGGATTGACTAGGGATTAGGCCATCCTTAAAAATATTCTTGTTTGCAGTTACAGCCAAAAAAAAATAAAAATGGGTCGGTAGGTAGGTAGGTCAATATTTTTTTTTTTTTTTTTTTTTTTTTTTTTTTTCCAAGATTCAAAGTAAAAAAAAAAAAGTAAAATTTTGGTCATGGTGATTACATAGGAATGAATTTACACAAATGTGCATATCGTGACGTAACTGAATGCGTCTTCAACCCGTGCTTTCAGGCGCACCATTGCAAACCTCATTCTGATGCAGGTTATATAGACCAGCCTTTCTCAAACTTCTTTGACCTGAGGCCCGGTCATGGCAGACTTTGGGGTCATAGGGCTCATCTACATGTACCCAGAAAGAAGGCTACAATAGCTTTTGGCCACGTTATATTGAAATTTGACTATACAATACTCAATGCTATACAGTGTATTATACAGTCTCTGCTCTGTTTCTGTGGAAGTTCCAAAAAACAACGTTGTTCTATTAAGTTTCGTTAAATAAATAAATAGCCTTCCAACAGGTTGAAGCGAAGCTTTGATACCAACGTTATCGATTAGTTTCAGTTTCTCTCGCGCAGACGCGCATTGAATGAATGCTCATACCACCACTTAATTGTAGGGCTCCATGTTTAATGACATCGATAGCAGAAACGTTTGTTTTCTTTTTTCGTCGGTCCGCGGTTTCTTGATCAACTGCGCAGCAAATTATCAGATGAAGCACCGGGCCTAATTTCACTCCACGACTCCGCGGACCAGCAGTCTCCACTTTACCCATATTTTGAGAAATGCTGAATAGACCACAACCAATTTCAATACCTCGACACGGTCACCGTTAGACTAGTGGGGAGAAGGGATGGTTAAAGATCTGGGCACAGTTCTTCCAGAACTTCGTGCCAAGTAAAAGCGTTATCAGTTTGTGTGTATGAAACGAAGCGTAGGGCCATAGTGTGACATACGTAAAACCAATGGTGTAGAGATGACGCCACAGGGTTTTATTTAGGTGAGCTACGCTTGCATGTAGGCAATTTATATTCACAATACTTAGGCCTACTAAAATAAATATTATTTTATTGCATTTGTATTGGTTGTTTAGAGTAAAAAAAACAATCGGTCGGTATTAACGCAAGTTTACAACCGGCAAGTCGGTCGGACTAAAAGGGGAAAAAATAAATATTTGGGTTGGTTCTAAATTGACAGGGTCACGGGTTACGGCAAACTAAAATATTTTTAAGGATGGCCTTAGGCAGAAATGCTCAAATGGGCCCACAAATGTAACGCTGCAGTGGTGCTCTTCAAATACGTTCTTTCTTTCTTTCTTTCTTTCTTTCTTGCTTTTTCTTTCTTGCTTTCTTTCACTCACACCACACACACACACACACACACACATTGCTTTCACTCACACTATTTCTCTACATCCTGTCACTCCACTTCCCCCAACCCCCCACCCCCACCCCCTCTCTCTCTGTCTCTTCTGTAAACTGCCAATCCCATCGCCGCTCGTGGGATTAGGATTAGCAGATCTGAGTGTGGCCGTTTTAATGAGCACTAATTGATTTGTAATCACAGATGTACACGATCCTCAGAGAGGCCATGTGAGACAGACGAGGGCTTCACAGCTAGACAACAGTCTGAAGCAATAGCAGCACAGCACAAGTCTTGAGAGGTGGCCATGTTGGATGAAACACCCCCCCACACACACACACACACCCACACCATGCTTGATCCCGTCCGAGCACTTGAGCTGTGGTATTCAGGAAGGGATGAAAACAAACACAAGCTGCTGCTAGCGCTGGCTGTCAAAGACCAATGGGACAGCGCCCATCAGATAAGGGCAGCCCTCCTCAATGGACGTGGGCTGGAGGGGTGTTTGTGTGTGTGGGTGGTAGTAGCGGGGTGGTAGGGGATGAGGGGACACAGATTTCTAAGAACATTTGGGTTGAGATTAGTGAGGTACCCACCTACCTACTGTTCCATGACACAACACCATATTCCTTCAAAATGAATTTGAGGATGAGTGGCAAGTTGTGGTATAATGTTGCTTTGTGTTTAAATAGGAATGGATGTTTTCATGTGTTTGATTTAGCATCAGGCCTTAACCACCCCCCCCCCCCCCCCCCCCTCTTTTTTCTTTTCTCTTCTACAGGGAAACCCATAATTCTGTCCCTGACCTTGTCCGACCGGTTTACTGGACCCTACAATTAGACGGCGACAACATGGGACAATAGCAGTGGGTATTGGATATCCCTTCCCCTCTTTTTCATTGTCTTTCTTTTCCTCCACACACTCAAACACACATGTTCAAACACAATCACACACTCACAATTACAACAGCTAGACTCTTGGCCATTGGTCAAGAGTGAGCAGCTGAGAGACCACAACTCTTTGCTGTGGAGGGATGTGGTTTCTAGCATGGACGATGCCCAAAAAAAGACTCTCGTCCGTGTGAAGTGCGCCTCGCCTCCACAGAGGGTTTGTGACGGATAATCAGCGAGGACTCGGAAAGAAACTGAAATGGACATGAAAGACCCGCGACGAGTGAGAACTTGACAGGTTTCTGCTCCCCTGCAAGACTAACGTCACACATTCCACAGCAATCGGATGCGTCGGAACATTTTTGTGACTCCTTATCGCAACTCCCCACTCACAAGTGCCTTTTGTATCTGCTTTCAACTTCTATTTGTTTTTTCTAACAAAAAGGTTTACATTCCAAGACCTCACTAACTCCAGACCCTATACAACCGGTTTATATTTTTTGGCTCTCGTCCAAGTTTCGTCAGCACTACATACTATATACTCATAGCTGTAGGGAGAGTTGAGCTTTTTTTTTTTCATTCATGCTCTCTGAACTTGTGTTGTTGGGTTTTTAAGTGGCACAAGGCTCCTCTCAGAGGAATGAGACCACCATAGGGTGACTTCCTGGTTTCTTTCACCGCCAAGCCACTCCATAACCTCCTCCACCCGCAGGCTCTTTAGAACGCAGACGAGTTGAGCTGAGCCAGGTGTGCCCGCCGACCACATTGACCCCTGCAGGCGGTTGCCATGGTCAAGCTACAGTCCAAATGGCGCTACCTGGTGATGTTCCTGGGCGTGCAGCTGGTCGTCATGGCGCTGCTGTCGCGGGAAGGCTACCAGCGGAGGGTTTCATACTTCTTCCGGATCTTCCGCAAGTCGGAGCCTTCGTCCCACGCACGCAACGGCACCAACGGAGGGGATGTGTACGCCAACCTGTCCGTCCTGGCCCGGAGTCCAGCCAAAGAGGACCTCCCCTACTGCCTCAAGAAGTCCCCCCTCATTGGTGAGTCCACCTCAGCCACACATCTGTAATACCAACTCCGGTTTTGCCCCATAGTCTAGTTGCATCCCCCATAAGCCCAATAGTAAACCCAGAAATGTTGAGTACCCTAAAATTTTATTGCAGAAATGTCATCTATAGGCCTAGTGGATGGAATTCAACTTGGTTGCTAAAAGTTGCACTTTGGGTAATTCGCATAATTAGCATAATAAGATAATTAAAATTGAGACTCAGGAGAAGTTTTCATCCCCAGGCCATCCGAACTCTGAACTCACACTATACTGACTTTGCACACATTCACTCCTCAGCACTCTCAAACATTTCCCAACTCTGAACTCACACACACACACACACACCTACAAGACTTTTAGCACTTTTACATCCCTCTCCCTTTTATTTATTTTCTTATTTCATCACACATCAAAACACACACACACACACACACACATATCTGACTTTCTCCAACTTTTGCACATCTCCATAGAACTTTTTATTTATTATTTTTGATTTCTCCTCCATCTACCCATGTCCTTGATTGCCTAGCCTTTCGACCCCCCCCCCCCCCCCCACCCCCCCCACCCCCATCCCCAACACACACACTTACATCATCACTGTCATCACTTCACATACATACAGCACACTGCTTGCTACAGTAAGCCTCCTACATACACAGCACATTGTCTTCAGGATCTTCTCCAACACACATCCTCTACATACTTACAGCACACTGCCCCCACCTACACACTACACACACACACACACAGTCCCTGCCCCCCCCCTACATACACAGCACATTATTTCATCAGGAAGCTTCTCCAACACACATCCCCAACATACTTACAGCACACTGCCCCCCCCCAATACACAGCACATTGTCTCATGAGGAAGCTTCCTCAACACACATATTGCACACTGCCCTCTCCCCATATACACAGCACACTATCCCATCTCCCCTGTCATCCCCCCAACACAAACACCAAGACCCCTGGCAGTTGGGTTAGCCCCTTGAGCCGTGGATCTGCCCAAGGTTTCTTCCTTAGTAAGGGAGTTTTTCCTTGCCCCTGTTGCTCTTGGGTGCTCCTTGTTGGTGCCCCCCACCCAATCCCAATCCTCCCCCACCTTTTTTATGCAGCCCTTGCCACCAGCTCCCCCCCCCCCCCCCCATTAATGCACAAATAGGCTGACACCAGACATAATTTCACTGCATTTCTTACTTCCAGTAACTATATGCATGTGACAATAAACTTCCTTGTATCCTTGTAAAAGGTGAATAGGGTAAACTTTTAAAATAATACATATAACCATGCAACTTTCTCAGTTGATTACTGTTGCCATGAGTAAACTACTAGCACTAGTCTGCAGAACTAGCATTTTACACAGCTAATTTCTGCCATTTTTACAGGACAACTGTCAAATCATTCTCCCGTTCATGCATCTCACTAACTTTTGTTTTGCATGCAACACCTGGGTTCTCTGTCGGTGGAAAAATGCCTATAAGATACTTCTTTGTCGCACTGTATGGGCAAAAGAAGGCCAAGTCGATGAATAACACTTGTTACCAGTTCTACAGTTGCAGTAAAAAGCCACCTGAACTTAAAAGGCTTCCTCCAACTGATGGCAACCTGATGCTGCACATACTGCGTGCTCATCTTCAGGTCATGTTGTGCAAGGCTGCTGGTCAGAGAGAGCCTCCAGCAGAGGCCAGAGACATCACTAAATTTGGGTGAGAGGTTGCTAATGGACTCCAGTTAATCTGCTTGATGTCACCAGCTGTAGCTGCAGCACATTGCATCCGTGGCCTACTGGTTAGGGAATCGGACCTTTGACCGAAGGGTGGCCGATTCAATCCCTGACTGGTAGGAAAAATGTGGGTGGGGGGAGTGATTGAACAGCGCTCTCCCGCATCCACGGATGAGGAGCCCTTAAGCAAGGCATCTAACCCCCAACTGCTCCACTGGCCCCAGAATATGGGCTGCCCATTGCTCCGTGTATGTGGTTTTGAAATTCTGGCTGCTAAACAAACCATTTCAATGCAGTTTGGGAGGGACAGAAATACCTTAACAGAGCAGCAACCATCCTCTATCTGAGGACTAAGCTAAAGTATCTATTTTGTAAGTTAATGTAAAACACATAGGTTGGTGAAAGAACTGTAAGCTCAAATTCAGCTCATTAAAGCATGTTTAGACACACACATTTACACTAAGGCCTGCTACACATAATTTTAAAAACAGTATCATTGCAGTTGTTATAATTTGATATGTGACCTAAGAACAATCTTACATTAAAAAAGTTGCTGAGGTCTGACTTTGTGGTGCTCAGAAATTTAAATTATTTTAATCTTAATTCATGTGATGAAGGACTTTGAAAGAAGTTAGACAGGTTTCAGTGCTGAGTAAGGTTAACCCTAAATATTTGAATATTTTACTAGTAATATATTTTTCATGACCATTATGGCAAGCAATAGGCTACCTCATTTGTAAGTTGCTATCTGCAAATCATGAGCAAGTGACCTGATAATATGAGCACGAGAGAGACTATTATACTTTCTTGCCCTCTCCATCACGGTCATAGCGATCCTATATAAAACAACTTTAAGCATCCTTTTGAACGGGTAGGCTATCCCTTTTCATTACATGGATTAGCAGCCAGATACGTGAAGAGAACAAGGGGAGAAACATCCAACGCAATTCCTTGGTAGGCCTAATGGTATTAGGTTGGATTTTGTAGTCACTGCAAATCTAACACCCTCGTTTATGAAACTGGAAACAATTGAACCAGGAGACTTTGCCAAATATTCGTAATATTTGTAAGAGTAGCCTAGGCTACGTTATACTGACACCATGTAGGCTAACGTTAACGTAATGCTATGAATTCGCGGCCAACATCAAATCCATAGTTCTAACTATTTGATCATCAAGTCAAAATTTCCTGGTCAACTACAAATAATTCCACTACTTTTTATTGCTTAGCTAGACTACTTACCACTTCAACACCATTGACTGTATCTGTTTAAACTGTAACTGTAACAGTTCAACATGTTCAAACTGTAGCCTAAAGTTAACTGTAACAGTTCAACACAAGCAAAACATTGCGAGCTCAATGCACGTGTGAGTTGTTACGGGAACATACACAGACACCAATTTTAGGAAAAGGGCTGTTGACTGGTCTTCAGCTATTTTGCTACGGTTTATTACACATCTAGAAGAATACATTTGAGTCGTTATAGGCTCTGGCTTATTATGGAGCATAATAGGAACAAAGTTATGATCCAAAAAATTATCAGGGATGAAAAATCCTAGGGGGCACGTGTCCCCTTAACTTCAATGGGCATGACACCACTGTGTGTGCTCCTAATGAGCTCACTGCTCTGAGTGGCGTATGAACTTACAGGATTATACAGTATAACTTAAAGGCACACTATGCAGGTTTTTTAGCTTAATATGCAAGTTTTTTAATTTAATTTACCTTCATTTAACAGCTTCAGAGTCATTGGAATGGTTATGACTTTTTTTCGGGTTGAATGTTGGCCGTCTCGCTTCCCCCTAGCGCCTGTGAGCGGAAAAACCACCCTTGCAACTGTGGGCAGACGGCCTCACTGTCAGGAAGTATAACGAGTGTAACAAATTGCTTTACTGCATTCAAATACACATACACGCCAGGCACCGGCTAGAAAAAGGTAGCGATGGAGTTTCTCAGACATTCGTCATGACAAAGCCAGAGAAAAAGAAGCAAAAACCAAGAGAACAGTAAGGAAATTGCCAATACTGGATAGTTTACCTTTAACTTAACATTGAAGGCTTGCAGCAAAGGAGACTGCAGCTGCCATGCTGCAAATTAGTGGCAAGTGTGAAGGGGGTGATGTCCACCGCTCAAATCAATCACAATATATACAGATAAAGACCAAGAAGATGATGAGACTGAAGGGAATGAGGAAACAAATGATTAAGATGGTGAATGCTATTGAGTGTGTGCATGCTCTATACAGCTTTTGTAGTTATTGTGTGTTTTTGTGTGTGTGTGTGTGTGTGTGTGTGCATGCTGTACATGACATACCCTCTGAAGCCTAATACCCAGGACTCCCAGACCTCAGGGCCAGTTTGTGCCATTACAAAGGATGGCAGGCTGCCTGGCTGCATACGCATTGGGCTCAATTATGATGGTCAAAAGCACGGCGCATAGTGTATTCTCATCACCTAAATACCTATGCGCTGTTTGTCGCGCTGCTTGCTGTTAAAGGAAATGACAGATGTCCCTCTCATTGGTTTAAAGGATGTTCTGCCCAAAACCACTTCAATAAAATCAATCCCTTTCTTCATATGGGCATGGTGAAGGCCGGAATAGTGTATGTAATAGGTCAACACTGCCTCCTGACTAGGTTCCTTAAATGTTTTCACCAACTCAGACCCCCAAGTATATGTGTTTTCCCAAATTATTTTGACCTAGCCTGGAAATATCCAGACTCTGGTACGTACATTTCATTTGTACAGAGAGTCTGTCAGATCTTGATAGGGAAACGTTTGCAACACTTGCATCGTGACGGGCACTAACTTTTTTAATCATTGGTCCAGCAGCCTTACCAATCATATTGATCAGAGATCCCTAACGTTACTTCCTACTTCGCCTAAACTTTACAAACTGACCATAAACAGCATCAACAGTCAGGAAATAATGCATGTGGGTCTACCTTTGCTGTAAATAAATGTCTGCATTTTTCCTACTGCATTCTTTGATGTTTGCACTTTGCAGGCGTTGCTACTTCTGTTTATCAACATAAGTTTCGGTTTTGTCTTCGCACGACCTCCTCGTCATCGTTCTCAGCCACGCATTAAGGCGAGACACTACAGGTGAATAGGGTAAAATTTTTAAATAATAGACATCACCATGAAACTTCCTCAGTTGATTACTTACACAAGTATGAACAAAAAATGTATTACAAGTTCTTGAAATTCGAATGTTTAATTATGCAAATTAGGCATTCTCATTAAATATGCGCAAATTTGCATATATTTTCGGTAGATAGATCTGAACATATGATAAAGCCAGGTACACAATTATTTTTTTCATTTTGTTTGCATACAAGATGAAAATAAAATTACAGAGGGATTTCAGGATATCTGCTTTCATTACCTAGGAAATCAGAATATACTGTCCATAGCCTTAAAAAATCTATTTTTGCCATATATTTTTGATTAAAATGTCACATAAATCAGGCCAGGAATGATTTATTAACAAATCCCTCTGTAAATATCTTCAGAATACTGCTAAGTGTATAACTGGAAAGTTTGGTGTACATAGGTGCTACATAGGCTGAGATGTTTCTACTGGAAAATGAGAAACTCAATTTGAGAAAACAGCCTTGGAACACAGCCAAGAGATTCCGTTCTCAGCCTAGACTCACCTTTGAACTTTCGTGATTGGTTGCGGTTACAAAGGAAGTGTCCATATTTGGATAGCACAACGTCATGCAGGAAAAACAGAGCTGTCCAACGGTACTACACATGTTATGTTTTGTATCACGGTCGCGGTAGAGCATGAAACGTTAGAAGACTAACTTTTGGTGAATTTAGGAGAAATATACAGGCGCGAGTAGACAAAATGTAATGAAATAAACACCTAAATGTGTAAATCGTGCTTTGTTGTTGTAGTAGTGTGAAAGAATACATGCTAAGGTAGCAAATTAGCCCAAAATCTCGAAATTGACCAGCGCATGAAAAAACGATGTTTTCACCTGCCGTGTCTCGCCTTAAAATAGAAAAAACTTGCAATACATTTTTTTTCTCATCTTAACATAAATAAGTTTCATGGTGATATCTATTATTTAAAAAGTTTACCCTATTCACCTTTTATAAGTAAGTATATATACTCTTTTGATCCCGTGAGGGAAATTTGGTCTCTGCATTTATCCCAATCCGTGAATTAGTGAAACACACTCAACACACAGTGAACACACAGTGAGGTGAAGCACACACTAATCCCGGTGCAGTAAGCTGCCTGCAACAACAGCGGCGCTCGGGGAGCAGTGAGGGGTTGGGTGCCTTGCTCAAGGGCACTTTAGCCGCGCCTACTGGTCGGGGTTCGAACCGGCAACCCTCCTGTTACAAGGCCGAAGCGCTAACCTGTAGGCCACGGCTACCCCTTTTAATTATCTTAAGTGCAACTTTTAGCAACCAAGTTGAATTCCATCCACTAGGCCTATAGATAACATTTCTGCAATAAAACTTTAGGGTACTCAACATTTCTGGGTTCAAGAAAATGCAATTAGACTACCAATGCTTACGCCCTCTCTCTAATCCAGCTCCGACTGTCCACTCCTATCTCCTATGATCTTAAACTCTCGCTGTTCTCTTTTCTTCCCCACCTGGTTGCAACTCTGATTTTCATGTTTATCCGGCGTCTGTCGTCTGATCATGGATTGCAAAACACTGCTTCCTCCTCTCACTGCTGGGGCTGCGTTTCCTGTTGCTAAGGTTTCTCAGTGCCACCGGAGTGTAGTGTTGATTTACGAGAGGTTGCACCACCCTTCTGCACGTTTGGAGCATGTTTCCTGAGTTGGATAAAGGAGGCTGTTGTTGGGAAGGAACAATCTTTTAGATAAGACTTGAGAGAGGATGAAAAAAGGTTAAAATGCCATCTTCAAGTGAGCCAGTTGAAGCTGAAAACATCCATGGTATTGCTAACAAATGAGTTTACACGAGAGGTTGCCCTTCTCCTCTCCCATAGATACTGTGTACTATGTGACTTGGCTTTTACAGTTGTGAATATGTCCATGTCTTCCTCTGACGGATCACTGGCTTACTGCAGACCCAGATCATTAGTAGGGATGTCACTTTTGTGAAAAAATCCTGTTCGATGTGTGAAGTGTTCATTGAATCGATTGTAAAATCAATTTTTCATGTCTACAGACATTTCCATTTTCAACGGCAAATATAGGTCTAGGCCAATTCACAAACAACTAACAGGCATTAGGACGAACGTAAAGAGGGCACTTGTAGACGCAAGCCAGCAATATTTCTAATGATTTATTGGCGTGAAGTTTCGTGCCTGCAGGCTACTGCTGCAAGTGTTGTGTGCAGGCTTGGAATTTCACCATTCTGGGGGCAAGGCCACTTGGCCTTCAGTTGGGCAAATTTGGTGGGGGGCACAAAGGCCACATGTCAGGGCACCAAGGCCAAAGTTAACTATACAGTAGTAGGCTATAAAAATGATCAAAGTTGTATTTAGCCTATTCACTGCAGCAGACCTGCATCACTGTATGAAACATTACAGAAACATGAAACATGACATAACATAGAACTGTAAATCATCTGATCATCTAATATTTACAGATATCTAAGCTATATATAACATTTATTTTATATTTGGCCTGTTATGAAATCATGTATTGAACAATTTAAGCACAGCTCAGCTTTAAGAAACTCAAATAGCCTAGATGCATGCTTAGCATTTTGTGATCATTAAGGCTACTTTCACAAACTCTTAACTGTCCTCTGATTTACCAATATCTAGGCGATATTTGTAACATTTATTTTGTATTTGGCCCGTTATGAAATCATGTGGAACAATTTAAACACATTGTAAAACTTAAAGCCCGAATTTGGAGACATCCATGTATGTCGAACTTTACTGCAAATTCAAAACTGGATTACTCTGGAACGGCTAACTGTACAGGGGACTGCTTTACACCTTTGTGTTCGGTAAGGTCTCCTGTTTATTCTGATATATGGTTTGTCATGTGTTAAAAGAAGGGTTCGTAAAGTATTCCACTGAGATGAATGGGTAGGGCGATCACGGGACGCAACCTTCAGTAGAATGTATGATTAAATTAAATTATATTATTTACTTTTCTCGCGAAATGTTCAGCACAGCAATTATCGGCTAACATCGTTTAAAAGCTGAGAAAAAGCTCTTTCGTGTGATACTTGTGATGTCTGTGTGATGAATAGGCTACTTCGCGAGTAGTTCAACTGAGAATGGGTGAATTTGGACGCACTTTCTTTCTTGCGCTGTCACTTTCTCCACTGCGTAAAAGACTAAATTAATTTTATTTAGCACAGGCTAAATAAAAATCGCTATTAGTAAGACGCAAAGCAGAATATTGAAAGAAGAGGCTACCGTTGCCTGTAAACCTCTGATTTTCAAAGGGGCCTCACGGCCAGGCCATCCTTAAAAATATTTTTGTTTGCAGTAACAGCCAAAAAAAATTAAAAATGGGTCGGTAGGTAGGTCAATATTTTTTTTTTTCAAGATTCAAAGTAAAAAAAAAGTAAAATTTTGGTCATGGTGATTACGTAGGAATGAATTTACACAAATGTGCATATCGTGACGTCACTGACTGGGTCTTCAACCCGTGCCTTCAGGCGCACCATTGCAAACCTCATTCTGATGCAGGTTATATAGACCAGCCTTTCTCAAACTTCTTTGACCTGAGGCCCGGTCATGGCAGACTTTTGGGTCATAGGGCTCATCTACATGTACCCAGAAAGAAGGCTACAATAGCTCTTGGCCACGTTTATATTGAAATTTGACTATACAATACTCAATGCTATACAGTGTATTATACAGTCTCTGCTCTGTTTCTAAGGAAGTTCCAAAAAACAACGTCGTTCTATTAAGTTTCGTTAAATAAATAAATAGCCTTCCAACAGGTTTAAGCGGAGCTTTGATACCAACGTTATCGATTAGTTTCAGTTTCTCTCGCGCAGACGCGCATTGAATGAATGCTCATACCACCACTTAATTGTAGGGCTCCATGTTTAATGACATCGATAGCAGAAACGTTTGTTTTCTTTTTTCGTCGATCCGCGGTTTCTTGATCAACTGCGCAGCAAATTATCAGATGAAGCACCGGGCCTAATTTCACTCCACGACTCCGCGGACCAGCAGTCTCCATGTTGCGGACCCATATTTTGAGAAATGCTGAATAGACCACAACCAATTTCAATACTCCGACACGGTCACCGTTAGACTAGGTGGAGAAGGGATGAGAAAAGATCTGGCCACAGTTCTTCCAGAACTTCGTGCCAAGTAAAAGCGTCATCAGTTTGTGTGAATGAAACGAAGCGTAGGCCATAGTGTGACATGCGTAAAACCAATGGTGTAGAGATGACGCCACAGGTTTTTTTTTTAAGTGAGCCACGTTTGCATGTAGGCAATTTATATTCACAATACTTGGGCCTACTAAAAGAAATATTATTTTATTGCATTTGTATTGGTTGTTTAGAGTAAAAAAACAACAATCGGTCGGTATTAACGCAAGTTTACAACCGGCAAGTCGGTCGGACTAAAAGGGGAAAAAAATAAATATTTGGGTCGGTTCTAAATTGACAGGGTCGGTCGGGTTACGGCAAACGAAAATATTTTTAAGGATGGCCCCAACGCAAGGGGCTACGACGGCCATGGCCGTCGTGGCCGCCGTGAAATTCCTACCCTGGTTGTGTGCCTTCTGGTTTTTCCCACCTACTGGTTTCCTTGTGCGTGCTCGCGTTTCTCACCACAGCTGCAAGAGTTGTCAAACATTCACAAACAAGTACTTGTTTTGATTTGAAGTCGCATTTAATATCTATCCCATGATCATTACACTACAACCACTCGTACAAAATACATGTAAAATAAAGGCTATAATTTTGCACACTTTATAGCATTAAAATGGATTCGAACCTGCAATAAATACGCATACCTATGAACCAGACCGACCGACCGATCAGCGCATTCTCTTTGAGCCACTCCAATTTGCTGAAAACCGTCATCAAATCACCTATTAATTAACCACGCAAGCAACATTTTGTCTTGCATTAGGTGACACAAATGGTATTGCCTTTATCTTATAACTCTGAGTCACTGAGTGACTACCAGGCCTATGGTTTTTAAAAGTCAAATGTTCCCTGACAGACATTCACCACTTGGATAGCTAAGTAGATGACAAAGATGGGAATGAGCAGGGGCATAATGAACTGGACAATCTGAGCAAACAGGGGCCCACCCCAGCTACTCAACCAACCTCCCAGGGACCAGCTACCATTATCCCGCTTAAGCTGCTGCACGTGGGTGTAAATATCTTTGATGTAATTGGAGACATTACCGGTCGAGTCAGGCACATAAGTACAGCATTCCTGTCCAATCAGAGCACAAGCACCTCCCTTACTGGCCAAAACCACGTCCAGGCAGAGTCTATTCTGAAGGGCAACCTGTCTTACTGCATACAGTTCTCGGTTAATGTCTGAAAGAGCGCGTGCAGTGTCATTAGCTACTACATCAACAATGTGTACCAGGTCTCTAATCTCATCAAGCGCCACAGTTAGGCCATAAGTTGGAATTAAAGCGGCTCTGTGTCGGGGTTGCAACAGTACTGTGACCCCCAAAGGTGTCACGCTTAGTCCTAGGGTGTATGGATGTTGACTCACCCACCAAATGTTCCCTCCCCACAATCCTCACAGCTGGAACAACATAAGATAAATAACAGGAGCCTTGCCAATTAGGGGGAAGATAGGAATATGCATACTGTCCACACAAACATGGAACCACGTACAGGGGCTAGTGCATTAGTGACGACCGTGCTTCCTGGCGTCCCACCTGGAACACGCATCATCGGGGGAAGGGTAATAAGGACCACTTCACCTGACTGTTCAATGGAAACCTCAGTCTGTCCAACCTGAACTTCATATGGGCAGATGCTCTGACCTATCACCGACCGTCCACTCTTGTCGGCCACCCAACAGATCACACCACGTGGGGCATAACTCAATTTAAGCTTAGTAGGGGGCCCTCTGGCCCATGGAGGATTGGGAAAGATGTCATCAGGGGAACCATTTGTAGTACTGTTAAAGGCCGCTACATACTCTGGGATGGTAAAGGGGATGGCTATGTAAGGATACACTTCAGAGGCAGATGGCATTAACCCGCATACCCAACACGAATGCTTACGCTTGGCCTGGGCCAACCCATGAGCCGTCTTCAGAAAAGTGTTGTCCTTGTGCACATCATAATGGCTGTCATACAGAGTATCAGTAACAATAACCAGGTGACACAGGATAACAGCACAACAAAACAACATTCTCGGTGACATTTTTCAGTTGATAAAGGAGACACACAACAACAGTTACACAACACAGAATTCAGTGAGCTGATCGCTGTTAGAGAACGATGGAGTTGAGGATTCCTTTGGGAAACAGAGTCTTTTTGGGGAGAAGTGAAGGAGACCGGCAGGCAACAGTTCAGTTCAAAGGCAAAAGTCTCTGTCCTGGATGATGTCCGTGGCTTCGAGCAACTTCATGGGTACATGTGGAGTGAAAGTAAAGAGCAGTATCAGTTGGAGGATAGTCATGGTTGCAGTGAGAACAATCATATAATGATTAAATGTAATATATAATCAAGTTATAGTATTGATTGTAACATGACAATATAATATGCAAGCAAATAATGATTAAACATTTCACAGGTATATGTAATCACTCCTGAATTAGATAATGGCTAATGCCAATAATAAAAAAAACAGGTAAGACTTGTCCAAGTCTATCACCTTTCTGAGCATGAGTTTGTGTCACCAAGAGTCAATTAGCACAACACTCCAAGCAGGCTCGGTTTTACAGGGAAAGATTCTACACTGGTGTCCCTACCCTTTTCATTTTTTCCTCTGACCTCCCGTGAAAACAACAAATCCACCGTCAAAATGAAAGTCTTCCGTGAATCTTCCTCCCTGGTCTACACCCTATTTCTAAAAAGAAGACGGGCGGAAAATCAGATATAATTCGTACCCTGCCCGGCGTGTCATGTTTCCGGCGGATCAACTAGTTTGCAGTGGCTCGCGTGTATCCATTTGGTTTTGCCCTGGACCTTTACTGCCGACTGTGTTATCAACAAGATCTGATACGGCCCATCGTACTTCGCTTCTAGCGCTAACCTTTGGGGCTTGTGAATCATCACCCACTGACCTGGCACTAGAGAGTGCCCACCTTCCGGGGGGTCTCCCCAGGCCTCTTTCACTTGGTTAGCCGCTGTCTGGACCGCTTCTGTCAATTGCACACAGTAGTTCAGCATTGCATCTGATGTCAGGTGGATGTCGGCTTTCCTCAGATCAATCGTGCCTGGTGCGGAGAAAGGCCTGCCAGTCACGATCTCAAATGGGCTGAGTCCTGTGTCCCTGTTGCTTGTAGCACGCATGCTACACAGGACTGTTGGTAAGGCGTCAACCCAAGGAATGCCTTCTTGATGTTTCTTGGCCAGTCGTTCCTTCAGCGTCCGGTTGGCTCTCTCCACCTGCCCAGAGGATTCTGGGTGGTAAGGGCAGTTCAGGGACCATTGCACATTCAGCATGCGGGCCACCTCGGCGCAGACTGCTCCAGTGAAGTGTGTTCCGTTGTCTGAGCAGATCTGTTCCGGCAATCCGTATCGTGGAATGATGTCTTTCACGAGGACTTTGGCAGTGTGTAGTGCAGTTCCGGATCGTGCAGGGAACGCCTCGATCCACCTAGAGAACTTGCACAGGACAATCAGAACGTCGCGATAGCCTTTGCACTTTGGAAGGGTGATGTAATCTATCTGAAGAACTCTGAAAGGCCCTGGTGGAGCAGGTGTTTTCAATGTTGGCAGCTTGACCTTTCTGTCGTGGTTGTTTTGCCGACAGGTGGCACACCGCTTGACGATGTCCCTGGCCGTTGCTGTGAACTTTGGGGCCCACCAGACCTGTATGAATCTGTTCCTCATTTTTTCCACTCCTACGTGTCCAAGCGAATGAATTTGCGTCGCCAGGTATGGCAGAAGACTTTCTGGAGCCACTGTTCGTGTTCCAAACCTCCACAGGTTGTCGTCATGGAGCTTCGCCGCATTTTCAATCCAAGTCCACTTCTCTTCTCGGCTTGCGCTGTTCTGCATGTCTTTGATGTTGGCCAAACTTTCCCGTTTTCCCTCTTCAGATGTTTCCTTGACCTTCTTGGTCACTCTCATCATGCATTTCTCTTTGTCATTTTCAAAAAATGTCCTGTTACCGTTAGATCCGTCCGTGTTTCCATTTCCGTGTCCATTCTCGTTAGTCGTTTCGTTATCCCCTCCCTCTCTTTTTCTTGCGGCTGTTCTTGACGCCGCATCCGCCAATGCATTGCCTCTTGCCTCAAGGGTGTCTTGCCTTGTGTGTGCTTTCACTTTTACGACTGCCAGGTCTTTTGGTAGTTGCCTTCAAGCAAGGCAGTAACGTAACGATGTAGGATCTTCAATGCGTCAAAAGGGTGCAGGTCTCTCATCTCCTTGAGTTCTTTTATCTTCGTCCAGGTATGCCGTCCGGCATCCCGAGGGTGTTGTATGGCGGCGGACCACTTCTGGATTTCGTCGCCCTTTGCTGGTTGGTAGAACACACACACCATCAGCGTTGGCTACTGTGCGTACTGGGCATATGAGGGCCTCATCAGCTGATTCATCCCAGACATCCCATCCCTCTGCTGGTGGTCTGCGCCTCTTGGTCTTGGGCTTAATTACGGGAGCAGCCGCTCCCTGGCTTGCATCAGATGTGGATGGGGCGTCAGTCACGGGGACAGCAATTGCGTCATCATTCGCTGGTGCTTGGTTCGCTTGTTCGGGTGGCAGGTATTGGGGATTGGTTGCAGGTGGCGCTGGTAACAGCATGGATGGTGTTGGAGTGGGTGCTGTAGCAGTGGCCAGTGGCTGGAATTGGCCCTGCTGGGGTTGAGCAGGTTGTTGGTAGTGGGTCACATATGAAGTGTAGAGGCCAGGGCCTGTTGGTAGGCCCATGCTGGCTTGAGCATCAGCTGTAGATTGTTGGTAACAGGGGCCTCTCCCTGTTGGCTGTTGGTACCCGCCAGGTGGGGTGCTGTTCATTGGCTCAAACAGACCTCCAATAGCCGGATAGTGTGCGATGAAACTGCCTCCCAGCTCAATAGTGTCAGAGATGTCCACTGCACTTCCAGAAGCCTCCACCATGGCAGGTGGCGCTGCTGGGTCCAAGCCGTGCAGTGTCGGATTCTCCATCTCACTTCTCCAAGTCTTGTCTCGAATTTCTGTCTCCAATTCTTGTATCTTCCTTCTCAATGACTCTTCCACAATTGCGGCCGTCTGCAACCTCTTGCCAGCTTTCCCTGCCTGAGATTTCAATTCTTCTGCCAGACATGTAGTACGGTGTTTTTCGGCATCCACCTCCTGCGAGCAGGATGCCCGCATAGCCCCCATAAAGGATCGCCTTAGTTGGCTCATTAACAAAAAGGCATAGGGCTCACGATGTCTGTTGTGCTTTTTCCAACTCAAATACACCTCACGAACCTTCTTAGGTGGCCAGCGCCCCTGGACAATAGATGCTGGATCAATTTCAAAATCTGTTCTCAATTTTTCCTCAAATTTGCCCAATTGAAATTTCTTCGCCATCCAATCTGACACATAATCTTGTATTTCAGCGAATGTCTCCTCCTACTGAGGCTTCACTTTCTCCTCATCATGGTCAGCTGCTTGCTTATCTTCTTTTTGCTTATTGCGCCCGCGAACCATCTCTGATTTCTTACTCTCTTGCACAATGTCTTATTCCAAATTATTATTGGGGCCCGAAGCCATACGAATTGGACTATGTGTTCGTACAAGGACGAGGTCCTTTATTTAAACTTTTTACTTAAATTTGTCAGTAGTGTGTGATGTTTTAGTGCCAACTTTTGCGATTCTGCTTTGGCCAGAGAAAAAAAACCTCTCTCTCTCTCTCTCTCTCTGTCCTTCTCCTTTTTTTTTTCCACACACTCACACACACACGCTCGCTGCTCCCGCCAGGGAAAAGAAAACACTCTCTCCTTATCTCTCTCGCTCCGTAACCTGGCACCTGGTAAATTATTTTACTCACAGCATGAAGCCACAACAATAACTTTCACCAGTGTCAGTTCCACTTAACTCAGACTATTTCCTTTCTCCCCAAAAACGGCTGGACAACGACAAAAAATTAACGTCTCACTCACACCTTTAACGATCTTCTCGTTAAATTCACAGTTGACCAAGTCAACAAAAACATAGGTTGGAAACCCTATTCCACTTTTCACCTACTGCACAACCAAAACACCCCCCTCTGGTGATTTCGTCTCCTCTCCGTATCACTGTAACGCTAAGTTTAGTCCTAGGCCATTAAACTAAACAAAGACCTTGAGAAACAACCACACAGTTCACTTCAGCAACAATAATGACTGTAGCAACAGTAACTCCTTCTATTTTCTCTTCGGCACCCGCACAGCATTTATCACAAAATCCACACAGCTTAGCATGTAATGGCAGTACAGAAAAATAAAAGCTTTAATCCCCCAAGCTTGTCCGTAGTTAATCGATTACTTCTTTTAATTCGTTCACGAATCTATTCCAATTACCCAAAATATGTGTACACTTTAACCGTTTACTTTTTTTATCAGAAAACTTCTTATATCCAATGACATCTAGAGCTCATCAATCATTGATATAGGTACGTTACTTGTCAAAATACTTAATGACACAAACTTCAATACTCTCATTAATGTGCAGCTTTAAATAAAAAAAAAAATCTAATTTACTCCCTAAATTATGTTTATTTTTTTACTTTACTCTTGGTTCTTTTCACGCACAGAGGAGAAAAAAACTCTTTGCTTTCACCTGGTCAGAGTTTCTTCACTGCGGCGGGTGCACACGCGCACAGCGTCCTCCCTCTTGGTAGGCTTCCAGCTGGGGTTGGTCACGTCAGCCCGGGGCCCCAAAGTAGACTCTTCTTACAGATGTGAAGTTTCAAAATCTGCCCTCGACGTCTGTTTGAACCCGAAGACTCAGTCTGACCTCGCCGAATGGATGTTCTCGTCTTCCCCTCCTCTTGCATCCGGGTCACGGAAACCAAATGTTGGATTCACGATCGTTTTGCGTTGTGTTTTAGTTCTGATGTCTGTACTGAAGATGGTCAATAAAGCTTGACGGCTGGATCAGGATCGGTGATTAAAAGAATTTATTGTAGATGGTACAACACTCACTAACCGAGCACAGGCTAAGTCTCAAACAGTAAAACTGCACAGAGTCTAACAGGTGTGGTAGTTAGTAGAAGCGGGCTGCTGCTGAGCGTCTTGGCATAAGATGCTCCCCGAGTCGCTTCCTCGATCCGTCTCGAAGTCCAAACCTGAGACAAAGCCTGTTATACTAAAATCATATCAACGTAAATCATGCCAACGTGGAAGGTACCAGCCATAGCTAGGAAAAGTACTAGCCCTGAAAACAGAATAACAAGGCGATATCTCATTCTGCCCATGCTATCACTACGGCCATGAACATGGCAGTCTGACCTGTTGATGGTAAATCCTATGTGCAGCCACACAGGCGCCTAAGGATTAGAACTAGGGAGTGAAACAATGGCATGTACCTCTCCACGTCTCTACTACACACAAAAGTAACACAGATGAACACATCAGAATACATACAGAAATACCCCAGATTTCTACAGT
The DNA here is from genome assembly GCF_018492685.1 of Alosa sapidissima. Lineage (NCBI taxonomy): Eukaryota > Metazoa > Chordata > Actinopteri > Clupeiformes > Clupeidae > Alosa > Alosa sapidissima. The sequence goes on from NC_055966.1 coordinate 10,806,484, forward strand.
ACGTGAATTTTTTGCAAAATTTGCACATCGAACTCCTCAAGTTATTAGGGCCTATCACTCGTCCCTCATGTCGCACAGGTTGATCGCGTTGTCCATTTTTTGGCAAAACACGAGCAGCACAGCAGCTGATTGAAACAGCTGTTTCCGGTGCGTAAAATTGGTGGGAATTTTCTTTTTAGCTTTCGCAATGCTTACTGCACTAAGGAATTCTTTTTATATTCTTATATTCTTGTTTGTGAATTTTGTTACATGTATCCTTTTTATTTGTTTAATTCGTTTAAAATGAATAGTGTACATATTTGGTTAAAATCGATTCCCTATTTTAGTTTTCAAAACTTGTGGTGTTTGGTCCAATCGATTGTGCAATCAATTTGCGAACGTAAAGTGACAGCCCTAATCATTAGCATGTCTTAAGTCATTCTAGCGCTTTTCTTGTTACTATTTAAGACTCATTTTATCCTGAGCTGTGCCTTTCTGCAAGCAGTCAGCAGTCGCTCTACACTGAATTTGCTTCATATTACATCATTTAGTCTTCTAGTCTTCTATGATTCCCTTAAGCCAACCCTGGTCTATTTCCAGCTTGTGCTTTGCTTAATGTTGTGTTCTTTTTTTTTTCCCTTTCTCTTTTACTTGTGTGTGTGTGTGTGTGTGTGTGTGTGTGTGTGTAGGCGGACCAATCCGCGTCACTTTCCCCATGGGCTTGACGTTTGCTGAAGTCGAACGAAGGAACCCACTTGTTACTCGGGGAGGTCGTTACCAGCCTCCGAACTGTGAGGCCAGGCATCGCACCGCCATAATTGTACCCCACAGAAACCGAGAACACCACTTGAAGTTCCTCCTCTACTACCTACACCCATTCTTGCAGAGGCAACAGCTCAATTATGGTATCTACGTCATTCACCAGGTGAGAGCCCTGTTGTGAGAGTTGTCCCTTTAAGAGACAGACAGACAGACAGACAGACAGCTTCAGTCTTTCCCATGCTCATATCTCATATCAGGGCCATATCGCAATCTTGATTTCTGTGTGGTGGTTTTTCCTAATGCCCTCACTGCTTGCTAGAGGAACACATTAAGCTAGTCAGATGAGAGGCGTGTTGCAGCTAGCCCATGAGGCACGCTGCAGTGATGAAATAGTACGGGGGAATTAGCTCACAGCCCATAGACTTGCAGCCCTAACACTGCGTCACAAGTGACTCAACAGCGCTTCCTGGCACCAGCCAATGGTACTGCAGCAAATAGACACATGTCATGCCTGTTGTGTTCAGCCATAATTCCAAATCTCCTTATCCACTTACAACGGCCCCTGCTTTGGTAAAGTACACACTTCATCTCTCGCTTTACAGTGTTGGCCTTTGGTCTACTACTTTTACTCACTTTACATGGAGGATTTTTTTTTACTAGCGTAGTGGATGAAGACCTGGGCTAGTACAGTGGGCTAGTACAGTGCCCAGAAGAAGTTGTGGGTTCGATTCATTTAATGGCTGCCACTGTTGTGCCCTTGAGCACAACACTCACTTTAACCCAACTTGCTCTGGGGAGAATGGCCCCCATAATAATTGATGTATGACGTATCAGCCAAATGAAGTGTCAACAGAGAATAGGCGTAGGCCTCTGATCACTAGCCTGCGATCACTAGCCTATTATCAGGCATGTTAGCGTAAGTGTTTTGTATCCTGGTGCATGGCATCAGCACGATATTGTTTGAACACCGCACTCGCCAGAGCCCAGCCCTAGCATGATGTGTGCTCGGACGTATTACCAAGGCCACATGTGAGAGTTGGACTCTCAGTCAGTAAACAGCCAACAAAGATCAAGACCTCCAGATACACACACACACACACACACACACACACACAGTGATTATGCAGGGGCAAAACCCTTGGCTTTTCTGTCATGTCTCCTCTCTCAGGGGTGGCTACCTCTCATCAGCCTTGCTGGGATTAGATTTGCTAATCCCCAGGCTTTTCAGCCTCAAGCACCGACCACATCTGAGCTCGCTCGGATTTACAGGAATATTGCAAGGAATTAGTGTGTAGGTTTGCATCCGTAAATTGATAAGTATGTGATCAAATTTAATCTCGACATATATTTGTGATCACAGATTGTGATATCTGACCACAGTTATTCACTATTTAGTTAAGGGTTTGTATTTTATTAGGTTGACATTAACAACTTGTTATACAGTATGTACGATGTATGTATTGCAGCATGTGTATGGATGAGTCGGTGTATGGACAGATAGATGTGTTAATGCGTGACCATGACTGTGTTTGGACAGGCGGGGGACTACACGTTTAATCGGGCCAAGCTGATGAACATCGGCTTACGGGAGGCCATGCGCGAGGAGGACTGGGACTGTCTGTTCTTCCACGATGTGGACCTCATCCCCGAGGATGACCGCAACACCTACACCTGCGACGTCTACCCCAAGCACGCCGCCATAGCCATGGACAAATTCGGCTACAAGTCAGTGTCTCTCTTGTCCTATCATTTGTTATGCCCTATGCAGACTACACGATTTCAGCCTGATTTTGTTGTAGCCGACAAATTTGAAGTGTCATGCCCGAATATGAAAAGTTGAGAACGACGCCGAAGGAGGAAAGCGACTTGTAATGTGACATATTCAACGACCCGCAATTTATTGTCTGAGAGGTTCCACGACTTCACAACCAAAAGTCTAGCATGTCAGAATTTTTGGGGAATCTCCTACGACTCCCGTGTTGACACTGAGATTATGATGACACGCGACGAGAAGGCTACAGTAGATAGGCTACATGACCTTGTAATGTGGCCAATCTTACGACCAAGACGTGGCAAGAATTTTGGGTTCTCTGATCGCCAAATCTGACATGGTCAAGACCATCGTGGAAGACGAAAAAATGTGTAATCTACACAGACTATTAGTCTATGTACATTGTGCTTCTACCTGCTTGATATCCCCTCCACCTCACAGGGCATTAGACTCTGCCCATGTGAGGCCCAGGTTTTTTTTGTTTTGTTTTTTTGCCAACATGGGACACAGGTTTTTTGTTTTATTTATTTATTTATTTATTTTTTTATTTATTTAGTGCAGGGGTCATACGTTGTTCATAAAGATAAAGCTGACTGATATTTAGCAGACATCTTTATGACACAGACTTGATTTCCGAACCAAGGTCAGTTAGCATATCTAAGTCCCCAGTTATGGAATACAGTCCTACGTGTAGCGGAATATAGATTATAGGTAAGATACATGCCACCTGACTGAATGTGATCAGATGTGTAGTGGTATATAGATTATAGGTAAGATACATGCCACCTGACTGAATGTGATCAGATGTGTTTTGTGTGGCCTTGTAATATGTAATGTGACCGTACTGTTGAAGGCACATGTGATGACGTATGCGTTCCATTCACAGCCGTGATGGATGTGTCCATTATAATGTCTCTGATGGAGGTCAGTTACCAGCATCAGTGTGGGTTGTCCACGTAGGCGGAAAAATGGATCGGTGTGGGATATCAGAATCGCACATTAAGTTGTAATCTGAATGCAGCCTTTGTGTACTCTGTCTGTCATGGCACGAATGATTCGAACTGATTGCATTGTAAATCGAGCAGGAATGATTCAAACTGATTATGCTGTTCGTAAATCGAGCAGAAATGTTTTCACTTCAGCCGTAAGAAATCTCACTTTAGCTCTCTTTTAATTGACAACTAGCAGTCCTTTTATATAAATAAGAACCCGTATCTAAGTGTTTTTTGTTTTCCTGTTTGAACTGTATATGGAGCCTCCTCAGGGGCGGAGCTACGTGGTGGCCAGGGGGGGCCACGGCCACCACTGGTCAAAGCTTGGCAACCCTGCTGGCCCCCCCAGCTCCGTTCAGTGAAAAGTAAAAAATAAGAATTGCTGCCGTTTTCGACAACACTTTGCAAAGCAGGGACTGAACCAATTACTGCACTCTATCTACGACCATTGGCCCAGTCAGGAAGTGTAGCCTACGGATCTGATCACATCGTGAGTAGGCCTAGTGCAGCAGCAGCAGCAGCGGGACAATTCAAGTCATCTGTTAAAAACACTTGACAGTAGACTAGGCTAGCCTACTACTTAACCTCAGTAACAGGTGAGTTGAGGAGTTGGAACATTAATGCTAATAAGATGTTAGAATGTGTCATGAATCATAGCCAAGTGAGCTCCGTTGGGCTGTCCTTGTTAGGTAGCCTAGGCTCTGACATTGATGTGTGGGGCTGATCAAAAATAATCGGATGCCCGCGGGAACGCTGTTACAAGAATATTTCGATAAAATTCGGGTGAAATGCAGGCATATTAGGCACATATCTCCAGAATTCTTTGTTACATTGCTCCGGAACTGTTCATCGCAGCGAGATGAAACCTTAATTGTGTGACAGAGCGGAAGTAGGGCTTTCCAACGAGACGAAACACTTGCCTGTGCGATCAAGTATGAAAATAAATATCATGTAATTAAATAAAATTGATTCATATTCACAGTTCACCTGCGCACCCATTACTCTCGTTTGAATTACTCACGAACCCGTGATCGCATAGATATGGCAAGCATATCAGAAGAAAGAGGAGACACAGGGCTATCTATTGGTACCAAGTGCATCGGTCTGACGAAATGACATCAAAATAATAACTTCATATAGCTCGACTTACCCCACGTTTTTGTGTGTTGTGGTGGCAAAGCATGTTCATAATCCAACGCTATCATGTGTTTCTCTATGGCAAAGCATGTTCATAATCCGGTTTTGAGATCCTAGCGAATTCCTGCATGGCATCCAATTCGAGACATTGCATCCCAATTTATTCGACAAAGAAACGCCTTTTTGCCTTCACTTTGTTCATGACAATGCAGTAAAAAGTTGTTTTAGGATCATCATGAGTGTACACACAGAACATGCAAACTCGGGTTCAGTCAGGTCAGATCAGTTCGTGTCACAGATGTGGAGCGCAGAAAGGGCATTTTTCATTACTGTGTCAATGGCACTTACAATGACCATGATAACTGCTTATAACTAAAGGTAGTGAGAATGGCCAAAAATAGAGTAGCCATAGGGCTAAAAAAAAAAAAAAAGGCATTTATTTCCATAAGGGGCACACCACATATTTTTCACATTTGCTCAGCCCCAGAGAATCCCTCCACCATGGCAATGATATTGCCAGATTCAGAACAGTCTGCCCTATGCACACATATGCCAGCTTGCAGTGGTGAGATACATGTCAAAATATAAGAATTTTTATAATACACTATTTGTATTTATTATTTAAAAATCAAAATGAAATCAATGCAAGTATTAATACATGAAATAGTGGCAGATCTGAGTATCCTAGACTCTGTGTATGGCACTTACATTGACCAGGATAAATGTTTCTAAGGTAGTGAAAAAGCCCTTAAAACAGTCTAGGGTTCTAAGGGTTAACTTCTTAATTCAGAGCCATGTTACTTACAGCCAAATACTTGGAGTGGATATCAGAAATATAAATAGTTTGGCCATCAGTATGAGATCAAATATATACATACAATATTTGTAGTATTTATTATTGTTCTTTGAGTTAACATCATTTAAATAAAACTGATTAAGTAAGGTGCATTATCATAATATTTTTTATTGGCATTGACCTATTTATGGAAAATATGTTGGAGTGGCCAACAAACTGACCTGTGTATCAGTGTTGGCTTTGCACAATTTATTGCCATTATTAAAATAGGCCATCCTAATCTTCAAAACTTTTTGAGTAGTTTTCAAATAGTAGTTTTGATTCCCAAGTGCCACCCCAATAAAAAGTCTGGACCCAGCTGGCCCCCCCCAATAAAATAATCCTGGCTACGCCCCTGAGCCTCCTTTTATATAAACAGGACTAATCCTCCATAAGGATGCTGTCCTGTTTGTCTGCTGGGGTGTGTCTGTGTTCTGTGTTCAGGAGGGCCTGCGTCATGTTCTTTTCAGCCGTGTACATGTCTATTTAACAAGTCATCTGTCCTGGAGAAGGTGTAGGCCTCCCTTTGTTTGACATGGCGTAATCATGCACACATCATACCTCATTGCCTAGCCCCTTTGTGTATTCTCCATCCCCCTACACACACACACACACATCCACACTCTTTACCTTGCCCTCTTTTCATATTTGTGTATACTCTACTTGTTTTCCCTTCCTCTCTCCTTTACCTCTCTCTCTCTCTCTCTCTCCCTCTCTCTGTACACTTTCTCTGGGCAGGCTGCCATATAAGATGTATTTTGGGGGCGTGTCTGCGCTGACTCCTCAGCAGTACCTCAAGATGAACGGTTTCCCCAACAACTACTGGGGCTGGGGAGGCGAGGACGACGACATCGGGATCAGGTGAGTGAGGAAGTGTGTGTGTGTGGAATGGAGTGCCCACATCAACACACCCAACTCTGCGTCCCCGCCCCTACCACTACCCCCTACTCAAGGTCATTTGCCCAGGAAATGTTTAACCCAAATTGTTCAATCAAACAAAACAGTAATGATTCTTCTCTCCAAAAAGACCTCTTCATTTTCAAATCCTTGTGAGAAGCTATCGCCCATGTTCACATCAGACCCACTGAGACATCAGCTTGCTACTCCCAGTTGATGTTTGATGTTTCAGAGTCCCTTTCATATCATAGCATGTCTATAGTATAGTAGTAGTATAGTATATATACTTTTTTGATCCCATGAGGGAAATTTGGTCTCTGCATTTAACCCAATTGGTGAATTAGTGAAACACAAACAGCACACAGTGAACACACAGTGAGGTGAAGCACACACTAATCCCGGCGCAGTGAGCTGCCTGCTACAACGGCGGCGCTCGGGGAGCAGTGAGGGGTTAGGTGCCTTGCTCAAGGGCACTTCAGCCGCGGCCCACTGGTCGAGAGTGCTAACGGCTGCCCACATACTTTTACTCGGACTGTTCTCTCAATCAGCCTCTCCTGTTGCCTTTATCTTCTCCTCCTCTGCATCACCCTCTCCTCTCTCCTCTTCTCTCCTCTTCTCAGAGTGTCTCTGGCAGGTATGGTGATCTCTCGCCCGTCGCTGAACGTAGGCCGCTACAAAATGATCAAGCACAAGCTGGACGAGGGGAACGAGCGCAACCCTGAGAGGTATGGTCCGGCTCTCGGGTTTTTTCCCCGTGACTCATTCCATGAGCACATAGTGGAACTCGTGGTGTGGTTAGTGGGAGGGGAGTTCAGCAGCACAATATGTGGAGGATTTCAGGTCTCTGAAAAGTCAGTCTGAAATGTTCTGTAGTTAGTTAAAGTCTGTTTACTGTTTTTTTTTATGTCTCTGTTAACATGTACAGTACATAAATGAATACAGTACGTAAATGTGTTTCATTGTGTTCTCTCTTGTTTTTGTCTGTCCTTTTTGTTTTCCTGCTCAATCTCTCGTCTTTCTGTCTGTCTTCGCTACAGGTTCAACATGCTGGCCAAGACCCGGCAGACGTGGAAACAGGACGGCATGAACTCGCTGGAGTACGCGCTCGTCTCGCGGGACTACCAGCCGCTCTACACCAACATCACGGTCAACATCGGGACAGAGGAGGGCCTCGACCCGCCCCCCAAAACCGCTGATGCCCCAGTTGAGGGCCACACCCCCACTTCTGCCCATGCCAAAAAGGACAAGCAGACGAACATAGTGAGCAAGGACACGCCAGACCACTGAGGAGTCGGTGTGTGTGTGTGTGTGTGTGTCTCTGTCTGTCTGTGTGTGTGTGTGTGTGTGTGTGTGTGTGTGTGTGTGTCTGTGTGTAGTAGCAGCGGGAGTGTGGTCGGTGGTGCTGGGTAGCGAGGAAGATGAGTCCTATCAAATGGCCACGTGTCTCTGTCCTCCTGTAAGCCTCCCAGCATTGTCCATCGCCTCCCACATCTTGGGGGACCACTGGCAGAGCCATTCCAGGACCAATCTCTTTCACGCTACTGCCTTGTCCATCCACCCTTCTGCTAGCCTCTGAAGGGAAAAGCGACTGCAGCAATCACCATGGCCCCTGTCACTAAAGCAAAAAGAAGAAAACAAACTGTGGTGGGGTGTGGGGGTTTGCCTGAGTGTCACTGTTTAGTTTTTTTTGGTGGGGGGGGTTTACTTTTTTCTCTGGGGCACATATACTCTTAGCAGAGAAAGACTGTGGTGGAAAAGAAGAAAATTAGACCATTGAATGTATCTCTCGGTGTGTGATTTACAACAACATCATTGTTAACCCACCCCCCCCCCCCCCCCCCCCCCCCCCCCCCGGACGCTCCCTGCACGTGACACTTGACCTTTGTTTGCTGTGTTTGCGGTGACAACAAGAGATGGGACCTGCTGTGTCATCACAGCAAGGAAAGCAGTTCGGACTTGGGTTTTAAACCTGTTGCCTTAGCATACTGTTGTGCTCATTTTGATCTTACACTCTGTGTGTTTAAAGCTATGTGTGTGTGTGTGTGTGTGTGTGTGAGCGAAAGTCAGAAAGAGGCCACACAGTTTAAGCAGAGATTGAAGCTGGGTGCTGCTGAGCGCAGGCCACATAGTTTAGTTTCACTCACATGTCCAGCCCTCGCTTACATGCATATCAACCTGATACCTACTACTGTGGTTACTAGCAGTGGAGGAAGGTAATCAACTTCACATAATCAAATGCACAGCCCCACAATGTCTCTCACAGATATCCTGGACGTTTTTCTCGTAATTGCCTTTCCTGGTGAGCAGCCTAGAGGGAGGACCATGTTTGTTTCTCTTTGAGATCATATCAGGTGTCGAGCTGACATTCATCCCATTCTCCCTCTCTGTTCTTCAGTTCCCTGATCTGGTGTTGTAGCCTGGAGGGCAACACCAGAATAGTGCTTTGTGATTTAGAGTGCGGCCACACTTTGGCTATTCAAATGTTAAGTACGCCCTGAGGGTTGTGCCTTTGTGATGTTTCAACTGCACGTTTCTATTGCAGTAACTCTGGGCTTGGACCTTTACATTTGGACCTGATATATGGGCGTATCGTTATTTTATATATACAGGTATCCACAGGTTGTATTTTCTAAAATCTGGATTTGTCTGAGTAGGTTAAGCAATGTAGTTGCCTATGTAGTTCAGATTGTTTAATTATTTGTCAAAGCTACCCTTCTGAAGGCAAGGTAAATTCATAGGTGACAACATGTTTAGCATAGAGAGCATGGTTCTGTCGTGAGTCCTTTTTCATACTGTAGCCATGAAAAAATATATAAAGAAAGAGGAGGAAAATAATAGTTTGTGCTTAACCTGAATTAAAAAAAATAGTCACCCAAGGAACACAAAGATCAGGAGGCCATTTCACTAAGCAGGATTACTCCGTTATCAGGAATAGTGTGTGACCAACTTTCATAATACTACTTTTTAGTTCAGCACTACAACTTAAAACTTGTGAGGAATTAGTTGATGTGATTGTCTGATGGGTTGAGATCTTTCTTTGTTGAAATCATCTGTTACGGATTTCACTTTTGTGACTGTAGCACGTTCAGCAGTGCTTGTGTGTCCCAGGGCCTCTAGGGGCTGTGGAGAGCAGGCTTCAGGGTAATCCACACGCTTTGTTATAACTCCGTATGTGGCTTGGAGTTCTTCATACCTTCTGCCTCTTCTCAGGCGAGCTTCTCTCCTCACTCCGCCAGCTGGAGAGACCTGTTCGTTTTTTTTTTGTTTATTTGCAGCATTAACATGTTCTTCATGCAAACGTGTGTGTCTTAGCAGAGAGCCTAGACTATTACTGGGCTGAAACCAAAGATAGGAGTCTGGCAGGCAGCTTCTGAGCTAATGTTTAAATTGTTGGACCAGTGAGGGTCTTGTACAAAATGAAATGAAATTGCGTATGATAAAAGTGTATGTGAGTGTGTGTGTGTGTGTGTGTGAGAGTGAGAGAGAAAGAGAGATAATTGTGTGTGTGTGTGTGTGTGTGTGTGTGTATTTTTACAGTTTATGGTGGTTTCACGTGCTGCTGTTTATGGTATGGAAATTGAGAGGTGGTGGTGGTACGTTTTTGTCTCACATGGGTCATCCATTACACTCAAAGCTTTTTTTAGAGGCAAGCAGCCCATGCTATGAGCTTAATATCCGGTCCTTTCTTCTTGGGCATGTTTTTGTCTTTTTTTTTTCTTCCTCTCTCTAAAACTTGGATGTCTTGGATGTATCACATTTGTATACAAAAAAAAAAAAAAAGGTTAATAGATAGTTGCAGGTGACGCACTGCAGACGTCCCTCTGGTGTCATTACTTCATGCTTCGCTCATTGGTCTCGCTGCACACATAAAGACAGTTCCCTATGTGTGTGTGTGATGGAAGGAGAGAAGGTCAAACTATGCAGGACCTCATGGCTGGATGAAATGTTGTACATTATGTTTCGTATGAATATAGACCGCTGTTTTTAAGCACTTTTGGGAATCCTATGCGCCGGCCACAATTTTTATCCCGACGTACTCTTGGCCATTTGTGTGTGAAAACGACAGATTTATTGCAGCATTTCTCAGTCAGCATTAGTAGTCACCAGTGTCTGTCTGTTCCATTTCGTTCCGTTTGGCCTCAGCACCCAAAAGGAGGTTCTAGCAGAACCGTGCTAAACATTTGTATGCAGCAGAATGCAATGTCTCACTTTATATGTTTGTTTTTGTCCTCTCATCAGAGTCTGCACAGTCCAGAGTTGCCTTATAATAATGATTAATAAAACGAATAATCAACCAGTCCCAGTCTTACTGTGATGTATGGGTAAAATGGGGAGGATTTGGTTAATTTAGTGTCGAGGTTAAATGGCTTTTTCTATTCCAAAAGTATTTCATCTATGTTGAACACTATCTGGGGGAAAAAATGCCTTTGTATTTTTGCCTAGAATTATGTTAATTATGATCTACTAATACTTAGTTACACTTCCAAACGGATCCTTACAGTGGAGCAGTTGAGCTCAAATGTTCAAAACAATGGATCATTTAATCATAAAAGCATCCAATTTGGTAGAGAAACTTACAAAGGGGGTCCGATAGGATTTAGGATCGTAGGCGCCTCAGATTTGCCCCCACATTTTTCAAAATGACCGACAAATATGGATTTTGTTAAGTGGGAAAGGAATGAAAACAAACTAACTACTAATACAGTTACATATTTTACCTAGATCGATGCAATTCATTCAAATAAAAACATGAAAAACATTGATATTTATGTTAAATTGTATAATTATTCAATTTAATATATTCAGGCATCCAATACCATAATGGCCTACTCCAATCATAATACTTATACTATTATTGTTTGAAAAATGAATGTAGATGTGAGTGGAATGTGGGCACACTGAAAAATAGTAGATACTACACACAAGTGTAGTATAAAGAACAATTGGTTTTCACAGTATTTCAGTGAAGGCTATTACTGAAGCGTCAGCCCTCGTGCGAAGCCGTATGCAGGTAAAGACAAGCAAGTTTACCAGTGCAAGTTGACTGAGCAAAAGGCACCCACAAAGCCAACCAGTCCTATTGCCTCTATGCCAATCGTTAATGGAAAAAACATAGTTATCTCAATGAATCAAAGCTGTTTGAAGGACATTTATCAAACTTAGAATACTTACTCACTATTAGGGCCCGATGAACTGATGAGGTACTCAAGGTTGTGTGGTCAATTTTTATTTCAGAAAGTGACTCTTATATATTCTAGATTGATTAGATATTAAAGTGAAATATTTCAAGGCCATTTTTTGTTTTAATCTAGATTATTACATCTTAAAGGAATCCATTCCTTCATGAAAACCAAAAATCAGCATCTCAAAATATTAGAATAAAGAGGTTATAATACAGAAAAGATGGCCTTTTGAAAAGAAATGAACTAATCTGACTAATCTAAAATAGTTAGATTATACATTTAAACTTGGTTGGGCTGCTTTTGCACAAATTACTGCATCAGTGTGGTGCGGTATGGAGGCAATCAGCCTGTGGCACTGCTGAGGTGTTACGCAAGTCCAGGTTCCTTTGATAGCGGCCTTAAGGTCTTCTGTTTGGTTGTGCCTGGTGTCTCATTTTTCTCTTGACAATACCCCATATAGATTCTCTATGGGATTCAGGTCAGACGAGCTGTGCCAATCAAGCACAGTAATACCATGGTAAGCAAACCAGCAGTTTGGCTCTGCGGGCAGGTGTCGAGTCCTGCTGGAAATGGGAATTAGCATCTGGAATTATTAGCACCTAGCAGATGGAAGCATGAAGTGCTCTAAAATCTCCTGGTAGAAGACTGCATTAACTGTGGACTTACACTGTGGATAATACAGTGGACCAACACCAGCAGATGACATGGCACCCCAAATCATCACTGACTGTGGAAACAACCTGGACTTCAAGCAACTCCGATTCTGTGCCTCTCCACTCTTCCTCCAGACTCTTGGACCTTGATTGATATCCAAATGAAATGCTAAATTTGTTTTTAGGCGAAAAGAGGAATTTGGACCGTTGCTCAGTGGTCCAGTTCTGTCTTGCCCAGGCAAGATGCTCTAACCTTGTCTCTGATACAGGAGTTGCTTGACACTAGTAATACCACACTGGTATAGCCCATTCAACATTTGTGGTGGCTCTTGATGCAGACTCCGGCCTCAGTCCCCAAGTTCTTGAATTGGTTTTGCTTGATAATTCTCTCAAGGCTGCGGTCATCCTTGTTTGCTTGCACACATTTTCCTACCGCACTTTTTCCTTTCAGTCAACTTTCAATGCTTTGATACAGCACTCTGTGAACACCCTGCCCTTTCAGCATTGACCTTCTGTGGCTTACCCTCTTAGTGGAGGGTGTCAATGAGTGTCTTCTTGACAACTATAAAGTCAGAAGTCTTTCCTACAATTGTGGTTGTGTTAAAGGAACCATATGTAAGATTGTGGCCAAAAGTTGGAAACTTTCCATGGGAATTAACAGGAATATATGGGAATAAACGGGAATTAATGGGAATAAACTGGGAATTTTTAATATGGCAAGTTAGTCTATAACAGGGAACTTAAATGTAGTGGACAAAACCCTATCGTGCAGTCTAATATTAGTTAAAACAACCTGATTTAATGCAATTTCAGTCAAATTTCTACCCTGCACATATATGTCAATCAGATGCACACAGCAATCGGCATAGGCTGCTAGACATAAAGGAAACCTATGGTGCGTCTGGTGCGTTTATATGCATGGGGGAAAAATGTTCCAACCAATCAGATTTTGTTGTTGAGTGGTGTGATGTATCTTGGGCAGTTCAGTGTTGCTAGTTTAGCACGCTAGTAAACCATAGGCAGAGAATGGGATTCCAGCTAGCATGCTAGCTAGCTTTGTATGCTAGGCTAAGCAAAAATACAAACATACAAATCATATTGCTTATTACGAAACAAAATGTTAATGTTTGTATATGAAACAGTTTGTATGAATTACCCAAAATTCCCAGTTAATTCCCGTAAATTCCCATAATTTCCTTTAATTCCATGATGGTTTCCAATTTGGAATATTTCCAAAATTCCCCAGCTTAAATTACCATGGTAAGTTTCCGGAAATTTACTGGAAATTTTCCGCCCCTTTGCAACACTACTGTAGAGCGGTGTATGCCCTCCCCCTCCCCCCTGACTCGAGGTTGCCAACCCGAGTGCCGAAACACTACTGACTTTGTGATTAGTAGATAGGTGGAGGGTGGCGCATCAGGCCAAAACACAACATGACATGACAAAACACAACATCAACATCAGTTGAGGGCTGCAACTTCACTTTTTAAATGACAATATCCTGGCCGAACTACTGTTGTCAGTGATAGAAGTATTTGAAATTAACATGATTTCTTATTGTCTAGTGACATATCAGGGCCATTTTATGATTAATTGAAATACATTTCTTACATATGGTTCCTTTAACTGAACCAGACTACCCCCGGACCCACCCTTTTATGGTCAGCACCCCCTCTTACAAAACACTTCCAATAATCTTATAGTTCTTGTGAAGTATGAACTTGCACAACACTGCGTACAGAGAATAGCCTACCTTAAATTGTAACTGGTCAGTATCAGTAACTAGCCTGGGTTTTCCCCCATGCTGCCTTACGTGCGCGATTTTATTCACGCTGCTAGGCAGCCTGGATACCATGGAGCAAATTTTCTCCTCAGTTAGGGGACCAATCACAGAACGGAGGGAGGGCAGCAAGACGATGACGACACATCGAAGCCGTTATAGGGAGGGAAAGTGAAAACCAGCGCCCCAAGTGGTTGCGTTCCTATCGAAGAACAGCTCCAATGTGAAGTCCCATAGACCTATTTTAAAAAAAATACTGTGAAGCCAAATCAGCGATCTTATCCAAATGTCAGACCCTATTTTGCCTTATTTAAAAAAAATCGAAATTGCTCCTTTTGTTTCATAAACGAACTACAAAAAAGCCACGTGACTTTACCCTTCGACGTTACTCACGGTAGCATGGTTTGTTTATTAGCCTGGTTAGCATTGCCACTTAACACTTACTGCCAGCTCTTCATGTGAGTAGAAGCACAACACCAGTTATCCAGACATAAAGGTTATCACCACGCGGTTTACATCACCTTCTGTTATTACAAAAATATGTAAGCCAGTTAAGCAAATTGCCGTATTGATCAGTTAGAGATTAAGCGCCCAAACCTGTGACGTCACATGCAACTGTAGTTTGTTATCACCATGTTACGACAAAAACTCAAAACAATTCAACTGATCCTAAAAATAAGGTATGACCACTTGAAGCAATAGAGGTGACCCCAGTGCCTAACATATGGAAGGCATTAAATTAAGATCCCAATGTGCACAGAGATATATTTTTTCTAAAAAAAAAATCCCATCCCCTCCGCTAAACTCTAGGAACGCAACCACTAGATGGCGATGAGATTACTTTCCCTCCCTATGAGCTACGTACAGACGCATTTGATAGACATTCGTAGCGCCCAATAAACGGCTCTGGGCATTCGTAAACCACGTTTCAAATACGAGAAAATGAATGCCTAGTTCTCAGACCCCATCTCAATGAGATGAGGTCCAGTGTTGTGCATGAACGAGTTCAAAAGAACGCGTTCATTGAACACGCTCATTTTTTCTGAACCTTGAACTGAACGCAACACATTTTTTTAATAAAGAACTGAACGTGAATTAGTTCACATTAGGCTTTGTGTCATGAACGGCAGACATCACTATGAACGTTGGAATTTGTTTTCCATTGAAAACTGAGTGACATCTGTTTTCTCTTTTGAAACGCAACGAGAGAAAGTTCCTCCCTCCTGTATTGAGTGGTGAAGTCCCGCCCCTTCTACTTCCGGTCCATGGGACCTATCTTTCAAAAAATTATGAACGGGAGTTAATGGAGAGATAACAATTATTTTTTGGTCCAGTTTGAATTGTGCCACAAATTTCACATATGATGTGTGTGAATTTAAAAGATAATTTTTCACGTCAAGAAAGTACTGTTGTTCGATAGACTTCAAAAGTTATGTTGGTTTTGTGCGAATCCACTCCGTGGACTACATCTCTCATCTTGAACGATGTACGTCACCAACGTAATGAAACGATAAGAGCTGTTATGCTAGTTAACGGTTGCATCTTGCTGCCTGCTATGTCACTTAACAGTATGTTATGTACAGTCTATGGACGAATACAACTTACCTGATGTGTTTAATCCTCTGACTCATGGTATTTTCTTCGGCAAGGAAAGCCCAATTAAGACCCGTTGCTGGTATGCTTGTACAATCTAGTGTGGTTGTGAATGAGCTAACGTCACTAGCGCGACTGATGGGTTTGTAGTCGTTGGAATTACGATCTTTCACAATGTTGTAATTCAATAGTTACGAAACAAACTGCAAATGTCTTTACATGAAAAATTGTCTTTAAAATTGACAAACATCATATGGGTAATTCAAGGCACAAGTCAACCGGGACCAGAAAATAATTTCTTTTTCGCCATAGACTGCCGTTCAAATTTTTTTGAAAGATAGGTCCAGTCATAGACATAATATACATAGACGCCGCATTGGCTGCTGGAAACAAGAAATGCGGCCGCCATCTTGGACCTGTCATACTCCTCATTGCGTTGCAGCAGAAAACACAAGATGACAGCACTGTGCAGCATGTTCCTGCTCAAATCGGCGGACCATACTCGGGGGGGGATTTACTTTTCACAAGTAAGATTTAACATTACCGTACTATTGGTTGTATTTTGTATTTTCGAACAATATGGCCTGTATCATAGCTACATGTATGACCTTTGCAGCAAAAAAAAACGTGTGAAAATCTGTTCGGTATTCAGTGAGATATGATTAATTAAGTGTGCTGACAGCTCATTGCACCGGCCAAACAGATTACACTGAGTGGAGTGGATGACCGGTCCAAGATGGCGGCTCCAAATCTCGTCAGCGCTAGTAGGGAGCAGAGCATAGACTAGCATAGCTGCTACTTGTAGCCTAAGTGTGTTGGTGGTAGCCTCACTATTTCCTGAATAAAGTAACTTTTCAATAGCTCAACTTCTTTATTTATCAAGTAGCTTAGCCAGACAAGCTACACTTTTCTTGTCATGTGAAATTAGCACAATTTAAAGTAGCTTCCTATGTAGTGAACTAGCCTACTGCTGTGTTTGTGTTAGGCTACTAATACATTTGACTGGGTGGTAGTTTTGTGTAGTGTTTTATTCAGGGCAGAGTAACTGATAGTTTAGCTCACTAAAATTTCGAAGTAGCTTGCCCAACACTGTATTATTCACATGTCATTTACCCTAACAAGAAAAAGATCCCTCTCAAATTCCTTTTCATTCATTTATTTATTATTTTGTATCTCTCCAGAACAACTGCCTTGTTCAAGAAGACTGTGAATGAACTGAACGGTCTCCTCACACCCCTGGAACTGAGGAAGGTGCAGCTCTTCATTGCAGTACTGCAGGGCATCTGCTACACTGTGAATGTTTGATTTATGAGCTCCACCTGCATTCGCCACTCTGTGTCCCATTTTCCCATCGTCTGGTTGACTCAGTCCTCTTTTATGGAGTTTACCCAGTTTACTATGCCATCTTATTTGCCCACCTGCTGTCTGAAGCACTTTTGTTCTCAGCCAAAGTGTACCCAAGCAATTTTAGCAAGGTGGGAACATACAAAATGACATGCACCAGTTGTCGAAATCATAGAACCAACTGCATGACTGTAACTCTGTCTCACTGAGCCTGTGAAGACACTCCCTGATTCTTTACTGATTGCAATGAACGGGTTGATCTTAGCAGTTTCTAAAATGTTTCTTAATTCCTTTTTATTTAATCTCTTCATTGGGGCTGGAACCTTTCTGTAAACTGTAAATAACAGATGCTGTTGATGAACCCATTGACACTGTACAAGTGACAAGTCACCTTTTTGTCTTGAATTGATGAACTGTTACACTTACTATGCCAAACCAATGTCTGTTTTTTAAGGATCAGAAACAAATCTACAAACTTGCACTTTACAATATTTATGGAACTTGTCTAACAAATGCTGTTGACATTGAACCCAGTTACTCCATTTCCTTTATGCCACACTCTGTTCATCACTTTATTTTTGATGGCACTGAACTGAAAATGTTGATGGATTTTTTTCTGTAAATTTAACTCATTAAAACTTAAACCAGTTTTTGTCTATGCTGTCAAACGTGGATTAGTTATGTTCCCAGTTTTTATATTGGATGTCATCACTTTATAATATATCATATATATCAGAATATTCTATTACTGTTAAGCCCACTATGAATATTAAAATACACACAACCATGTTTCCTGTATCATACAGCTTTTCTACTGGGAGGTTTACAACTTATTCTGAGTCAATTTACCCAAATTTGTCACTAAACCACATAGGCCTACTTGGAATACCCCTCAGATGTCTGAATGGCACTGATCTCACTTAAATGTTTATGGAACCTTTCTGTGGACTGTGAATAATGCTGTTGATGGAACTTTTCTGTCAACTGTGAACTATATTTAACTCATTAAACTTGTATCAAACTAGTTTTGTCTATGCTGTCAAACATGGATTATGTTCCCAGTTTTGATGTCAGGTCACTTTATCATATATCAGAATATTCTATTACTGTTAAACCCACTATGAATATTAAAATACGCTAAATCATGTGTCCTGTATCATAGCTACATGTATGACCTTTGCAGCAAAAAAAACCGCGTGAGAATCTGTTCGGTATTCAGTGAGATATGATTAATTAAGTGCGCTGACAGCTCATCTCACCGGCCAAACAGATTACACTGAGTGGAGTGGATGACCGGTCCAAGATGGCGGCTCCAAATCTCGTCAGCGCTAGTAAGGAGTAGCGGTCGATGCGGCGTCTATGTATATTATGTCTATGGAGCAGCGGTCGATGCGGCGTCTATGTATATTATGTCTATGGGTCCAGTGGAGGCAAACGGAAGGGGCGGGACTTCAACACACTATTCTCGCTGGTGCCGCTTAAATCATGTAGCCTATCACCAGACAGAAATGGTTTTGACATTGTGTGCGCAATGCATTGCGGGCAACGTAGTGTCCGGCTGAGAATAGTTGAATAGCATACTGGCTTCCGCACAACGTTACCCGTGATGAATTGCAGCAGAGCGGGGTAGGCATAGCAACGCCGCGTAGCAGGCAACGACGAGAGCGCGGAGGGCTGGAGGAGCGAGAGAGAGAGACAGACCAATGACGAGAGTGAGAGAAAGCGCTGCAATTAAAAAAAATGGCTAGTGGAAGTGATTGCACGGAGACTGGTCTACCTTGTCTGTACTGCTGCAAGTTTCATCACCTGGTAAGAAACCCACAATTGCAGTGTCATGAGCAAATGTCTACAATGAGCAGCTTCAAAGAACGTATAGTGATTTCTAGCTCGTAGTGTGAAAAAAAGTATTTATTTGAATATCTCACGAAAAAAGTCAAATGAACTGAACTTTGAACTAGTTCAGAATTAAAATTGTGAACTTTGAACATGAACTGTTCACTTTGAGCATGTATGAACTGAACTTGAACTAGTTCAGAAAAGCTGTGAACTGGCACAACACTGATGAGGTCTGACATTAGCCAGGCTAATCAGTAACAGCATAATGTGACTTAATCAGAGCTGGATCAGTACTTTGACACTGTTTGGTTCTGAGCACAAGTAAAACTTTTGAAGCAAGTGTTTTATTTCGGACTGGCAATCTGTACAACCGGGCAAATGCCTGGTGGGCCGGTCCACATGTGGGCTGGTGACCTCCGAGATTTTTTTTTTTTTAAACAAGCACGCAGTATGAAAGTCTGGGATTGTGGAGAACACTACATGGTCTACTGCAGGGGTTCATTTTGCATGTGCATTTTAATGTGGGTCTGGCTCGCCAGGCTACGAGACGACCTTATAGCCTAGCTGTCTTTACCTATGCAACACAAATAATCTTAAAATCTCCTAATAGGCTTACATTTTTTTAACGTCACCCAAGACTGTGCTTATGTGCATATGTGCGAAATGTGCATAAACATTTGTTTATGTAGTCGTGACAACGCGTGTGCATTTCCAACCAGGGCCGGAGTGGGGCCACTTTTCAGCCCGGGAGTTTCAGGCCCAAGACCGGCCCAATTTTTCCATAGTGGTGGAAATTGGATAAATGAATGTAGTTTTTATTAGTATGGTTCAACAAATGTGTAAATGTTATATAATAATTCACTTCAACTGAAGTTAAAAAAAATATTCCACTATTCCACAAGTTAACAAAAACAGAAAGAAAGAAAGAAAGCCTTTGAAATGTAGCCTATCCCACGCTTCCACAAAGAGGCATATTGAACTAATGTTTAGGCTACATGCTTTTTTGCATGGGTAGGCTATATTGTTTGGTGATTTAGCCTAGGCTACTCCTTTACTACACCCTCTTCTAAGCAAACAAGGCAAAGAAATTCAGTCCTACGTTCAAGCAGTGCAGTGGGGTGCTTCATTTCGTTAAGTGCCTTCTCATGTTGGATGTGGATCCTCCATGATTTGAAACCAGGTTTTTGCAGTACTTGCATTTAGCCTAAGAGTTTTGGTCTCCTGGTCAAAGTGCATCCACACATTGTTCATCTTTTTGGTGCTCATGTTCAGAAACTTTGATCTTATTGACAGGGAGGGTAGCCTATATTATAATAATGAATTATTTGTAGTTGTTTTGTTAACAATAGAAAATTTGCCTAGGTCTAATGCTACTCTGCTACAATGTTTATTACCACTACTATATACTAATAGTAGGCTACTAGGAATCTATTCTAATAGGTATTATAGGCAGCTAATAGGCCTACTAGGCAACTAATATTATTATCCTATTAATCATAGCTATATATATATATATATATATATATATATAATCATGTTAGGTAGCCTAATATAATATCATATATAATATAATATAATATAATATAATATAAAATAGCTTAATATAATAGCATCAAAATCTCCACCCACTCACGGGAAAGAAAGCAGTTTGAGCCAGACTGTTTATTTATTGTCTTAACCTAGCCTAAGCAATTGACTTTCAATGTAGACATAGAAACAGGAACGTAGAAATGCCCTGCAGTGACTAAATTATTATTATTATTATTATTATTATTATTATTATTATTACTACTACTACTATTCTCATTAGGCCTATTATTATTATCACCTTGACACGAGTAGAAACCAGGCTACTTGCTCGTCTACAGATCCACTCATGACAATGTAGCCGGCTGATTCGACTGACTCGCACTCATAACAACATAATGTAACCGGTCCGCCCGTGGCTGATCTAAATGACCCAGGTAGGCTAGCCTACTCAAGCAACTCCATACAGAGCTTGCAATGTTTCGGACATTGCAACTGTCTTCGCGACCTAATTGCATTTTAAAGTAGGCTATGCGTGCAGAAGATATGTTATTTCAGAAGTGAAAGCATGGCTGTTGTTGTGGATTTTCTTTTAACCTTGACGAGGAGTTACTCGTTCCTCTAAAGATCCACTCATGACAACGTAGCCGGCTGATTCGGCTGACTCGCACTCATAACAACGTAACCGGCCCGCCCTGCTGATCCAACTGACCCGGCTAGCCTGAGCAGCTCCATACAGAGCTTGCAATGTTTCGGACTGTCTTCGCGACCTAATTGCATTTTAAAGTAGGCTATGCCTACGTGTAGAACATTGTATGCTATTTCAGAAGTGAAAGAATGGCTTTTGTTGTGGATTTGCTTTTCACCTTGACGAGGAGTTACTCGCTCGTCTACAGATCCACTCATGACAACGTAGCCGGCTGATTCGGCTGACTCGCACTCATAACAACGTAACCAGTTTACCAATTATCCAGTAGCCTAACCTTAATTTAAACATGGACGTGTGTTTGGTAGGTCTAACAAAAAAAAAACACAATAACAGGTGACATGCCCCATGCCATCTATTGCCCGCATAGAGGAGTATATTGGCCCTTTTCAACACCTTTACCGTGCGAGAGAGATGGCTTTCTCCAATGCAACCCAAATGCTTTTCACAGGACGCTTTCGGATTTGGCCTTTCAATCCAAGGGCGACATATCAGACGCTTTCAGTAAAAGCGCGGACAACTTGCTTTTGTTTTAAATTATCCAGTAACCTTAATTTAAACATGGATGTGTGCTTGTTAGGCTTAGTCAAAAAGCACAGTAATATGTGACATGCCCATGCCATCACCCCTTGCAGACACGTGACTTAAGTCACGTGACGGCTCCATGCTGGACGGCAAAAAGATGGGAGACGGACGGCAAATTACATTGTGTCATAAAGATTATGATGAACTGAACACCATTACTATAACATCTTTGTAGTTCAATGTATTGCTGTTTGGGGTCTGATAGTCAAAGAAGATGCCAGTGGTGTTGTTAGATGAAATGGGTCATGATCGCAAATGTAAAGTTATTAAAACTGGTGGTAACAGCAAGGGGAGATAACGTTACGTTAGGCTACTGTAATTGACATTATGGTAAATGAACACCCATAAGTATTTCTGGACTAAAATATTGCAAAGCGATTTGGTTACTTTATTTGTCTTGCTTTTATCAGTTGTAACATAGTCAAAACGTTAAGAATGTCATATCAGAACATGAAATAATAACTAGCTGCCACACTTAGAAGCTAGCGTCTAGCTATTCTAGCTAACGTTTATCGTAGCTCATAGTGCTAGGGCTAATGTAACTCATCAGTTTGTACGTTGCCCAGCGAATAAAGTTACTTCTTACATGTCTTAAGTTAAAGAATTGAAAGAAATAGGAAATTAAAAAAAAACTTGAACGGTATTATCTGTTTACATTCAGATCTTGCCAAAGACTTTGCCTAAGTGCTATCTGCCGTCCTGTTCAGAGTCTATGGTTGCTATAGCAACCGCTGCTGTGCTTCATACACTGAGGAGATAAGCATGCAATTGTGGTTGAAATACTCCCGAAACACAAAGAAAACAAACCAAAATATATCTATGCAAGAACATGGGATGTTGTTGTATTCCAAACAATAAGCCAACAGTCGTGGAAGGGCGTTACTACGGTTAAATCTCACTATAATCTCCTAGCTGTGCGATATGTCCCATTTACAACCCATTGATTTGATTCGTGTTCTTGCCGTCCACTAGGCTATTTTGCTGTGGCGCGAACAAAACGTGACGTCACTTGCAAGGGGTGAATATTGGCCGTTTTCAACACCTTTACCGTGCGAGAGAGATGGCTTTCTCCAATGCAACCCACATGCGTTTCACAGGACTCTTTCGGATTTGGCCTTTCAATCCAAGGGCGACATATTGGACGCTTTCAGTAAAAGCGCGGACAATTTGCTTTTGTTTTAAATTACCCAGTAACCTTAATTTAAACATGAATGTGTGCTTTTTAGGCTTAGCCAAAAAACACAATAATTCAACACCTGTATCGTGCGAGAGGGACGCTCATGGCCCCCGTTTCACATGACGCGTTCGGTACGTGTCCATTATCGCGGCAAAGCCCACCGCGCCGCACATAGCCCATTAATTTCCTATGGAGAGCGCAGTTAACGCGTCCGCTATGCATCTCGGGAAGGCGGCGCGGCGGTGCGTCGAGAGGTTGGGCTCTGCTCTGCTGAGCTTCATGCAAATGAGAGCGGTTAACGCGGTCTACCGGTCCGCCTGCCAGAAATATTTGTTCCGCAAGTTGGCCACTGCACCCTATCAAAAAGACCTTGTTTGCGACTTGAACCAAGACAGAAGGTGCTTTGGAGGAACATGTCAGTGATATTTGTAAGTGTTTCAATAAAATAATTCCTTGCATTGGTTAACAGTATTACGTACTGCTTACTTAGCTTACGTCTTAAGTAAGCTACCTCCACTTTAGCACGTTAGCAGGCATTGTGTAATTAGATAAAATAAAATGTTACACCTTACACTTTAGCTGACTACACTACGTGGTAATGAGTAAATAATCATTCTTCACATTAGGTTCAAGTATCACAATTAGTGGCCTCCTGCTACAATTCATGTTTTAAACTTTCTCCAATTGTGTGTTATGTTTGCCATGAAATTGCTTAGCTGCAGGCCAGTTTCATATTATTTTAGGGTCTTCGTGTAGCCAGTACAATTACATTTCTGTGTCCATAATATTGCATTTCTGTACGAAAGTGCAGTAGAAAGTGCAACGTCCCAGGTAGGCTACTGTATTTTCCTGCATATGAACTGTAAATAATGGAGTTATATTTTGTATTTGAATGTTTACCTAATGTTTTAGACAAACTGAAAAATCTATCATCTCACATAGTTTACATTAGTCATAACTTCTCACAAACAGATATGTTTATGGATGGATTTTATCTATCTATCTGTCTATCTATCTATCTATCTATGTGTGTGTGTGTGTGTGTGTGTGTGTGTTATCCCTGGAGTACCTGAGCTACATTTCTCAAAGTGAACCCTCATACAAAGACCCTACTGAGTACTACGCAGAGGTGCCTGGCAGTACAGCTACAAGGCCAACCTCAGCATAGATGAGTCCAGAATCCACGCCCCTTAGGTGAGTTAAGCATTCTAAATACTCGCCGCACCCGACCGGTAGCGTGACAGTGTGACGTCAAAATTGCGTCATTTCCTCTGTCGCACAAGAAATTTCAGCCTCGCGCAGCAGGTCGTGCACCGGAGATCTTTTTTCAGATGCGCGCGACAAGCAGGATGAGCTTGAAGCCAAGATCAGGGAGCATGCATGCCTCTATAGAGACATCAACCACATTCAGGCATTTCATATAGCCTAGCCCACATCTTAAATAAACATGTTTGAATAGTCAGTTTGAAGAGAGAGGGAAATTAACCTGGCTAGGTTAACAGCAAGAGTTTGTGATTTTTAAATAGTCTGCTGGATAAGTTAATGAAGCTACCAGAGGAAATTAAGATGAAACCCAGGGACATGCCAATAATCCAGCAAAAGGTAACATAGATATTTATTTTAAACCAAAGGATATCTAAGACCTGAAAAAAAATCTCTTTCCACCTCAGGAAATTACACAAACTCATTTCTCAGCACCAGCCAGCTAGCTTACTTGCTAAAATTTCCCTCGGGATGAATAAAGTATCTATCTATCTATCTATCTATCTATCTATCTATCTATCTATCTAGCTGCACACACCTTGGAAACTAGATGGTAATGATGGTAGTTGTGAATAGCAGCAACCGAAGTCAGAAGTATCATCAGAGAGGGTAGTTTTTACTGCCATTGAGGCCAATGCCAATTCAGGAGAATATTGCAACCAAAGATTCTAGAGCGTTCCGCTCTGACGTCACATTGTCGCGCTACCAGTCGGGAGTGGCGAGTATGTGGGACGTTTTAGAGTCCACCAGACCATGTTTCTGTAGGCCTACCAACATTAGTCATAACTTCTCACAAACAGATATGTTTATGGATGGTTTTGATCTATCTATCTACCTACCTACAGTATCTATGTGTGTGTGTGTCTATCTCTGTGTGTGTGTCTATCTGTGTGTGTGTCTATCTATCTGTGTGTGTGTGTCTGTTTGTGTGTGTGTGTGTGTCTGTGTGTGTGCGTGTGTGTGTCTATCTATCTGTGTGTGTGTGTGTGTGTGCTTGTGTGTGTATGTCTATCTATCTGTGTGTGTGTGTGTGTGTCTATCTATCTGTGTGTGTGTGTGTGTGTGTGTGTGTCTGCATTACAGTGCTGGAGTACTTGAGCTGCATCTTTGAAAGTGAGCACTCGTGCAGTAGTCTAACACATAGTGCAATGCAGTATTTCCATGTCGCAGGTACTGTATCCTGCATATGAACTGCAAATATTTTTCCAAAACTACAATGCTGACACTTGAGGTAATGGAGTTAATTTTTGTAATATAATGTTTACCCATTTTTTTAGGCAAATTGAAAAATGACAGCTGGCATCTTACGTGGTTTTACATTTAGAGGCATAACTACTCAAAAACAGATATATTTTTATGAACTGATTTCAACTGAGCATTTATTATTTTCAGAAACATGCTGTAAGGTCAGACGGTCCTCCTACCCCCAATTTCCTGTCCTAATCCCAAAACTTTGTTTGGTCTATATTCCGTCATTGGCCCTTGGTAAGCAGCTTACATTCTTTACTGTTTTGTACGGCCTCATATTTTCACATTAGCAGCACAGTATATTGCTTGACTTGTTGGCTAATCTGTTACATTTTTACAACTTGAAAACTGACATGAAAATTCTACCATGTTGTTTTTGTAGGCCTACATCACAGTTCTCTTCCTCTTAATTTAAACCAGTGTTTCTCAAAGTGTGGTCCGGGGACCACTGGTGGTCCGCAAGCTATCCCAAGTGGTCCGCGAGCAGACGTGGTAAAATATAATATAGATGAGTTGTTTGCAATATTGAACCAACTTGTATGTAAATCCAAACAGTTCTGCAAGGTGCAAATACAATAAGCAAGGTGGTTCAGTGAGTAGGCCTATTGTGTAATACTGTTGAAGTAGGTTTACTCTTTCTTTTAGCTAGGTGGTCCGTGAGGTTTTTTTTTATTGGTTAAGTGGTCCTTGGTCGAAAAAGTTTGAGAAACACTGATTTAAACCCTAGGAAGGCTGCTTGGTTGGTGATGTGGTTTTGTGTGTGTTTTATCCCTCCTCCAGTATTGCTGTAAAGTACTGGAGTACTTGAGCTACATTTCTGGAAGTGAACACTTGTGCAGAGACACTACTATGCAGAGGCTTGGAAGAAGTTGCACGGTCAAACCAAACATAGGTGATTACAGAATTCACCCCAGCATAGAATAGTTAGATTCCACTCCACCATAGATGAGTATAGGGTCAACCACACCATAGGTGAGTTAGAATCCACCCCAGAATTGGTGAGTTACTGTAGTGTCCAGCACATCACAGGTGAGTTACAGTCCAGCCCAGCATTAACATTACATAGTGTGGATGAGCATGTCTTGTAGCTTGAGTATGTAGCATAGGTTCTTTGATAGGGCAATCATTTTGTTGGCAGAATGCGTTCTGTGAAGTAGGGCCTTTACGGATCTCACGGCATGCATTATTATGCTATGAGCTAGTTTGTTGATTGGCTGGTTACAGTACATACTGTACTACAAAGGAGAATGGTGGAGAAAGGTGGGACATAGGTCATACTTCATGTTTTTTAGCCAAAGACCAAACAATACACACCTCCCGCAGTACACCCTGATTATCTCCACATAATGTTATATAATCAGTAACCATGGTATTAAGCTGCAACAGGTGCTGCTGGCCAGTGGATCTAAATTTTTTTGTCATGATAACCTGTTTTTTTGTAAATAACACAATAGATTATGGCTTATTCCAAGGAAGGCACACACTGATCAATACATACTTATCTTAAGGGACACAAAGATAGGAAGGACTCCATCCACTAATATTGGACATACAGTATGGTGTCATTGTCTTGTGTATCCATCCAATGCAAAGCTAGATTAATATGCAATACTTGCAATCATTTCTTATGCCATGTGAAATGATTTGGTTAAAGTTGAAAACCACACTCGTATGCATTAGCTCTTGCAAAAATATTTAATGGAGCATGTCTACAACAGACGCGTATGGGCCCTAGGCCATGCTGGGGCCGATACGCTGATGATGGCCTAGAGCCGAAACGTGTCCGTTTGTAGACATGGCTTTAAAAAAAATTTTTTCATGTCTTTCTTTGAACTCACACCCAAAGATGTCTTTTATTTTTTGGAGTTGAGCACGCCTGTTCCTATGTATCTTTTTGTTTTTTTGGTACCTTTGCTCATGCTACCATGTGTTAGTTTTGTGTAGTGCTGAATGTATTCGTGAAGCTGAACACCTTTGCTGTGTTTTATCTGTATGGAAGAATCCCCTGGTTAAAGAAATCACACCTTTTAATTGACCTTGATACATAAATATATGTTGTGCTGAAATAAAGCAATTTCACTGCTGGGCTCACCTGTGGCAAATAATTTTACTGACATCACCTGCTGTGGCAAGTGTGATGCACCAGACATCCTTAGAAACTACCATTCAGACACCCAAATTGGCCAAACAGGCCTTGATGAGTCACACAAGGTTTTTTATGAAATTAAATTTTGTTATTTTGATACAGGGGATGGTAACAAACTCATGGGGGATAGATATCATATGACATATTTCATGTGTTGCAAGCCACCTCTGTGGTTGTGGTTATAGATCACTGCCCCCTCCCATCATGGACAATCCCTAGTCAGGAAATGCAGAGCCTGCATTATGTCCCTCCCACCTGTTTGTCTGTATCCAGGAGCCAGGTGAAGCTCTGCAGTATTCTACAGCACCTTTGTAACCTCAGCCTTAGCCAGGGGAGGGTGCCTATGCTGTAGGGGACATCTTGCCTTGTTCTTGTCCCGAGAAATACTTTCCCCATCTGCCCTCAATGACTTTAAACCGGTTGTCTTAACATTGCACAGATTGGTCTTGGCCCTCTTGAGATCATATATGACCAGCTACTTGGACCCATTACAGTTCACATACTGCCCAGAGGTGGATGTTGAGGATGCCATAATCTACCTGCTCCACAGAACACACTCTCACCTGGGCAGGACTAGTAGCACTGTGAGGATCATGTTCATTGATTTCTCAAGTGGTTTTAACACCATACAGCCTATGCTGCTACATGAGAAGATTCAGGTAGACACCTCCACAACCTCATGTAGTTTTGAGTACATAACTGATAAACCCCAGGTTGTGCAACTGAAAGGGTGTGTCTGGGCAAGTGGTCAGTGGCGTAGGAGCACTAAAGGGGAGTATGCTGTCTCCTTTCTACTTCACACTGTACACCTTAGATTTCTAGTACAACTCTGAGTCATGTCACCTGCAGAGGTTCTCAGATGATTCTGCAATTGTGGGGTGTGTCTGTGATGGTGAGGAGATGGAGTACAGGCAACTGGTGGACCGCTTTGTGACATGGTGCAGGAGCAACCACCTTGTCTTGTATGTGGCTATGCACTTACCATAGGCTACTCTTCCCTCCACTTCTACCACGTCTCCTTCTACTATAGACCCTTTCAAGAGAGTTCCATTATCAGCATCATAGTTGGCCCCACAAGGCTTCCGTTTTAACATTCCATATGTTATCTTAATGCAGAGGAAGTAGATTGGGAACTAAATAGAATGTTCAAGCATTGTTTTTGTTTTTATTGTTGAAAGGGTCTATACTTTGACTAGTACTTAAAATGTAGGCACTCCTATCCTCTAGTACTAGTACTGACAGATGCAGTGGTAATTCCTAGTTAAGGTCTCCTCTGCACTGCTTAAATGTTATTCTACTGCTGTAGCTCTGTAGATTAAATGTTGTTTAAAAGTGTCTGGCAGATTAATGAATGGGAAATGATGCATGGTGGTCGTTAGGAAGGCCAGGCTTGAGTTGGATGCCATCTCAATCTTAGGTGCAGAGGTAGAGGTTGTAGAGAACTACAAATAAAATCTAGCACAAAAAGTAAGGACATTTGTGTTTGGTAGATAATTTCTCTGTGGCAACCATTCTTTTTTTTTGGCAATACATCTTATACCGTTGGAAAGCCTGTTTAGTTCCCTTTCAAAGGGTGTCCCATTTGTAATGAACATGCACTTGTGGGATGTGCAGTAGAGCTGAGTATGTAGGTTGCACCCATGAAACGTTTGCCTAATCTTCTCTGCCAATGCCAAACAGCGCATTCTGCCATTGACTTGTTTGGTGTATTGGATGATTGACGTTGAAACAAAGAAACAAGACATATTGGCAATTTAACAATTCATTTCACAAACAGAAGCCTCAGTAGCATGTGGAAAAAACACACAGCCACAACAGCCTGGCACCTTCTCCTCAAGCTGATCACCAGCCTGATCACACACTTCTGTGGGATGGCATCCCATCCCATGAGTCCAGAATCTGAAAACATCACTGAACATAACATTCCTTCACATGTTCAGGTTCCAGTGCACATGTTGCTGACACCAGTGCAAACAGGGCTCTCAAGTTTTGAAGTTTGCAAGGAGTGAGACTTTGTTTCTCAGGAGGGAGGGGGCGTGTCATTGGCACAGTGCCACGCCCCCTCCCCCCTGATCGAAGTACATGAAAATGCTACGTCTGCTTGAACTACTCGTGGCACCACGCCCCCTCCCCCCCGATCAACAGACCCACCCTCCCCATAACCCATCGACCCAGCTTCATGAGAGAGCACAAATTCCATTATTTCAAACACACTGTTTTATTTATTCTAGAACCCTATAGTAAATAATAATAACATTATATTATAATAATAATTTCACCCAAATGGGCCCTTTGAACAGCAGTGGCTCATTCTGCTCTAAACAAACAGAAAACAACCAAATGAGAAAAAGCACATTTAGCCCCAAAATGGTCTTTTGAACAGTGGTGGTTCTGTCCGTGTGTGTGTTTATGAGTGGTGTTGTAAGTGTTTGTGGCAGATTTTGATGCCTTGATGACTGATACTGGGGGCTCCCATTTAAAGCACTGTGGTTCAATGTCAGCCATTTTCACAGTCATGAGGCCATCCTTAAAAATATTCTTGTTTGCAGTAACAGCCAAAAAAAAAAAAAAAAAATGGGTCGGTAGTTAGGTCAATATTTTAAATTTTTTTCAAGATTCAAAGTAAAAAAAAAGTACAATTTTGGTCATGGTGATTACGTAGGTATGAATTTAAACAAATGTGCATATTGTGACGTAACTGACTGGGTCCTCAACCTGTGCCTTCAGGCCTTCAGATTGAGGTTGCATCACTGCAAACCTCAATCTGATGCAGGTTATGTAGACCAGCCTTTCTCAAACTTCTTTGACCTGAGGCCCAGTCATGGCAGACTTTGGTGTCATAGGGCTCATCTACACGTACCCAACCCCACTCCCTCCAAATCAAATTGTCATTATCATTATCACAATCATTATTATGCCTATATTGTTATACATGCACTTTCACTTAAATGTTTTGTGACATGCACATCAGAGGACTGCTTTACTAATGTAAGATACAGTATAATTAGTTTCATTGCTTTTGCTGCATGATGCTTGCATAAGAAAAGAAATACTTCTCAAAACAGCAACAATTATATGGGTGCTATTGTTTTGGGATGTTTCCCTCATGCAAGCATCATACATGGGTAGGAAATGGAGAAAAAAAATACATGTTTTTTAATGAAGTTTAATTTGAATGCCTGGAAGGATTCAGGAAACACAATACCAGCTTTTTTGGCGAGCAGATAGGCGTAAATCACTGATCTGTTGATCTTTAACAGATAGAAAGAAGGCTACAATAGCTTTTGGTCACGTTATATTCAAATTTGACTATACAATACTCAGTGCTACAGTGTATTATACAGTCTCTGCTCTGTTTCTATGGAAGTTCCAAAAATTAACGTTGTTGTCAAGTGTCGTTAAACAATTAAATAGCATTCAGCATTCAATAACAGGTTGAAGCGGAGCTTTGATACCAAACGTTATCGATTAGTTTCGGTTTCTCTCGCGCAGGCGCCTGCATTGAATGAACGCGCATACCACCACTTTATTGTATGGCTCCAATGACATCGATAGCAGAAACGTTTGTTTTCTTTTTTTGTCGGTCCGCGGTATCTTGATCAACTGCGCAGAAAATTATCAGACGAAGCACCGGGCCTAATTTCACTCCACGACTCCGCGGACCAGCAGTCTCCACGTTGCGGACCCACATCAAAACAAAACTATTTCCTGATTGGTTGAGAAATCCTATTTTCTGATTGGCCGATAGGTTAGTAACTGAACAGCAGCTCTCTGAGCTGAATGAGCGCACAGACAGCAACGTTGTGTGACACGTTTGTAAAATATAGCCCTTAGAAATTTCTGTGCGGTAAAGTTAATAATTTCTCGGAGTGAGAAATGCCGCGTGTGAGCGTGTGAAGTCATTGAAATGCGTGTGTCTCACGCTCAATGCGTGAGACTTGAGAGGTCTGAGTGCAAATGGGCCTGACGGTGAAGGGCAGTCATGGCAATGAGACCGGAGATTGGCTGTGTGCAGACTGTTCCCGATTGTCTGGGAAGAGAGCTGTCAGCCATATTGTCCTGTAAACCTTGACTGAAAAACTGTAGAAGACAGATTTGGCCTTCAGTTTGGAGATGGTACTAGGCCTCACTCCAAATAATGCCGCAACTTGGTTTTGTGAAACTCCAGTTTGAAGTTGCCATCGCAAGGGCCCTATCCAGATCCGTCAAATGCGACATGCTGATTCTTGGAACAGACACTTACTGACTGTAGCTGTACTTACAGTACTAGGGCCTATGCTCACAGGTGCCGCCAATAAGTCAGGCCAATATTTCATAACACCAGCACAATATTTTACATGGAATGAAAATAGACTTACCTGAGGATAATTTAACCTCAACCTTTATTAGTTATAAACAGGGTGCTGTCAGTCAGTGGTCAGAACATAGAACACAACTGAAAGAAATCAGTGAGACTTCTTTAAATATGCTTTATTGTGCATTGTACACTGATACATGGGAAAGGAAATAAAAAGAAGTACTCAAGCCCCATTCATAAAAATGAATCATAACACAATATCGTGAGTCAATAAATATAATAAACTCTCCAAGTATCTAGTTACAATTTTCAGTATCATTTAAAGAAACTAATTTTTAAGTGGAAAAACCATGGTAGTCACTCAACGTGGAAAAGTTTTGGATGTGATTCTGGAATGTTAAGTTTAAGTGCAGAAATAACAATATTGCTCAAGATAGCATATTCCTGCAACTGCTGTCTGCACGCGGAGTGCATGATGTATATTTCATCGAACACCATTGGTGTGGTAAAATAATCATTGAATAGTAGAGTATCAGCAATTTTGCAGTGTGGTACAATTACAAAATAGTGCTAATAGATAGATAGATACTTTATTGATCCCCAAGGGGAAATTCAAGCTATTAATATGAGATGTTACTCAGTGTGGCACAGTAAACTTTCAATGTGGCAAGTTCATGCGCCAATGATCCGTTGTACTGATGTAACTACGCGTTGCAGTGAACCACAGGATGTGCAGAATGTGAGGATGCGCAAGATGTGAGGATGTTGAGGATGATTATGTTAATTGAAGAGCAGTCAAAATTGAAATCCCTGCTCTCCCAACATGTCAGGAGAACCACAGATGAGCGGAAACTGGTAGTGGAACACTTCTTTCTGTACATGTTCTGCTGGTCAGGACATCAGGAGCAAATACCTGTGAAAAAGTAGAAGAAGATGGCTGAATTTAAGATATGACTGGAACATACAAGACCTTCCCTAAATAAAATATCAACACACCTTTCTTTTCTTTTTAAATACAATTTTACATTGCACACCTATATCCCTTGGTGGAGAGAAAAACAGCAACTCGTTCAGCAAATAGTTCGCAACACACGCTGCTGAACTTGAATCAAACATTCTTTAGAACACAGCTGATCAACCGTCTGCTTTTACGTTTGAATGAAGTTCCAGTCCTTGCGTAGTGATATGAAAGACGTATCAGAAGCCATTGACAGCGGTAATTATATGTTTGCAGCGGTAATTACATGAATTTATTTACCGCTAGAACTTTGGGAAATCCCATTGGAGCGTTCTACTAGCATTGTGAAGAGCCGTATAATAAAGATAGATAGATAGAGATAGATAAATACACACACACACACAGATAGATAGATACACACACTCACACACAGACATACACAGATAGATAGATAGATAGATAGACACACACACATACACACAGATAGATAGATAGATAGACACACTCTCTAACACACACACAGATAGATAGATACACACACTCACACACAGACATACACAGATAGATAGATAGATAGACACACACACATACTCACACACACATGCACACAGATAGTAACACACACACACACAGATAGATAGATACAGACACACACACACACACATATATAGATAGATAGATAGACACACACAGATACACAGACACACACACACACACAGATAGATAGATACACACACACACACACATACTCACACACACATGCACACACATACACACAGATAGTAACACACACACACACAGATAGATAGATACACACACAGACATACACACACACACACACACATATATAGATAGATACACATACACAGACACTCACACACACAAACACTCACACACATACACATACAGTACAGAGAGGTAGATAGACAAACACACACACGTACAGAGAGGTAGATAGACAAACAT
Organism: Alosa sapidissima; assembly: GCF_018492685.1. NCBI lineage: Eukaryota > Metazoa > Chordata > Actinopteri > Clupeiformes > Clupeidae > Alosa > Alosa sapidissima. Next base: position 10,840,119 of record NC_055966.1, read on the forward strand.
ACACACACACACACACACACACACAGATAGATAGACACACACACACACACACAGATAGGTAGACAAACACACACACACAGATAGATAGACACACACACACACACAGATAGGTAGACACACACACACACAGATAGATAGATACACACATACACACTCACACACACAGAGATACACACACACACACACACACACAAACAGACACACACACACACACAGACATACACACACACACACAAACAGACACACACACACACACACACAGATAGATAGATACACATACATACACACACACACAGATAGATAGACACACACACATACACACAGAGATAGACACAAAGCGCTTTCAGACATACGTGTAAGACCGGAGGTTCTGCCGATGTTAAACGGTGGGGCCGTATATCTGAACGACATAACCGGTCATATGGAAGTCCGAATTTACCCATTGTTTATACTACTCCCCCCCTAGTATTTGAGGACGAGGATCTGAACGAGGAGTAGAACATGCGGTTAAAATTCACACCTAGTGAGAGGGCGTGTTGGTGACGTTTCTTTCGTGCGTCCATGTGGTTAGATCTGACTTAAAAGCCAGTGTTATGATGGAGTGGCATGCTGTCCAGAAAATCTCCGACCTGGAAAGATGCAGACATCACTGAGCTACTGTCCATGAGGGCATACAACATTTTGATAGAACACCTGAAGGGAACGTTAGAGACACGTTAGCCTACAACTGCATGGCAAGGACAAACGAATTCAGAAGACTGAATCATCATAAGCAGAAGGTGCTGAAAAGGCAGTAGCTTACAGCGATGTCGTTGATGACAATAACAGGAGTATTTAATAAATTGTTAGCCAACACGGTTTTCTGTTCATTGATAGCCTTCATGACCTGCTGAGCTCGCTGATATTTGCTGAGCATATATGCCTAGAGAAAATGAAAACGAAGTAAACCCAACTTTGTTCCAAGCTCCTTACATAAATGCGACACATGGGGAGAGGATGCTTTTGGAAAAAATAAACCATGAAAAAATGAACAACTTCACTGTTATTGATGTTAGTATTTTGTTTGTTGCTTAAAAACGTTGTATGATCTTGAAGTCTTGAGTTAGCCTACTGAATTGGCTGGTAGCCTACCATACAGTTTGTGCATGCTCTCTCTCTCCAACGCAAACCAGATTTGGGGTTCTATAGTTAATTCTGGTACATAACGTTGAAAACAGATAAATGTGCTTATTTGAAGCACACATACAAATACTGTAGGCTAGGTCAATTTCAAGTGTGCACTTACATGGCTAGCCTACTTCAAGTATTAGCCTATGCACAATACATTTCTCTTCTTTAGCCTACATAATGCATAGGCTACACTTTGTAAATAAAAAGCAGCTGTGACAGGCAGCGGCCGCATATATTCTGCGTCATATCTCGCATCTTGTGAACTCTACAAGCCCCCACCCCTCACTCGACAACCACACGGAGATTCTGTAATGTGCGTGTATGTCGTTCACACATACGTCCGTATAAGGTCAGTATTAGGTCCGCAGGTTAGCATCATATCTGAATCATCCGAAGGGTAGGACCTCCGTTTGACAAACCTCCTCATATACTCCGGAGGTTATATCTGAAAGTGCTTACACACACACGCACACACACACAGACACACACACAAACAGACACACACAGATAGATAGACACACACACACACACACACAGATAGACACACACACACACACACACACACAGATAGACACACACACACACACACACACACATTGACAGATACACACACACACACACACACACACACAAACAGACACACACATTCACACACACAGATAGATAGACACACACACACACACACACACCACAAAAAGCTTCCTAGGGTTTAAGTTATGACTAATGTTGGTAGGCCTACATGAGGCCTACAAAAACATGGTCTGGTGGACTCTAACTCACCTAAGGGGCGTGGTTTCTGGACTCATCTATGCTGATGTTGGCCTTGTAGCTGTACCGCCAGGCGCCTCTGCGTAGTACTCAGTAGGGTCTTTGTATGAGGGTTCACTTTGAGAAATGTAGCTCAGGTACTCCAATGCTGGGGATCCCCTAGGGATCAATAAAGTATCTATCTATCTATCTCTATCTATCTATGCTTTACAGAAGAACTGAGAGAGGGATAACACACATACACACACACACACATAGATAGATAGATAGATAGATGGATAGATCAAATCAATCCATAAACATATGTTTGTGAGAAATTATGACTAATGTTGGTAGGCCTATATGAAGCCTACAAAAACATGGTCTGGTGGACTCCATGACTTCTACAAAAACATGGTCTGGTGGATAGATAGATAGATAGATAAATACACAAATAAATAGATACAGTTCATATGCAGGAAAATACAGTAGCCTACCTGGGACGTTGCACTTTCTACTGCACTTTTGTACAGAAATGCAATATTATGGACACAGAAATGTAATTGTACTGGCTACACGAAGATTCTAAAATAATATGAAACTGGCCTGCAGCTAAGCAATTTCATGGCAAACATAAACAAACACAATTGGAGAAAGTTTAAAACATGAATTGTAGCAGGAGGCCACTAATTGTGATACTTGAACCTAATGTGAAGAATGATTATTTACTCATTACCACGTAGTGTAGTCAGCTAAAGTGTAAGGTGTAACATTTTATTTTATCTATTTACACAATGCCTGCTAACGTGCTAAAGTGGAGGCAGCTTACTTAAGACGTAAGCTTAAGTAAGCAGTACGTAATACTGTTAACCAATGCAAGGAATTATTTTATTGAAACACTTACAAATATCACTGACATGTTCCTCCAAAGCACCTTCTGTCTTGGTTCAAGTCGCAAACAAGGTCTTTTTGATAGGGTGCAGTGGTGAACTTGCGGAACAAATATTTCTGGCAGGCGGACCGGTAGACCGCGTTAACCGCTCTCATTTGCATGAAGCTCAGCAGAGCAGAGCCCAACCTCTCGACCCACCGCCGCGCCGCCTTCCCGAGATGCATAGCGGACGCGTTAACTGCGCTCTCCATAGGAAATTAATGGGCTATGTGCGGCGCGGTGGGCTTTGCCGCGATAATGGACACGTACGGGGGCCATGAGCGTCCCTCTCGCACGATACAGGTGTTGAAAACGGCAACTCCTCTAAGGTGGCATTAGATGGGCATGTCACATATTATTGTGTTTTTTGGCTAAGCCTAACAAGCACACATTCATGTTTAAATTAAGGTTACTGGATAATTTAAAACAAAAGCAAATTGTCCGCGCTTTTACTGAAAGCGTCCAATATGTCGCCCTTGGATTGAAAGGCCAAATCCAAAAGCGTCCTGTGAAACGCATGTGGGTTGCATTGGAGAAAGCGATCTCTCTCGCACAGTAAAGGTGTTGAAAACGGCCAATATACTCCTGTATGCGGGCAATAGATGGCATGGGCATGTCACATATTATTGTGCTTTTTGGTTAAGCCTAACAAGCACACATCCATGTTTAAATTAAGGTTACTTGATAATTTAAAACAAAAGCAAATTGTCTGCGCTTTTACTGAAAGCGTCTGATATGTCGCCCTTGGATTGAAGGCCAAATCCGAAAGCGTCCTGTGAAACGCGTGTGGGTTGCATTGGAGAAAGCCATCTCTCTCACGCACGGTAAAGGTGTTGAAAACGGCCAATATACTCCTCTATGCGGGCAATAGATGGCATAGGGCACAGGGGCAGAGCCAGAGGGGTGGCTCTGGGTGGCACAGGCCACCCTTCAGATTCGATTGGCCACCCCAGGTGCAACCCCCAAATCCTAGTCTACGATTGGCCATTAACCCTTAGAACTCGATTGACGCAAAGTGCGTCAAAAAACACACCCTTTCTTCTCTGTTACATTGCTCCGGAACTGTTCATCGCAGCGAGATGAAACCTTTATTGCATGACAGAGCAGAAGTGGGGCTTTCCAAAGAGACTACACACTTGTCTGTACGATCAAGTATGAAAATAAAAAAAATCATGAAATTAAATCAAATTGCATCATATTTCCAGTCTATACTTCTCTGCGTTCACCTGCACACCCATTACTCTTGTTTGAATTACTCGCGTGATCGGATAGATATGCCACACATGTCAGATGAAAGAGGAGACTCAGACCTATCATTTGATACCAAGTACATCCTTCTGGGTTATAAAACAGACGAAGTGACAGCAAAATAATAACTTCATATAGCTGAACTTACCTTTACTTTGTTCATGGATATGCAGTAAAAAGTTGAGAATCATTATGAGTGCATACACCATAGGCACGCAGGCTAACACGCAACCTCGGGTCAAGTCAGGTCAGATCAGTTCGTGTCACAGATATGGAGCGCAGAAAGGTCATTTTTCATCACTAAATATTTTTAGTGATGAAAAATTTATTTCCGTAAATCACACACCACATATTTCTGTAAATTGCTCAGCCCCAGAGTATCCCTCCAACATGGCAATTATATTGCCCGATTCAGGACAGTCTGCCCTACACACACATTAAATGCATATAGAGCTATGAGCTTGCTGTGTTGAGATACATGTCAAAATATAAGAATTTTAATTTTTTATATTTTAATTCTTTAAAAATCAAAATAAAATCAATGCTAGTACTAATACTTGAAATGTATTAGTGACCAGAATAAATCCTTATGAATAAAGGTATAGTGAAAATGCCCTAAAAACAGCTTAGGGTTCTAAGGGTTAACATGGTCTAAGGCGGGACCTTTCTTGATGCATTTGCAGCAGTTTGAAGTGTCAGGCAATAGAAATGTAAGTGGCAAACACACTTGTCTTTATTGGCCTACAGCAGGGGTATTCAATTAATCTTCAGCGAGGTCCAGTTACGGAAAATTTCCTCAAGCAAAGGTCCGGAGCATCATAATGTTTAACGTGCGTGTTTAGGCTATGTATATGTATGTATATATAATATTAGGATGGATGGATGGAGCCTAGTTGTAGATAGATAGATAGATAGATACTTTATTGATCCCCAAGGGGAAATTCAAGAAATAGAAGATTGTAGGCCTAGGCCTAATGTTTAATGTGAAATAAAATAAGTAGCCTAAAAGGCAACATTCGAAATGAGGAGAAATAAGGCAAGATAAGAGTAATTGGGGAGAAAAACTGAGTAGCCTTGGCTATTTTTAAAATCTTAACGTGAACTTAAAATAAAATTTGAGCTGAGACAAGGATGGATATTCCACAGCTAGTTCCTTGAACCCATTAATCAGCAAGTTTAGTTTTTTTTATGTTGACCCGAAATCCTGGAAACCCAGGAATATCACGTTGTTGGGCAGTGAATGCATGTAGCCTAGGCCTAACTAGATTGTGGTGGATCAATCATATTGCCTTCTTAAATCGTAAAAAATATTCTGTGGTCTCAGTTCACTGTTGAATGGGCCTAGCCTACCCTATGCTTGCTCAAAATATAGGCTTTGTCTAGTAGAGGTGCTTCAAATTGGCGCTTAAAATCGCCTGTCTCAGAATATATAGAAGAGGTCCAGGGCAATTCTGTGCAAAACTGTCACATCCATATTTAGTTGGCGTTATATGGACGTGATAGTTTGCGTGGTATTGCCCCTGTATCGTTATATAAAGCTCTGTTCTCGCTGTCTAGCTTTCTCCTCTTTGAGCAATCGAAGATTTGAAAATAACTTACTTATCATTAACTTAGATATCCATCTGATTGTTTCTTGTCCCGTCTCCTCTCCTCGCTCGTTTCAGGCTATCAGTCTCTTCTCCATAGTAGGCTACTTTACTCACTGACTCGACTTTATCAGAATTCACAGATTTCACTGGCTGAGTAGCAGCAAGCGAAATGATGGTTCCTAAAGCCCCTGAAGTAAATGCTGTTATCCTAACCAACGAAACATTTAGCGCAGCTTTGAAATCTTACGTGAAAATCTAAATTAGGCTATTATGATCTATTATGATCCGGATAGGATCACGTCACGGTCCGGACTCGGACCGCGGTCCGCCATTTGGTGATCCCTGGCCTACTAAAGGTGTTTGAGTCGTGACTCACTCGGATCTTTCACCCGTGTCTTTAAATTAACCCATGAGTCGCGAGTCTCTAGTATCATTAACTCGGATCAGTTGAGTCCTACTACAATTCAATCTAAAACGATAAACAGCGCCACACACAAACCTCTTGCAACATTAGCTAGCCTCCTAGCCCTAGCCATCGTAGCTGCCAAAAATGTAACAATTTCGTAGGCAACCACAACTCCACAAATCAACTCAAGCGACTGAGTGAGCAGGCAGTCCGAGATAACTGGTTAACTTCCCGCAGAGCCGGAAACATTGCAGACTCGCAGACCATGGGACTCAGATTGGAGCGGCTGAGTAGCAATCCGGGTTAGTCGGATCAGCCAGCCGGTTAGGCTACGTTGAGTACGAGTCTGCTCTGTATGGAGTTGCTTGAGTAGGCTAGCCTACCTGGGTCATTTGGATCAGCCGGGTGGACCGGTTACGTTATGTTGTTATGAGTGCGAGTCGGTGCGAGTCAGTCGAATCAGCCGGCTACATTGTCATGAGTGGATCTGTAGACGAGCGAGTAGCCTAGTTTCTACTCGTCAAGGTGATAATAATAATAGGCCTAATGAGAATAGTAGTAGTAGTAGTACTACTAATAATAATAACAATAATAATAATTTATTCACTGCAGGGCATTTCTACGTTCCTGTTTCTATGTCTACATTGAAAGTCAATTGCTTAGGCTAGGTTAAGACAATAAATAAACAGTCTGGCTCAAACTGCTTTCTTTCCCGTGGGTGGGTGGAGGTTTTGATGCTATTATATTAGGCTATTTTATATTATATTATATTATATTATATTATATTATATTATATTATATTATATTATATTAGGCTACCTAACAGTATAACTATGATTAATAATAATAATTAGTTGCCTAGTATCAGCAGCCTATAATACTTATTAGAATAGATTCCTAGTAGCCTACTATTAGTATATAGTAGTGGTAATAAACATTGTAGCAGAGTAGCATTTGACCTAGGCAAACTTTTCTATTGTTAACAAAACAACAACAAATAATTCATTATTATAATATAGGCTACCCTCTCTGTCAATAAGATCAAAGTTTCTGAACATGAGCACCAAAAAGATGAACAATGTGTGGATGCACTTTGACCAGGAGAGCAAAACTCTAAAGGCTAAATGCAAGTACTGCAAAAACCTGGTTTCAAATCATGGAGGATCCACATCCAACATGAGAAGGCACTTAACGAAATGAAGCACCCCACTGCACTGCTTGAACGTAGGACTGAATTTCTTTGCGATTTAGCAATATTGACTCAAGTGACTCATTCAACCCGGATCAGTTTAGTGAGTGACTCAGAATAACCCGGATCCTTAAAAGGAATCGAGTTTGACAGGCCTATGGCCTACAGGTTACTGCTTGTGCTAACACGCAAAGATATCTATTTACCTATTGCATCTGCCAGTACATTTGCTACGTCAAGTGTTAACTGTAACTGCTTTTGTTTTCACTCTTCCGAACGTTACAATGTCAAAATGCAGCAACAGCATACATGCAAGGATGATACTTTTTGGGTCCTTTCAATCTCCACTATGCAGCAGATCTAATTTGAACGTTATTGTTATGATACTCCATTTAATTTAAACGTTATCGTTATAGCCAGAGATTATAATTAAGGTGTGCCTGTGAGAACCGACTGAAAGTAAGGAGAGACGTGACAGTTGGGATGCAAATGACATGAAAATATAAATTGTGCCTATTGTGCTTTAAAAATTAACGTGATCAATCAAAAACCGCACATGAAAATAGGATATGCCTAGGCTACTCGCAAAAATAATTCACTTTCAGGCTGCACCATGATTCATTTCCAAACTTAAATGAAGATCTAAGTAGGAAAAAATAAGCCATAAACTATTTTAAGGCAGGATACAAATTCAGCTCCTATTTTAGAGATGGGTTTTATAGACCTATAAGTCAATTCAACACGTGAACTGCTTTGTTTATTGATTAGCAAAGACTGTGTAACCGATTGGCCAAAGTAAGTTATTAATGTTTGGGAAAATATCATTTGGACAGACATCAAGAACCTCGATCATCAGTGAGGGACAGGAGTAACCAGCACTTACTTTCACACTTAATTTGCTGTCCAAACAGTCAGATCAGACTCCAAAGGCGAGTCCATAATGCGCGCAAGCTGCGTTTTGACGGGTGCAATGTGAGGCTACTGTGCAAGACGGCGGGCCAGTCTTTAAAGACTTTATGCCAACTCTCTTTCAAAAGACAGTAAGCTATTTAACTGCCGTGGGTACATTGAGGACCTGATGGGTGTCTTTACAGAGTGAACAAACAAACACTCAACCATGCATGTAGCCTAATGAGTGTCCTAGGTAAGCTATTTATGTTTTTCTCGTTATGATGAGCTATTATGGTTGGTTTTTGTTGACACTACAGCAGGTTAGAATGTCAAGAACAGACAAGCATAGCCGTGAAAGGCGAAAATATTTGTGTTCCAGGTGTGCCAGACCGACGATTGGATGTCACAGGCACACCCAATTCACTTTTAGTTGCAAACAGAAAATGTCTAGCATCATTACATGCTTCCATTTCCAAAGCAATGGAGGCTGTTTATACCAACTTGATATTATGCATATCATTGTTAATTGTGCTATAAATGTGGCACAAACAATGCTAGAGTTTGTGGATTAGCCACAGTATATGTGAATGGAGCTGGCAAAAGATTGTTATGTAGACTCAATGTAAGTCTACATAACCAGTAATAAAGTGACAGTGCAAAATACAGAAATGTATTGCTGCCACACTAAAATAAATAAAAAGGCTCAATATTATGTAATTAAACAGCATCAAACTACTACTTTATTTTTTCTGCTTAGGGCACCCAAATGGCCAGCAAGTTTCTTGAGAACTTCAATTACTCATCCAATCGGAAGACATGGAACCGGTTATGTGGTTACCCTGCAAGAAGTTGCACCATGTGCAACGTGAACAATGTTTGCTCACATACAGTACACAATACACTCCTTCATACCAACCTCAAGTTTTTTGAGAACTCTTGAGATCTGCAACAAGTTACCCCACGTGAAAATGTAATTAATAATTTGCCCAGATTTGTTGTGATCATAATATTGAGATTCAGGAAGATCAAATTGCTCACATACACAACACACTCCTTCATACCAATCTCAAGTTTCTTGAGAACTTTAAAGAAAATAAACAAATAGACAAAAAAGCAGGTCAAAATATTTTAACAGCTACAAAAATAGATGGCCATAGATATACGTTATTGTGGGGGAGTATATTTGTATATCTTCATTTAATAGAATAGAATAAAATGGATTATATTTTAATGTCCCCATGATGAAACTTGACTTAGCGCAGCATAGCCCAGTGACTAGGGTTGCAAAGGGGCGGAAAATTTCCGGTAAATTTCTGGAAACTTACCATGGGAAGTTAAGCTGGGGAATTTTGGAAATATTCCAAATTGGAAACTTTCATGGAATTAAAGGAAATTATGGGAATTAATGGGAATTTACGGAAATGAACATGGAATTTTGGGTAATTCATACAAACTGTTTCATATACAAACATTAACATTTTGTTTCGTAATAAGCAATATGATTTGTATGTTCGGATTTTTGCTTAGCTTAGCATACAAAGCTAGCTAGCATGCTAGCGGGGATCCCATTCTCTGCCTATGGTTTACTAGTGTGCTAAACTAGCAACACTGAACTGCCCAAGATACACTACACCACTCAACAACAAAATCCGATTGTTTGGAACATTTTTTCCCCATGCATATGAACGCACCATAGGTTTCCTTTATGTCTAGCAGCTTATGCCGATTGCTGTGTGCATGTGATTGACATATGTGCAGGGTAGAAATTTGACTGAAATTGCATTAAATCAGGTTGTTTTAACTAATATTATACTGCAAGATGGGGTTTTGTCCACTACATTTAAGTTCCCTGTTATAGACTAACTTGCCATATTAAAAATTCCCAGTTTATTCCCATTAATTCCCGTTTATTCCTGTTAATTCCCATATATTCCCGTTAATTCCCATGGAAAGTTTCCAACTTTGAAAATTCCCGGAATTTTGCAACCCTACCAGTGACAGACAACTTTGATAATTAACTTTAATATGTTTGTATTACATTTTATTCGAGTACAAAGACATTTTATGTGAGAGTAAGGTATTTGTGTTTTTTTGTCCTTCAATTTATGAGCATGGTGTTTGCATCTGGTTTCCCTAATGTATTTGTGCTAATTTCACATCTTGAGCCTGTTTCTGTTTATCTGGATGTTTTGCCTCATGCCACCCTTGTATTAATCAGTGCCTCACTAGTGCAAAATGTCTAGAATCGCCACTGATGGGGCATGTCACCTGTTATTGTGTTTTTTTTTTTTTGTTAGACCTACCAAACACACGTCTATGTTTAAATTAAGGTTAGGCTACTGGATAATTTAAAACAAAACCAAATTGTCCGCACTGTTACTGAAAGCGTCTGATATGTCGCCCTGCCCCCCATGAACGGAATTCCACGAAACTTAGTGTGCATTCAGAGGGTGTCATAATGATCCTACACTTCCAATTTCGTGCTGTTTTGACCATGTTAGGTCACAGATACCTGCGATTACAACACCTCATTTTTACTTTTTTGTTTTTAACTAGGTGGCGCTATACATGAAATGAGTGGTTATGGAATGGAGAGACTGGCTGGGCCACTTCAGAGACAAAACCCAGGGATGACTGGAGCACTCAGAAAACGTTTTAACTTTTTTATTGTGGTGCACAATCGACTGACGTTTCGACGCACTGCATCTTCCTCAGAGTCAAAGGAATGGGTTGACATGGCCCCTTAAGATCAACATACAAAAAAAGGTGGTCCTCCTAAACCCTACGGTTCTCGAGATATTCACAGAAAACTGTGTCTGCCCTACCTTCCTTTAAGGGGGTCCAGTCCAGCGCGGGGGCTACAGATCAAAATGAAAAACGATGGTTCCATGCTATCCATGTGGGGCTATATGCTCACTAAGTTTCGTGTACCCCGGTCTTTCAGTGTCTCGGGAATCCTTGATGGAAAATTGGCCATGCAAAAAAGAAAAATGTGAGGGTGCTCGGTGGTAGTGGGGGAGGGGCATGAGAGTTGTAAACATTCAACATTTTGGCTAAGTCCCCTCAATCTGTCAGACTTGTCAACTGCAGCTTTAAGCTATAGGTGCAGGACAAAGATAACCTGGTTAAAAACCAAACTCATTAACTTTGTGAATAGAGTCTGGACACTCACTATTGGGAATCCTTTCCACTAGCATGGTTGCCTTAGCGACAATAAATTAGTAGATAGACAAAGAAAAGATCTTGCTGGAATTATCATTAACTACCATGCAAACTTGAAAAAAAGTTAATGCCTGTTTTGTTCGTGCATTGTATTTAAATTAGGGCTGTCAAATGATTAATTAATTACTCTGTGATTCATTAATGTAAATGAATCGCATGCATCCATTTTGCTATGAACGTATTTTTTAAACATACCAACATTACAGACTTTAACCACCTCCCCCCCCAACATTCTAAATCAATTGTATGCACCATATTGCTATGTAGCACCACCAGTAGGTTACAGCAGCTTTAAGAACCACCAATGGGCTGCTTAGAAAGACTGTTGTAGTTTGTAGATGATACATTACACAAAATTAATTTCTGTCAATTAAACTTCTTATCAAATTATATTTTTGGGTATCCTCATTTATTGTGTTGTCCAAGTTCCATAGTGTTTGTTTCACGCATGCAGTGTGTGGTTTGGATGAGCCAAACGGGCAACTTGCCTGTCTTCAGCTTAAAGTTTCTGTCAAAATTGCATGAAAAAACGTCCAATTAGCTGCCAAAATTGAAAGAAAAAAAAAATCCCTGGGGGAGAAACCCCTGAACCCCCAAATTTGTGTAGCCTACCCTACTTAGCCTACAATTCCAAGGCTATACTCGTCATGTCGAGATGTCATTTTAGCTAACGTGGTGAGCAGTTTCTCGGACGCAATTGAGCAGTTAGTCCACACTTCATCAACCCACAAACATGAAATCTACTTTTTTGACTCTGAAGAAGTCGCATGGGCGTCGAAACTTTAGTCGGTTTGCACTAGGCTAATATTAATCACTTAAAGCATTGTGTGCTCCGGTCCTGCTCCTTGGTTCTTGCTAGACCTTGGATCTCGCCTTATGAAATCTACTTCTGTTTAAACTTTTGAAAGGGAGAGACACTAAATTAAGTTTTCAGTGTAGCGCAGAGTAAGCACACGCATAATTTAGTGGCTTAGCAAGCGCATTCTAATGCCTGGTACAGATTACAAGGGCGCTAGGTAAGTCTTTCCATACTAAAAACAATACCAAATAGATTTTTTAATCTTAATATAAGATCAATAACACTTGGTTAGAATTCATTTTTTGCAGTGTACACAAGACTTCCAAAATGCATAGCAGCTCTCCCAAAGGACACAGTGAAGTTGGAGATTAAAGGGTTGCAGTGCCCCTTTCGATAAGCTGTGTCTTTCACTATCACCCTTCTCCCAACCATGAGAGGCCAGCGGAGGAAGTGAGACATGCGTCCAGGATGTTTCTTAGGTCTGCGACTTTGTTCAGAGTCTGTAACAAATCTTGGAGCAAAAGGTTTTAGCTGTACAAGTCATCCCATAGCACAGGATCATTTAGTGGAGTTCAACATTTTTCAAAGATGACGTCAGCTGCAGTCAGGCGTCCTTTTTCAGTGTGGGTAGTGTCCTATTAAGGTTTGGATACTCTAAAAACGGCAAGAGTTGTATTAGATTAGGATATTGGTGGCTTGGGGTGTTCTTCTTTGGCATGCGCAGGACAACCTGTATTATTGTTTGGACAAGTTTTTTTATGCTAAAAATAGCATGCAATCCCAGATAACAATTTTCTTTGGGCTGGATCCGCATAAAAGCCTTTAGATCCGCCTGTAGCGGACATACAGTACGGTATCTGACTGTAGGCCAGATCTGCACCTGATAGAGATTTCAGCTCTGCTAGCAATGCTGTTTTTTTCACCGGTTTACAGATTTGTCCCAGATCTGATTTCCACACTAGGGGGACGGCAGCCTAAATAAGGGTTTGCTAAGAAGCACACTTCCTGTTTCGATTTCTGGATGAGAGACGTTAAAAAATAAAAATAAAACCAGAGAATCGATCACTACTCACGATGGGAAAGCATAATAGCACAAAATAGCGTGATGGTCTCTTCACAATAATACATACTGTATCTCTACTCGCAATGGAAAAGCATGATAGCACAAATAACATGAGTGGGTGTCAGAGCAGGGGCACAGAAAAAGCCTTGAATTATGCCTTAAATTCAATATCAAATTCTGCAGTATTAACCCTGTGTGTGTTCGCTCCCTCCTAGGACACTGTGCACACCATGTGCTTCATGCTGCCCCCCACCGTCTTCATGCTACCCCCCACCGTCTCCTTTTTGCCGGTGGCCGACCCGCCTCAGCGTCAGCCTGATGCCAACCAGCATCTTTAAACCTTTAAGAAGAACATGGATGTTGTCTTTTTTTTTGTTGGGGGTTTGGGGTATTGTCGTCTTTGGTATCACCAAGCAATAAACCGAACTGACCTGTATTGGCACAATGAAATTATTATTGAAATAAAAATTGGAGAATTGTTGTCTGGGTGGCACTAGCAGGCCTTAAAGTGTATGACCTATTGACCTGTATTGGCACAATGGAATTACGCTGTCAACGCAAAAGTTGTTAGGCTGAGAAAACTAAAAAATGTCTATCTTCAATACGGGGGTCATCTGTTCACCAGAGGGAGGGGAACCACATTCTGAAATAAAAATTGGGGAATTGTCGTCTGGGTGGCACCAGCAGGCGATAAAGCAAATGACCTATTGACCTGTATTGGCACAATGGAATGACATTCTGAAATAAAAATGCGCTCACTCGGCGGACCAAACCTAAATGCTGCGGTTAGGAGAATGCTCCGCCAAGTGGGCAACAATGACCTCTGGTCAACTTTTAGCTTCAAGGGAAGGCTGGGAAAGCGCCCTTTCAGTAAGCTAAGGCTATGCGAATGATTGGTAAGCTGTTGCTTATTGCAATAAAGTTATTACAATTAGAGTTGGGTATTGTTTGGGTTTTCGGTGCCACACTATATGGTGATAACACAAGTCAAGTCAAGTCGGCTTTTATTGTCAATTTCTTTACATGCACTGGTCATACAAAGAATTGAAATTTCGTTTCTTACTTTCCCATGCAGACATAGACATGCTTTAAATACAGACATAGACATACTATGGACATAGCCATAGACAATAAACATTAAATTAAAGTGCAAGACTGAAATATAGAACATGTATGTATCAAAATAGAAATATAGGACATATATATAAAAAAAAATAGAGGTAGTTGTGTTGTATATTTCTATAGTCTTAACAGTTACATGAAGTTTAAACTTGTGCTTGTGTGACCTGTATATTTACATTGATATGCAGTATGCAGTAATTCAAGTAATTCAGTAATTCAAGTAATTCAAGGGGGGGGGGGGGGGGGGGGGGGGTGGTTGGTAGACAGGATCCTAGTTTCCTAGGTTCCTGGTTGGCTGGTGGGTGGGGGGGGCTGTCAGTGATGGGAGAGTGGGTAGAGTGTTCAGCATCCTGATTGCTTGGTGGATGAAGCTACTTGCCAGTCTGGTGGTGCGGGAGCGGAGGCTCCTGTACCGCTTTCCAGAGGGCAGGAGGCTGAACAGTTCGTGTGCAGGGTGGGTTGTATCCTTGACAATCATTAGTGCTTTGCGGGTGAGGCGGGTGGTGTAAATGTCCTGCAGGGAGGGGAGTGGTGCTCCAATGATCCTCTTAGCTGTGTTAACAGTGCGCTGGAGGGTCTTCCTGTTCTGATCTGTGCAGCTTCCGCCCCACACTGTGATGCTGCTGGAGACGATGCTCTCGATGGTCCCTCTGTAGAATGTAGTCATGACAGGAGGCGTGGCACTTGCCTTCTTCAATTTGCGCAAGAAGTAGAGGCGCTGCTGGGCTTTCTGGTGTGGGTGGCAGCTGTTTTGAAGATATCCCAGTCTGTTGTTTCAAAGCAGTCCTGAAGTTGTGAGACGGCCCCCTCCGGCCACATTCTCACCTCCTTCAGAACCGGTTTGGTGACTTTTGCTCTTTGTCTGTATCGGGGCATTAGTAGGATGCTAATGTGGTCTGATTGCCCGATATGGGGGAGGGGTTTGGCTTTGTAGGCTTCTTTCTGTGGGGTGTAAACAAGGTCCAGGGTGTTTTGTCCTCTTGTTGGGAAGTTTACATGTTGGTGAAATTTTGGTAGTACAGTTTTGAGATTGGCGTGATTGAAGTCTCCAGCGATGATTGTGAAGGCATCCGGGTGTTCACTTTGTTGTTAACTGACGGCCCGATACAGCTCATTCAGTGCCATGCTCCTGTCACTGTTTTTGTTGCTGGGGGGGATGTACACCGCGACCAGCAGAATCGCGGTGAATTCCCTGGGGAGGTAGAAGGGTCGGCACTTAATAATCATAAACTCCGCCAGTGGAGAGCAGTGTCTGTGTACTACCGTAGCGTCTCGGCACCAAGCATCATGTGTGTAAACACAAACTCCTCCACCACGTCTTTTGTCTGCTAGGGCTCGGTCTGCTCAATAGCACGTTAGCTGCTCCAGGTGTATAGCAGAGTCGGGGATGTTATCGTTGAGCCATGATTCAGTGATAACAGTCACGCAGCAGTTACTCACTGTCTTGTTTGCTGATCTTAGCAACCGAATGTCGTCCATCTTATTGTCCAGTGATCTTACGTTTGCCAGGAATATGGATGGTATTGCTGGGCGAGTTGGGTTGGCTGCTAGCCTTGTTCCGACGCCAGCTCGCTTGCCTCTCTTCCTTGTCCTGGCACACCGCTTGCGGTGACGCCGGCCAGGTGAAGTAGGCCTGTCAAACTCGATTCCTTTTAAGGATCCGGGTTAGTCTGAGTCACTCACTAAACTGATCCGGGTTGAACGAGTCACTTGAGTCACTTGAGTCAGTATTGCTAAATCGCAAAGAAATTCAGTCCTACGTTCAAGCAGTGCAGTGGGGTGCTTCATTTCGTAAACTGCCTTCTCATGTTGGATGTGGATCCTCCATGATTTGAAACCAGGTTTTTGCAGTACTTGCATTTAGCCTAAGAGTTTTGGTCTCCTGGTCAAAGTGCATCCACACATTGTTCATCTTTTTGGTGCTCATGTTCAGAAACTTTGATATTATTGACAGGGAGGGTAGCCTATATTATAATAATTAATTATTTGTTGTTGTTTTGTTAACAATAGAAAATTTGCCTAGGTCTAATGCTACTCTGCTACAATGTTTATTACCACTACTATATACTAATAGTAGGCTACTAGGAATATATTCTAATAAGTATTATAGGCAGCTAATAGGCCTACTAGGCAACTAATATTATTAGCCTATTAATCATAGCTATACATATATATATATATATATATATATATATATATATATATATATATATATATATATATATATCATGTTAGGTAGCCTAATATAATATCATATATAATATAATATGATATAATATAATATAATATAATATAAAATAGCCTAATATAATAGCATCAAAATCTCCACCCACTCACGGGAAAGAAAGCAGTTTGAGCCAGACTGTTTATTTATTGTCTTAACCTAGCCTAAGCAATTGACTTTCAATGTAGACATAGAAACAGGAACGTAGAAATGCCCTGCAGTGACTAAATTATTATTATTGTTATTATTACTACTACTACTACTATTCTCATTAGGCCTATTATTATTATCACCTTGACACGAGTATAAACTAGGCTACTTGCTCGTCTACAGATCCACTCATGACAATGTAACCGGCTGATTCGACTGACTCGCACTCATAACAACATAATGTAACCGGTCCGCCCGCGGCTGATCCAAATGACCCAGGTAGGCTAGCCTACTCAAGCAACTCCATACAGAGCTTGCAATGTTTCGGACATTGCAACTGTCTTCGCGACCTAATTGCATTTTAAAGTAGGCTATGCGTGCAGAATATATGTTATTTCAGAAGTGAACGCATGGCTTTTGTTGTGGATTTTCTTTTAACCTTGACGAGGAGTTACTCGTTCCTCTAAAGATCCACTCATGACAACGTAGCCGGCTGATTCGGCTGACTCGCACTTATAACAACAACGTAACCGGCCCGCTTGGCTGATCCGACTGGCTAGCCTACTCTCCATACAGAGCTTGCAATGTTTCAGACTGTCTTCGCGACCTAATTGCATTTTAAAGTAGGCTATGCGTGCAGAATATATGTTATTTCAGAAGTGAACGCATGGCTTTTGTTGTGGATTTTCTTTTAACCTTGACGAGGAGTTACTCGCTCCTCTAAAGATCCACTCATGACAACGTAACCGGCCCGCCCTGCTGATCCAACTGACCCGGCTAGCCTGAGCAGCTCCATACAGAGCTTGCAATGTTTCGGACTGTCTTCGCGACCTAATTGCATTTTAAAGTAGGCTATGCCTACGTGTAGAACATTGTATGTTATTTCAGAAGTGAAAGAATGGCTTTTGTTGTGGATTTGCTTTTAACCTTGACGAGGAGTTACTCGCTCCTCTAAAGATCCACTCATGACAACGTAGCCGGCTGATTCGGCTGACTCGCACTCATAACAACGTAACCGGCCCGCCCTGCTGATCCAACTGACCCGGCTAGCCTGAGCAGCTCCATACAGAGCTTGCAATGTTTCGGACTGTCTTCGCGACCTAATTGCATTTTAAAGTAGGCTATGCCTACGTGTAGAACATTGTATGCTATTTCAGAAGTGAAAGAATGGCTTTTGTTGTGGATTTGCTTTTCACCTTGACGAGGAGTTACTCGCTCGTCTACTGATCCACTCATGACAACGTAGCCGGCTGATTCGGCTGACTCGCACTCATAACGTAACCGCCCGGCCCAGCGATCCGACTAACCCGGGTTTACAAAGCAGCTCCATTAAGAGCGTGCAATGTTTCGGACTGTCTGCGCGACCTAATTGCATTTTAATATGCTACATCTATACACCAAATCTAAAGTATGCCTAGGCTACATGCAGAACATTGAATTTTATTTAAGAGGTGAAGAATTGCTTTTCACTTTGAGGAGGAGCTACTCGCTCGTCTACAGCCACTCATGACAACGTAGCCGTAGCCGACTCGTACTCAATGTAGCCTAAAGGCTTCTACATACCTGACGCACCCGACCGGTAGCGCGACAATGTGACGTCAAAATGACGTAGATCTCTCTGGCGCGCCAGGGTTTTGGCATAGACAGTAAAAGAAATGGACGAACAGACTCCGTCGTTTTCAATGGGAGGGCACTGAGTCAAATAGAACGATTTTTCAGTTGGTCCCCCCAGTACTGCGCAGACTCACACTTAACTTCGTGACGTTAGCCATCGAACTGAATCTTGTAACTCATATGATAGATACACTGAAATTATTCTCACACTTCCTTCGCCTTCAAAGTCATCAAAGTTAAACATTTATTTATGTATTATTATTAATATCATCCTCACCAAGTCGTGTTAATGTTGAAGCTACCATACATGATCATCTTCAAAAACAGTCAACAAAACAAAAAAGTTATCATATAGCCTTGAAGCTAATCTTCTTTCCACTTTTCCGACCTACGGTCAATCCATCAAAAACCTCTGTAATGATTAGTGCCGTTTTAAAAAAAAATAGGTTTACTTTTTTATTATTATTAGGTTGCCTCTGTGTAATGCTTTACCTTAACATACGGTCGTGTATGCTAGGTTTTGCTTATGAGTTACCGTCATAGACAGTAAGGTGGACTGAGCTTCTTATCCAAACAATACGGTTATCTCCCTACGGCGCGAAAGAGAGATTACGTCAAAGCTAGCTTCCCTCCAACCGAACAAGCTAACCATTCTTCTTACGGGTAACCAACGTTACGGACGAGGTAGTGGAGTCTGTTTTGCCTTTGTAGTGTTTATGTGGATTACACAGAAGCTACAATATCGGCACAGGATATATGTTATATGAAGTTATGGTATTTCAAAAAAATCCTAGAATGAATGGACTTCTATGGGAGTTAGCAGAGAGGTGGTCCCTCCAGCCTACGTCGATTCTTCTACTTCCGGGAATTCGCCTGCCCCCTTGGGTTTTGGCCGTGTAGCGCGAGGTAGCGCACCACTCATTTTTTTTCAGACGAGCGCGACAAGGCGGAAACAGGAAGATGGACTAGTTCGAGGGCAAGCGAGTTGCAGTGTTTTGTTACAGTCGTGAATTTTTAATAGTTTGCTGGATAAGTTAACAAAGTTACCAGTGAGAGTTGCAACACATGGAATTAAGAGGAAAGAATAGAAACGATTTATTTTCAAACAAAGGATATCTATTAAGGCCTGAACAAAATCTCTTTCCACTTCAGGAAATTACACAAACTCAGCCAGCTGCTAGCTAGCTAGCTAGCTAACTAAACTGTTTAAATTATTAAAATTTCCCTCGGGATGACTAAAGTACCTATCTATATATCCATCTATCTATCTATCTATCTATCTATCTATCTACCTGTGCACACACCTTGGAAACTACATGATAATGATGATGGTAGTTGTGAATAGTAGCAACCAAAGTCTGAAGTACCATCACAGAGGCTAGCTACTGGTGTTTCTTACTGCAGCTTCTTCTGCTGTGTAAGTAGTTAATGTTAGTCTTTTCACAACAGCGACACCTCTGTTCAGGAGAATATTGCAACTAGTGTTGCGACCACCACGCGCGAGTATAAATGGTTACGGCGCTTCTGTGACGTCACATTGTCGCGCTACTGGTCGGGTGCGTCGAGTATGTGGGACGTTTAACCGGCCGGCTGATCCGGCTCTGCGGGAAGTTAACCAGTTATCTCAGACTGCCTGCTCACTCAGTCGCTTGAGTTGATTTGTGGAGTTGTGGTTATCCTACTTACGAAATTGTTACATTTTTGGCAGCTATGATGGCTAGTAGGCTAGCTAAATGTTGCAAGAGGTTTGTGTGTGGCGCTGTTTATCGTTTTAGATTGAATTGTAGTAGGACTCAACTGATCCGAGTTAATGATACTAGAGACTCGCGACTCATGGGTTAATTTAAAGATACGGGTGAAAGATCCGAGTGAATCACGACTCAAACAGGCGTAAGGTGAAGCAGACGGGTCCGTTGTTGTGGTAGGCAGGCGAAGTATTCCCAGTTCAGCCAGCGTCTCTGTTTTTATGTCCAAAACATCGATACTGTTGTTTTCCTCCCGTATCTGCAACAGTTGCTGTCGGCTGTACATGCGTTCCGACGTAGTTTCATGCGATAAACATTCCGAAAAACACATTTTAACAACAAAAAAAACACTGCACGTTCAGGAGAAGCAAGGAGTCGCTGCATCTACATGCGCCACTCAACTCAACAGGACATGGAGCTGGAGCTGTTTGAAAACTCTAATCTTTATTATGTGTTTTAGGAGCATGCCAGAAATTATTGAAAGTCAAGGCGGACGAGGTAGAAGATGCCATTGGCCAGGCGCTTAAGTTGGCGCCGCACAGAAAATGAAAGTGGTAAATGAGTCTTAATGATTTCACCATAACCGCTCTCTTAAAATTATTTAAATCAAGCATTAATAAGAATCTTGCAATTTTTTCTTTGGTTAAGATGGAAGAGGAAAGGAGGAATACACAGCAGCAGTGTAAAATAAAATCTGTTTTATGGATCTCATGTCATGTCATGTCATTTACTTGATATAGTGGATATCTGTGTTCTAATACATTTATTTCAATGAATGTCTGTGTCACTAATGTCACTAATAGTAGTGCAGCAGCAGTAGCAGCAAAAAATGTCCTGTCCTGTTAGTACTGTCCTGAGTAGTGTCCCGAGACACCCAGACACTGTCCTGTAACACCCAGACACTGTCCCGTGACACCGATTACTGTCCTGTGACACCTAGACACTGTCCCGTGACACCGATGACTGTCCTGTGACACCCAGACACTGTCCCGGGACAGTTAGCCACTGTCCTGTAACACCCAGACACTGTCCCGTGACACCCATGACTGTCCCGTAACACCCAGACACTGTCCCGTGACACCCAGACACTGTCCCGTGACACCTATGACTGTCCTGTGACACCTAGACACTGTCCCGTGACACCTATGACTGTCCTGTGACACCCAGACACTGTCCTGGGACAGTTAGCCACTGTCCTGTAACCCCCAGACACTGTCCCGAGACAGTTAAACACTGTCCTGTGACACCCATGACTGTCCTGTAACACCCAGACACTGTCCCGTGACACCTATGACTGTCCTGTAACACCCAGACACTGTCCCGTGACACCTATGACTGTCCTGTAACACCCAGACACTGTCCCGGGACAGTAAGCCACTGTCCTGTAACACCCAGACACTGTCCCGTGACACCCATGACTGTCCTGTGACACCTAGACACTGTCCTGTGACACCTATGACTGTCCTGTGACACCCAGACACTGTCCCGGGACAGTTAGCCACTGTCCTGTAACACCCAGACACTGTCCCGAGACAGTTAAACACTGTCCTGTGACACCCATGACTGTCCTGTAACACCCAGACACTGTCCCGTGACACCTATGACTGTCCTGTAACACCCAGACACTGTCCCGGGACAGTAAGCCACTGTCCTGTAACACCCAGACACTGTCCCGTGACACCCATGACTGTCCTGTGACACCTAGACACTGTCCTGTGACACCTATGACTGTCCTGTGACACCCAGACACTGTCCCGGGACAGTTAGCCACTGTCCTGTAACACCCAGACACTGTCCCGAGACAGTTAGACACTACCCCGTGACACCCATGACTGTCCTGTAACACCCAGACACTGTCCCGTGACACCTATGACTGTCCTGTGACACCTAGACACTGTCCTGTGACACCCATGACTGTCCTGTAACACCCAGATACTGTCCCGTGACACCCAGACACTGTCCCGTGACACCTATGACTGTCCTGTGACACCTAGACACTGTCCCGTGACACCTATGACTGTCCTGTGACACCCAGACACTGTCCCGGGACAGTTAGCCACTGTCCTGTAACCCCCAGACACTGTCCCGAGACAGTTAAACACTGTCCTGTGACACCCATGACTGTCCTGTAACACCCAGACACTGTCCCGTGACACCTATGACTGTCCTGTAACACCCAGACACTGTCCCGGGACAGTAAGCCACTGTCCTGTAACACCCAGACACTGTCCCGTGACACCCATGACTGTCCTGTAACACCCAGACACTGTCCCGTGACACCGATGACTGTCCTGTGACACCTAGACACTGTCCTGAGACAGTTTGCTACTGTCCTGTGACACCAAGCCACTGTCCCGTGACACCAATGACAAATGTTCCAAATGTGAATCACTTTGAGCTGCATTCTGTGAATGAAAGGTGCTATAATTAAGCATATTGTTATTGTTATTATGATTATTATTATTATTATTATTATTATGTAGAATCATTTATGTCTTTGAATCATTGTACATGTATGTATGTATGTATCTTAGACCTTTTTATTTGTTTTGTTTTAGATAAAAGATGTAAATTGTTTTACATAAAATTGTACATGTAAAAATCCTTCTTTGCTTTATGATTTTTGAATTTTCAAAGTTGTTTGTTAGAATTTTTAATAAAGATGACTTGTGCTTTAAAGTAGTAGCTCTGGATTTGTGTTTTGTTATCAAGTAATGTTCAAGCACAGCTGACATTCAGCCAACACTCAGTCAGATCAGTTAGTGTGTGGGCCAGTGCATGCCCGGGGACCCAGGCAACCCCTTAGCCAACACTTTGATAAACAATAACACCCACACCTGGGCCGACAGACAGATAGATAGATAGATAGATAGATAGATAGATAGACACTTTATTTGTCATTTACACGACATGGGAGTATGAAGAGAACAGACCTTTTGATTGAAAGATACATCTTGCTGATGCGCTGGGACACATCATCAGTGATGTAACCTGGGGTCACTGGGTGTTTCGGGTCTTTCAACATCAGGCACCCTCGCCCAGGCGACCCGACCAGAGTTGATCAGACTCCGGCCTGTGTCCCAGCAGCATTCTTCCACGGATCAGCCCTCTTGATCCAAAGCCATCTTGTGGCTCTTTCTGCGGCTTCAGTTGCAGATCTGATGGCCTTCCTCTTTGCCTCACCGGTGAGGCCCAGCATGGTGAGGACTTTGCAGAGGGACCGCCCTGCAAATCCTCGGCATCCCACCTCCAGGGGTTCACAGTAAGTCCTCCAGCCTTGGCTCCTACACTCCTCCACCAGCTCCTGGTACTTGGCACGCTTCCGCTCATTAGCCTCCTCCATGCGTTCTTCCCAGGGCACTGTCAGTTCCAGAATGATCAATTGTTTGGTGGAATCAGAAACAATGATCATATCTGGTCGGAGCCGTGTTGTTGTTATTCTTGCTGGGATCTTCAGCTGTTTGCCCAGGTCCACTTCTAGCTGCCAGTCTGTGGCGATAGTGAGGAGACCTGACCTGGCCCTCGCTTGGATAGTGGGCTTCTCTCCAGCTCTGTGGAATCTGATTGACTGAGGCTTGCTGTAGTTCTTGGTGGTAGTAATGGCCTTGGCTATACTCTCAGCAACCGCCTTCAGCACCTGGTCGTGGCGCCAGCGGTAGCGCCCCTCTCCAAGGGCTTTAGGGCAGCTACTGAGGAGGTGTTCCAGGGATCCCCCTCCTGGACACTGGAGGCAGGATGGTGTCTCTGCTTTGCCCCAGACATGGAGGTTGGATGGACTGGGCAGGACATCATAAACAGCTTGGACTAGTAACCTGATGTTAAGGGAGTCTGCTCTCCAGATGTTGGGCCAGGTGATCTTCCGTTGCAGAACATTCTCCCATTTAGTCCAAGCTCCCTGTTGTCCCATACCCACCATCCTGCTGGCTCGTTCTTCCTCCACGCCTGCCCGCACTTCCTGCTGGATGAGATGTTGCCGCTGTTTTCCCTGGGCCTTGTCCACCCTGGTTGATGGGAAATAGCCAATACCTGCGCGTCCTGAGGCTATGGACCCCACCAGTACCTTCTGCCTCAGTCGCGACTCTGCCACTTCCAGAGCCTCGACTGCCCTCCATTTCCGGCCTGTTCGCACCTGGATGCCAGCCGATGCCACCTTTTCATCCCTGGATTCCCTGTACTGCAGGGCTTCTCGAGTTCTAGTCACCATGAACTCTTCAGTGAGTCCACTGAATGGAAGCTTCAAGGTGTTGCTACTGCCGTACAGGGCAGCACTGCTCAGACTTCGGGGTAGGCCAAGCCATCTTCGCAAGTGGCTGCTGATCTTTCTCTCCATGGCCTCTACAGTTGTAATGGGTACTGCGTATACTAGCAGAGGCCACAGGATGCGGGGCAGGATGGAATGCTGGTAAATCCAGGCCTTGAACAGACCAAGTACTATAGTGAATAATAAATAAATACAATATAACATAACATAAGTGCTTGTTTATGGAAGTCCACAACAACCATCTCCTTGGTCTTGGGGAGTTTGTTTTCCTTGCATAACAAAACAATAAGTCATTTTACGGCGTATGGGCCACACTTGGGGCAGAGCAAATCTTTATGTCAGTTTCCACTGATTGGGCCATGGCTGGGCATGGGCAGGGATGGGCAGTATTTCTAATACATGTATTTAAAATATGTATTTAAAATACAAAATACTATTTTGTAATTTGTATTTTATTGAGATGATGAAAATGCCTTCGTATTTTGTATCAAAATACTTCAGTATTGTGTATTTTTGTATTTTCAAAATACTTTAAAAATACTTTCTGTGAAACACTGTGATGACATCTATCTAACTATCTATACTGTAAAGCACGAAATGTCTGTCTCTGTCTGTTTGTGGCACCCTTGCATGGTCAAGCTGGAATGATTAACAGGCCCCAAAACAACTATAAAATATAAAAAATATTTTATATATATATATATAAAAAATAGTCTGAATGCAACACTGTTTGAGAAGTTAGTTGTGCTCAAGGCATCAACTGAGGAGACACGACTAGCTAAGGTTACACACACTCCTTTGCTCACACAAGGACAGCACAAGGACTTAAATTCACAAGCTTATATTGCAACACTTGAGTTTGCTATTTTCCTTTCTTTTTTCTGTTTTACAGTTTAAATTTGTCTATGTTCTCTGACCTGTGAAATATTTCAGTGCTATGGTAACTTGATAAGATACCTCAAACAAGGACATTTCCAATTTTGCACATTTTAAATAACAAATGATTGATAATGTCATAATAATTGCCTTCTAATTGGCTCAACTGATTGGATGGTATTAATGTGACAACCTGATTTTTATTTTTACTTTTTTTTTGTATTTTACATTGATAGAAGTTGTGCACACACCAGTTTTAGGTGTATACAAAATTATTCAACTGTGATGAAACTCACTATAAGTGTGGTAATGATGGTGTTAAATAACTTAAAAGGTTAAAATGCTACCTAGTTTAAATTTCTAAATCAGTCATCTATTTGGATTGCTTGTCTTTCAGTTATTGTCACTGATTCATAGTGGGCAATCTATTACACCAACTGGCTGGAAAGTGCAACAGTTGTAGAGTCGGCATTGCATGTCGCTGCAAAACAGTACATCTCCAAACTTATGAACAGTAACTGTCAAATAAGGAATTTGAAGATGACATCCGAAAAGCATTAGATTGCATAGAAAACTGATTGATATGAATACACTGTACAGTTTATGTAGTAATAATGCACTGGTTATGAATAACAACTATTTTAAGTAAACATACAATTAGGAATGCAATTAGTAGCCTAAAGTTTTTGTTCTAAGATTTATTTCTCTTTTGTGGCCCCAATTAGTCCAGGAAACTAGCAAAAATGTTACAGACTGCCATAATCTGTGATGAAGATATCATAGATGTTGACCTTGTGCTCGACGTAATGATGCCTGAGGTAAGGAAATTTGAATATAAAAGCCATGCCATATTATGATCAGTGTGGTTTCTCCAGAATAAATAAACCAAACCATACCAAACATGCATATTGTCACTACATTCTCATGCTATTTCCAATTTGAAATCTGTTTGCATTTGAAGGTTTCCATCAACATTGTCACGAACCACGAGGGTTTCTGCAGGTTTCTGGCGGAGAGGTTCATGTCCATGCACCCGGCATTGGAGTAACAACCATTGCTGTTTTTTTCTGTATTTATACATTCTTTTTTCATGTATTAGTTTTTTATTTATTTATTTATTTATGTCTTATTGGATTTCAATTTATTATCTTCATTTCATTATTTACTATATGTGTGTACTGGGGAAATTTGTTTTTTTTTGGTGTTAAGTTTATGGTGTATTTTGTTCTGAGAGAGAACTGAACCATGCAAGGTTTTCCGTATTTAGATTTACAAAGCTTTTTTGTTTACAAAGCTTTTTTGTTCTTATGTTTAGAATTAAAATGTGTTCTCCAAAACTGTCCAGTTGTCTGTTTTTGTGATCATCTACCCATGGATGGCTACAACATTTGGTTAAGCAATCCTATGACTTAACAGACCTGGGGGGTATTCCAAGTACATGGTTTAGTGATAAACCTGGGTAACTTAACTCAGAGTAAGTGGTAAACCTTCTACAACAAGAGCCCTATGGTATTGTTTTGTTAGGAGAATGAAGCCATACAGCTCTTCTATTAGGAGGTTTACCACCTACTCTGTGTTAACTAACCCAGGTTTGTCACTAAACCTCGTACTTGGAATACCCCCCTGGTAAGATGCCTAAATATTTACACATTTGCCTATAATAATTATCTAAACAATTATTATTTATTCTTAAAAAATTTGCTGGCACAAGGAGTTTCATTAATTATATTTCCCTTTATGCATGCATGACGATAAACTACTTGAACTTGAACTAATGCTGCTTGTGGAATATCAACAATATACATTAAGTGTTTAATATACGTAGGCTATTTGTTGTAAGTAAAAAGTGATTTATATATTTCTTGGTTACAAGTAGCCTAGGCTACAAGTTAATAACAAATAGAACAGAAAGAGGTGGAAGGTAGCCTAATAGGCCTAGGTGGCATAACAAAACATTTCCAAAGCAACTGAGGTCGACAACGGATACTTGTGTTTTTATTTGGCGTTTTACCTAACTTTACACTTTCCACGACGAGACAACCATCATGACAGCGCTACACACCTAGCACACCTTTACACAAGACAGTTCTGCCAGGCACAACGTAACTTAAGCAAGACAATGCTGGATAAACAAAAAACATGTTTTACAGCAGAATAATATTGGCCAGACGTCGCCCTACATTCAGCGTTGTAAGTTATGAACCCACTTTCTACAAGCCACATGTCTTCCTAACATCCCGACATTGAAATTGTATTTTCCAACGAAACAAATAAAGACAAAAAATAGCTTTGTTCGTGATCTGTCTAGAATCTTTGATACCACTAGCCAACTTCCGCAATACAGTGCCACAAGACAGTACGCAACTTCCGCAAGACAGTGCCACAAGACAGTACGCAACATCCGCAAGACAGAGGACAGGACAAAAGTACGGTACAGTACAGTTTCGGCTCTAACCGCCTCTCTAGTAGTGGCCTAGTACTATATATGTATATAGAGCAATAACTGCAGATCAGTGGTACAGGTAGGTGGACAGGTGGTAAGGTGAATTGGAGAAAACAACTCTGCAAAGATGGATGAAGCTCCAATAAGTGCTGATAGTATTGACAACTCATGATGGGTTAGCCTGGCCATTTGCCATCCCCTTGGTACGCTTCGCTTCTAGGGAGATGAAAATTGAGCGGAAGTATGTAGGAAGGCAAGGCCAAGCTAATTCATCAGGTGATGTAGGTAAAAATGTGTGATCTCAAAATCTCAAAAATGTGGGATCTCAAAAACTGATAGAGGAGAAAATGACCACATGTCTAATAACTGCTCAGTAGGAGGGAGGAGTTAGGGAAGAAACATTAGGCTCTCCATTGTGCTCAACCCAGCATGCATCAAGTCAGATCTGCGTTAAGACGAACACGCCTACTGATTTTGTTTAAGAGAAGCTGCTAGAAGCAGTTTACGTTCACAGAGTAAGTTACTGTGGTAACTGACCCAAAGTTTGAGTTCAGTTTCTTACTGGATCAAAAAGCCTGGCGTTTCCCTCTTCTCAGCAATAACCTGTGTTCTGGAATATCCCTCAGGTTCCACATATACAAATAGGGCAAGATTTTTTTAACTGAAGCACACAAACAGAAAAATTTGCTCCACCATACAAAGCAAGCCATCCAATGGACGCTAAGATCAGACATTCCAGGCGTGAGTAGTTTCATTCAAATATAGACTAAATGTATTTAGTTAAATTACTTTACATGGGCACCCAGTAAATGTAAATTAAGCTACTAACTTGGCTTATGATTTATTAAAGAATATTTTATCCTATAATGTTCAGCACTTTGAGTATGTGACAGTATGAAATAAAATGTATTATTATTATTATTATTATGTCAAATCAGCCTTTAGAACTAGTGTACTCACCAGGTGTGAGATGGACAAAGGACACAATTCCCACACAAGTCCTTACTTGAGTCTAAGTAGCCTATATATATATAAGATACTCTAGATACTCCAATACTCCAAGTGAAGGTTGCTAAGTCAACATCTTCTGTTAAAGTATCTAGGTACTTGCTTTTAAGAACCCTTAAGAATTTTCTTTTTAATTATTTCTTTTGTCAATAAAAGGGTGTCACTGACATTTTGCCATTGACCACTGACAAGTTCAAATGGAACAATTAAACAAATGAGAAAAGCACTTTGAACTATGGTCTATCACATTATTGCATTAATACAAATCAAAACTATGCTTGAACTATGCTTCAAAATATTTCATACTTGCCTAAGCCTATTTCATTTGTATTTATCGCTCAAACATGGACTAAAAAGTCACAAGTTTCCAAAAATATAAATTCTCACATGAAGTAGCCTAGCCTAGACTATTCAAGTAGCCTAAATGAGTGTCCAGTTACTGTCCACCCCTGGTGATCACAAACTTACTGACACTTGTACATTTCATGGAGACGACGTTATTTTGTCATTTCAGTTGGATGTCTTCAAATCCTGCTTGTGATTTTGCCAATCGGAATTCTGTTTTTCTTGGTAGGTTGATATTCTAGAATCTTTGCTTTGCAGTCACGTGATTACCAAGTCTAGCCCATAGACTGTACATATATATATACTTCTATATATAGTCTATGGTCTAGCCTGATTTACTTGTTATTATCACCCGGAGAGAAGAAATACTCTTTTCTGATTGGCTGGTGAGGTGGCTAAGGGATAATGGCCTTCGAGGTGTGTCCAGTTATACGGAATTAATGGACTCGGGCGGAGGCAACTTTTGCCCCTCGGCCTCGTCCATTAATTCCGTATAACAGGACACCTCGGCTTAAATTCGTCGGCTGGAATGCCTTGAGTCGCGGCAACAATTGTGTTTCAATGTAGGCTATGCTTAAGCCTCTGGCGAGCTCGAAGGCAAGCAAATGAGCTTGAGAGCATGTTGGAGACCCATATGTATGACAATTACTTTCCTTTGCCAACAGTAATCCAACCAACAATATAATCAAATATTAAGAAAAGGTAAATTCTCTTCTTCGAGTTTGTATTATTTAATTACAATTTGACACCACACGTTATTGTCTCTCTGGGCGCTGCATGTCACCCTATCATACGACCCGTCCATTAGCGAGCCGTGATGCCCGGCTGTTCAGGCCAGAGAGGGTTCAAGCGGAGCTAGTAATCAAGGATCTTTGGTTCAGGCCACGCATAGCAAAAAGTCTCAACGTTTTTGTTCTAATACATTTATTTCAAACATAATTTCAAGACACAAATATATTTGTGTATACTTGCTCTCTGGAGCAAGCAGTCATCCCATCACTTTTCAAAGCTGCCACCATCATACCCGTGCCAAAGAAATCATAACCATCATGCTTCAATGACTACCGTCCTCTAGCACTCACGCCCAGGGCTCTCAAGTTTTGAAGTTTGCAAGGAGTGAGACTTTGTTTCTCAGGGGGAGGGGGCGTGGCATTGACACAGTACCACGCCCCCTCCCCCCTGATCGAAGTACATGAGTACAGTAGATCGAAGTACAGTCCTATGTCTGCTTGAACTACTCGTGGCACCACGCCCCCTCCCCCCGACAACAGAGACCCACTCTCCCCATGTCCCATAGACCCAGCTTCATGAGAAAGCACAAATTTCATTATTTCAAACACACTGTTTTATTTATTCTAGAACCCTATAGTAAATAATAATAATAACATAAATTATAATAATAATTTCACCCAAATTGGCCCTTTGAACAGCAGTGGCTCATTCTGCTCTATAAACAAACAGAAAACAACCAAATGAGAAAAAGCACATTTAGCCCCAAAATGGTCTCTTGAACAGTGGTGGTTCTGTCCGTGTGTGTGTGTTTATGAGTGATGTTGTGTGTTGTAAGTGTTTGTGGCAGATTTTGATGCCTTGATGACTGATACTGGGGGCTCCCATTTAAAGCACTGTGGTTCAATGTCAGCCATTTTCAAATATTCTTGTTTGCAGTAACAGCCAAAAAAAAAAAAAAAAAAAAAATGGGTCGGTAGGTAGGTCAATGGGTAGGTTTTGGTCATGGTGATTACGTAGGTATGAATTTAAACAAATGTGCATATTGTGACGTAACTGACTGTGTCCTCAACCCGTGCCTTCAGGCGCATCAGGTTATGCAGGTTATGTAGACCAGCCTTTCTCAAACTTCTTTGACCTGAGGCCCAGTCATGGCAGACTTTGGGGTCATAGGGCTCATCTACACGTACCCAACCCCACTCCCTCCCAATTGTCATTATCATTATCACAATCATTATTATGCCTATATTGTTATACATGCACTTTCACTTAAATGTTTTGTGCCATGCACATCAGAGGACTGCTTTACTAATGTAAGATATAATTAGTTTCATTGCTTTTGCATGGTTGCATGATGTTTGCATAAGAAAATAAATACTTATCAAAACAGCAAGAATTATATGGGTGCTATTGTTTTGGGATGTTTCCCTCATGCAAGCATCATACATGGGTAGGAAATGGAGAAAAAAATACATGTTTTTTAATGAAGTTTAATTTGAATGCCTGAATTTAAGGATCAGTTCAAAAGAAAAATAGTCAGTGAGTTAGTCAGTTCAGTCCAGTCAATTAATTCCTTTGCCACCCCCCATTCCTGTCCCTGCTCAGCCGCAGCCAGTTTCTGACGGTCATTTCGGCATCAGCCTCAGTTGAATTTTGTTGAGCAGGATTTTTTAACACCGAACCTAAACAAACAAAAAAATAAAGCAACAGGGGGAAAAAATAAGACAGTAGCACAAAAGTCTATATCTTCGTTTGATTGTTTCTATAAGTACAATTCAGAAAAGTCAGAGCATTTTACAAAAAAAAAAAAAAACTTAAGACATTTGGTTGAGAATAGTGTGAGGACAGTATATAAATATCGAGAACAACTGATATAAATACAGACACCACATATGTGTTGAATAGTGACAGAATGTTGCTTCAACACATTGTAGAACTTACTCAGGAGTACCTGATGAATAGGCCTGGATTTAAGGCCTGTCTTCTCTCCCCTACCGCACCAGTTGAGCTGGGTTGATAGATCTTGATGAAAGAACTTTGTACATATTCTCCAGACCGTTTCCTTCAAGGTTTTGCCACCAGACAATGACAGTTTAGTTATCTGTAAAGTAAAAGATCAATTTGATTTCACAACCTGCTGTATTACATTGTCTTTGAAGCACTGCTCTCCCATGCCCACATCCATGGCTGAAGTGCCCTTGAGCAAAGCACCTAACCCCTCACTGCTTACCAAGTGCCACTGTAGCAGGCAGCTCACTGCTTTGGGTTAGTGTGTGCTTCACCTCACTGTGTGTTCACTGTGTGCTCTGTGTGTTTCACTAATCACGGATGGGATAAATACAGACCAAATTTCCCTCATGGGATCAAAAGAGTATCTATACTTTATATATAGGTGTCTTATCTGACGATAAATCAGGGTGTGTGTGCTTTAGAGATAGACACAGACAGGACATACCACTTTCTTCTTAAAGGTGCTATCGGTCCTAAGTTTGGCATCAAAAGTTTCCAGATCTTGCAGTGTACGTAGTGGGAGCATGTTCAAATTAAAGTCGTCGTGTGGAACAGAATTATTTTTTTGGATAATCCATTTTTAGCTGCAGTTCTCCGACCTGCTCCAAAAGGAGCCTTTCAACAGCTGGGGAAAGTACAGGAAGAAAATATACAACATTATACAAAAAAACAATTAACAAGCAATGATCATAATATAGTACTGTACTGACAACAGCAGAGAGAAATCTTTGAGCTGTGGAAAACAGAAAAAATATAGGTGTTAACAAAAATACAATGTATGAAATGTGTGTGTTTTTTTTTTATAAAACTGTGTGTGAGAGAGAGAGAGACAGAGAGACTTCCTACCCAAATTAAAACCGAAACAGGCAGCCAGCAGTGACTACTCTGTCTCAGCCTCTAGCCTACCATAACACAGAGTAAAACGTATAGACACATAAAACACATCATACAATAAAATATGTCTTACTAGTTTGAGGGATCCTGTGTGGAAGGTCTGGACGCGATAGAGGGGACACTTGAAACACAAAGATTAAAAAGGTTAAAACGAAGATTAATGATTCTTTCAGGTAATCAGTGTCAGATCATATTGGATTCAGTCAGAATGACCGTATGAATGAGGGCAGCCTTTTTGCACTCTGCACAGCCTAGCCTACACCAAAGAACCGGCGTCAACTGTGATAGAAAGAGAGAGACTTTTCTTCCTACCCAAATTAAACCTAAACAGGCAGCCAGCTACTCTAGTGACTACTCTGTCTCAGCCTCTAGCCTACCATAACACAGAGTAAAACGTATAGACACATAAAACACATCATACAATAAAATATGTCTTACTAGTTTGAGGGATCCTGTGTGGAAGGTCTGGACGGGATAGATGGGACACTTGAAACACAAAGATTAAAAAGGTTAAAACAAAGATGAATGATTCTTTCAGGTAATCAGTGTCAGATCATATTGGATTCAGTCAGAAGACGTATGAATGAGGGCAGCCTTTTTGCACTCTCTAAAGATACCTACTAGCTAGCCACCATGCTCTCGGGACAAACTAACTTGACAAACTAACTTGACTGTAGTTTTAGACTAAGACAGCTAGTCTGATTGCAGGAGAACAGACTAGATGACTAGACTAAACTGGACAGGTCATGTAACCGCACTGAGTGTCTGTGTGTGACAGCTTTAATTGCTTACAAAGTTGCTTTACAGACTCTGTTCTGTGTCTGCGTGTTAATTAACTTACATTCAGGAGAGCACATCCCTTCATCATTGGGTGTCTCTTGCTGCCAATCATCTTGTGGCACTAGGAAATACAGAAAAAGGGCCCGTTACACAAATAACAGCATCACCCAGATCCAACTAACAGAGCTAAACGAGTGACCCAACACCAGTGGTTCTCAAACTTGTTCTGTCATTTTTGTCATTCTCCATTTTGAATAGGACTGTGCTGTGTATTTTGTGTGTGTGTGTGTGTGTGTGTGTGTGCCTGTGTCAGTGTGTTCTCCATCTGCATGCTAAATAGCTTACGTTCAGGAGAGCCCAGCCCTTCATTTTCGGCTTCCTGCTGCCAATTAACAGTTGTCACTATGAAATGATAAAATTAGATGGTGAAACTGCCAAACAGGAAGTAGGCTTTTTGCTCTCAAACTTTTCAAGTGTGCTTACAGCCACAAGTTTAAAGACCAAATACATCACATATTTAACGAAAACTTACATTCAGTAAGAAGGTCCTCATTCACTGATGTAATCACTTAAATGGAAAAACACATTAATGTTGGTTACACACAGTTTGGTTTCAGCTTTCCTTGCATACTGCTTTCCCTGCATATTGGTGTTTTCTCCTGCTGACCTGCCTCAAATGGCCCAGATCATGCTTAATTTTAAAATCTGGCCCTAAACTATTTGCTATTGAATTGGTCTGAAATGTATACTTTTACTACCTCAGTCTGATAGATAGATAGATAGATAGATACTTTATTAATCCCCAAGGGGAAATTCAAGATATTCTGGAGTAAGAAGTGCAGTATCATACATTACATGTAAAATATCTTACTATCGTTAGTCCTCTGAAGGAGCTCTGGAAGAGGTTGGCGTGGAGGCTGCTGCAACAGTCCTTCGTTATTATCCAGTGTCACTAGAAAATACAGAAAAACTAAATTATTGGAGTGAACAGTAAGTCAACTTTATAACAATTAGATAAACTAATGTCAGTGGGCTGACTAATTGCCACACATTTCTATCAGCAGCAACTCATCTTAACCCAGGTCAATATAACAGAGCTAACCCAGTGTCACTCCACATCAGTGGTTCTCAAACTTTTCCTGTCATTCCCCACTTTGCATAGAACTGTGCTGTGCTCTCTGTGTCTTTGTGTGTGAGTTTGCGAGTGTGTGTGTTAGTGTGTGTGTCAGTGTGTTTAAATAGCTTACAGTCAGGAAAGCCTTCAGTCCTCCAGTCCCGGCGCCTCTTCTTGAATATTAACTGCTGTCTCTTGGAAAGACAGAAAACCTTGGCTTACTGATCACACTACTAAACTCAAAAATCATAACTGGAACATCAAACTATGATGTGCGCTGTGGACCTGTGAAATACACTGTGGGCTTTTCTCAGTACAAAGTATGTTAAAGAACGGTCTCCCGTTTTTGAAAGTTTGAACTTGAAAAGTTAAGATCGGGAGTCCAGACTCTGGAGAACGCGAGGACACTGTACGCTCAATTTGCATTTTGAGACGGCAGCCTTCTTGCCAACAGCAGCCATTCTCTCTCTCGGATCAGCTCGACAGTCTAGTCATTTATTTACCTATTGCTTTATTGGTCTACCTAGTATTTCTGACAATTACAATAACATATATAATTCACCAGCTTGTTTAAGTTTGTTTTTTATTTTGAAAACATTCATTAAATATTAATAAGAATATATATTCACATGCCGATGGCAGGAACAACATTGAAAGTTTGTAGCCTAGTTGAAATGACAGTTGTGATTAACGTTAGTTGTGAAGCCTGTAGCTTAGCCTACTGTTAGTAGTAAATATTTCTCTGTGTGTGTCACGGCTGAGCTGACATGACGCATTGTGGAATATTCAATCCACCAAGTCACCTAGCGGTGCATCCTTGATAAAACCAACGATTCGAGAACACTTCTGGGAATGTTATGCGTTCTTGAATAAATGCAAACTTGTGATTTGGAACAGTACTTCGGCAGTGATTGATGATGTTTCATAACGGTTTTCAAGTTCACAAGAACACAAGTATAGAAAAGAAAGCATATTGAAAAACGCCCTGTGTCTGCTTGAGTTTAGAGACCTGATGCATTTTACTATAGAGGGGACACTTACTTTCACTATACGATGATGTGGGATGGGCTGGAGGAGTTAAACGAGGGGTGGGAGGGTGGGCCAGCTTTCTTCTCACTGACACTTCAAGAAGATTAAAAAAGGTCACAACAGAAAGATTAAAAGGCACCAACCATAAGACTTGCACCTTACGATATCTACATCTGATATTCGCTGTATGAGAAGTGCAGCATTATACACATAAAATCTTCTTACTAGGCTTGCTCCTTTGATGGAAACTTGGGTGGGCTACAGAAGGCTGCTCCCTGTTTGTCACTGTCATGGCCATTTAAAAAACAAGGATTAAAATAAAAAAAATGTTTAAACACAAAGATTACAAATTCTTATCAGGCATAATTACAAGTATGACCATGTAATTAATTTTCTAATGGACATATGGAAACTTAAGGTCAAAATAGTTATCCCACTTACCAGCTCTGATGTTGTTTCCAGCCATAGGTAGGAGGGGAGGGGGAGGAGGGATGTTTTTGGAAGGTTTTCCAAAAACCTTATGGCTTTCTTCTTCTTTGCCTGTGATGTTTGTGGTGCATTTTGGCACGATGCAGGGGATGATGGTGGTGATGGTGATGGTGATCTAAGTCGCGATGGTCTGTAGTAAATTAAGTTTTTACAAAGATTAGTTTTCATATTGATCACATCGAACAGAGAGAAATATGACATGGGTGACGTGTGTGATTACAAAGAGGATGATCAAAAAGTCAAACATGATGCTCACCTTTTCCGCTGGCGAACTACTGGCAGCTCCTCTTTGTCCGTGTTCAGATCAGAGGTGTTGCAGGACAGCCCCCATCTCCTACTGACACTTTCAAAGCAGTCTGTAGGCAATGTTTAGTACCGTTTGTTACCAATTAATTCTATATCAAAACATCAAAATAGAAAGTACAATGAGTAACATCAGAACATCTTAACCCCCCACCCTTACTTGTCTCATGTAGTACTCGACAAGAGTACTGTTTCCATCCTTTAGATGGGTTAGGTGAAGTTCTCTTTAACACTTTGCAGTATTTTGTATGAGTCTTTATATGGAGGCCACCAAGCCATGCCTCCATCATATTTGCCTGAGTGATAAAAAACACAAAACATTTATTGACAGTGACAGACAGTTGACAAATATCTATACCAACATAAAACATAAAATTTGGAACGTTACAGCACTCAACATAGAAGAAAGACAACATACAACATACCACAAGAGCATACATGCTTGCCTCTCCGCATCCTACCTCCCCTCCCAATCACACACTGTCCAACCACAGCAGACCTGTATGCACTCTACCAGAGGGCCCATCCCAGCATTAACCTGATGTTGACAATCGAGTTCTCCTGTAGCCTTATCTAGGTCATTATAATGATGGTCAAAGATAAATATTTCCACTTCATTGCCCTGGCCTACCTGTAAACCATTCCCTTGCAACCGGTCCACTCGCTCCTTCATCGAAGGCCACTATAAGATATAGGCTTTCCTGATGCAAAATTAGTAGTACAGTAAAGGTCAAAATCACATTTTCTTTTTCTGTACTGATCAAATCTAAAAATGTTCACAGTTGTACAGTATGTCTTCCTAAAGGCAGGGCTCGAAATTAACTTTTTTCCTCAGTGTCCCCCAGCTGTCCCGAATTCTACTTGGTATTATCCCTGACTTTTTTTCCATTCTACATAATAAACATAGCATAATAATCAGAAACTTGCATCACTTAATTTACTCATTCTGGTCCACCATTAGGGTTGTGCCGATGGACGATATCATCAATTATAGGATCAGAAGGTAACCTATCCGTCTTTCACTGTAAGGCTTGTATTTCATGCATTTAGCAAAAGTCCCAGACAGCAGCGGAGTGGTAATCAGGATTCGTTATTTGTAAAAGTTTTTTTACTTCGCCCTCCTATAGCCTGGACTGCACGATCGCAGCCCTTTACTTTCACTTCCCATCACCCTCATAGTCAGCATAGACGGTAGCCTGATAACGTGGGATGCTGCACAGCGTACTACTGAAGATTTTAAATGAGTGACCACGATAGTAGTCTTAAGTAGCTTTTTTGCTAGGCCCAGCGAAGGCTGGCAATGTGTAATATTCCGCTGGTTGGTGCACACGGAAGTGTTCAGATTTACAAAGGTACACAGAGTCCCGTTTATAAAATTTATAAAACACCACTACATGATTAGTGCTAAGTTCATCTCTTCAGGTTTAGTCTAGGCTTATAGCCTAAGTGAAACAAGTGTGGTTTTCTGGGATAAAGCGAACCATCCTTCATCAGTGAATTTTGATGAGACATAACAATGTCATCATAGTGTGCTAACTTTTTTTTTATTTATTTGAAATGTTATCAGCAAAGTTGTAATGGGAAAACTGTATTTCACGGTGTGTTCCGAACAACATAATGACATGACATAATCTTTCATGTGCATGAGGCCCATATAGCATCACAATGAATATGAAGATCATGCTAAAAGTTAGCTTGCAAAAACACAAATACCGTATGTAGGTTACATACCACTGCATTGATATCCCTGAGCTGTCAAAGAGGCTACAGAATCATCTCCGTACGTTATCGCTAATTAAGCTGCTCTGACGGGGTAGCCTGTTAGCGCATAGTTGCTGTTAAAATGCCTAACGCTGGGAATCTAAACACTTCAACACCGGCATATTATGTAACATGTTTAAAATTATTGCATGTTATGGGGGAAAACATCATTAAATGTCTTGAAGAATTTGGGAACACACTGAATGAACTTGAAAGCAGAGTCCCTTGACGTTAGATTAGGTTGCTTGCAAATGCCGTTGTCCATGACCGGGCAGTTCCATGGCAAGCGGTTTTAACATACCTTATGGCAAGTCGCCTACACTGTATAAACTTGAAAGCAGAGCTTACCATTGTGTGTGCATGCATGGCAAGCTGTTTTAACATTTAAATGTATTATGTGTAGAAGCAATGAGATATTGATAGTAAATTAAATATAACAGTTCAATTCCATGTTCCAATTTGTCTTATCAATAAAAAGCAATTCATGCTTTAGACCATTTTATTTTAAAGACAAAGTACCGGTTCAGGCACCGGCACCGTTTTAAAAGTATCGATTTAGCGGCTAAAACCCAAACGATACCCAACCCTAGTGCTAACGTGATGAAAGCGCAATGTTCACGCTAGTATAATATTCCCATAATTTGCAAACGATCTACAACTAATCGTTCATTTTAAGCCCTGCCTAAAGGAGAAAGGCAACATTTCCACCAGTTTTTTGGAAGATATTTTTACTGATGGGCTGAACAAAAATCAAAAGTTCACAAAAGTGTAGCAGCTTCTTCTCATGTATGAGTATGACAATAAAACCTGAAACTTGAAAATATATGTGTCTGCACTTCTTGAACGTACATAGCAGTAAAACAAGTGCATGAAATAGATAAGTGCACCACAAAGTACTCAGAACTGCTGAGAGACAACAATACATAACAAATCTATGACTAGCCTAACCGACCGACTAGCACAAAACACAGCTGGGGACTACAGTAGGCCTAAGAAGAAAAGCCATAACTATAGTCAAGCCTTGGTATTAGATTTAAGTAGTTTGAGAAAAATAGAGGGAGGGGGGTGTATTTGACTTCACTGTACATAAGATGAAGAGTCAACATTGTGCTAAGTAGAGCAATATTATTTGGATTTTAGACACATTTCATATACATCCACACACAGCAAAGGTGGGCTCGCCCATAGCGCAATCAAGGCTAGGAACGCCACTGACAACAGAAACAGTTGGGTCACTCAAAGACAACCTGCTGACCAATGGCAACATGTTCAGTGCACATGTAACAGGGGCATAGCAACAAACTTCTCCTCTACTTGTCCAACATTACACAGCTGTGTCGAGTCTGACAGACTGTCAATCAAATACACACCAAACGCTGTTGAGGATTCAGGGTACTCAAAAAAACTTGACTGCTGGGCAAAGGTTGAGTAGAGTAGGTAAATGTCCTTGTTGTCTGAAATGATATTCCTAATTTTATCCCACTTTACCCTCTATGCTGACATAGCAGTTCGCCCTGTCTAATTTCAGTGTGAATTGCTCTGTTTTGTAAACCGAGTACTGAACAGCATCAGGAAACATGGCTGGCAGTGGTCCATTTACATGCTCCCTTCTCAGGCCCAAACCTACCACTCTTGGCACTGGGGTGGTACCCCTCTCGAGGATCCGCTTCACCACCTGGGAGCAGGGAGATTGTGGCTTTCGAACCATTTTCTTTAGAGTCTTCATGAAATTCTCAAACTTAAACGCACTGAAACAATCCAGTGTTCCATGCACCTTGGCATCTTGGGCAAGGTGCACAAGATTGTGTACATTGTAAGAAATGTAGGTATCACCATACATCTTCCTGAAGTGCTGCACAAAGAGAACAAGGGCATTGTTTGCATAGTCTGTGTAGGTGGCAAACAGCTTTTTGCTAGAGAGGATCAATATTCCCACAAAAAAAAGCAGGAAGTGCTTGTAAACTGCTGCATGCAGAAAGGACTTCAGGAGCACAGGCCCAGTGTAAAGCAGGAGCTGCCGGAACTCGGATGCCTTCCACCTGTCTATCTCTTTCAGTGTTCTTGGCCGCCGGTTAAATTCTACTGGTGTGTATCTCCTTATGTTCTCTAATTGCTCAGAGAGCATATTCACCTGTCCACTTGAGAGCCTACATGACAATGGACCCTTAAGCCAGAGGTAAACTAGAGGCCTCATGACTCCCAAGCAGACAAGGTGCATGAAGTCCAGAGGGAAACCACTGACCAAGCCTAAAGAGGTGGCAAGAAGGGGTGAGGACCGAAGGTGATGAGCTTCATCAGTCATGTTGATAAAGTCCTCATCTTGTCGGAGGGGTGCATCAGTGATGGGGAAAACCACACGATTATTCAAGTATTCACCTTCTTGGGTGCACTTTTCACACGCCGAACCAGTGTGGCCTTTAACACACTTCAAGAATGCACGTGCTGGTGCATCACAAACCATGGCCTCCAACTTAAGAGACAAGGGAATTTCTTTGAAGAAGAAGCCCTTCTCCAAATTGTTGATGTCCTCAACAAAATCCTCCATGTACTCATAAAGTTCAGGTTTCCCATTTCCAGCAAAAAGGGCAATCACAAATGGCTTATGGTTGGGGAGATTTTGGACAAACCCAAGTATTGGCCAAAATTGAGTTGATGAACTTCTAAACAATGGCAAGCCATCGACATTGATTCCACTGGTCAAGTTACTGCGATATGCCTCTAGGGTCGACCTCATCGACGGCAGAATCCCAAAGTAGTGATATGTCCCACCAGCCTTCTCTTGGAGAGCCATTACTTCAGATCGTGTGGTCTTCAAAAGAGTCCGAGCATCTAATGGCAGCGATAGGTGATGGCACTTAAGAATTCGCAATAATTTGCTCAAAGCACTGTGTGTAACATTTTCT
This sequence comes from Alosa sapidissima, assembly GCF_018492685.1. Taxonomy (NCBI): domain Eukaryota; kingdom Metazoa; phylum Chordata; class Actinopteri; order Clupeiformes; family Clupeidae; genus Alosa; species Alosa sapidissima. The sequence goes on from NC_055966.1 coordinate 10,881,174, forward strand.
TCGAGTGCCCAGGTTGTCAATTTATCTTCTAAATCATTTATCTTTGTTTCACTCTCAGAATCAGAATCAAAGATCAAATACTCATTAGACAAAATTGCCTCTAAATCTATCTCTTCGACATCACATGGAAAACCTTCAATGACTCCATCTTCATCAATGACTCCATTTTCATCAATGACATTATCTTCATCCAGAACATCAAATTCAGGCTGAATGGAATCCAATTGCTCTTTTACTCTTGCCCTGGATTTACGTTTCCACGTCCAGTATGATGGTTCACTTGCCATGCTTCAGATACAAAAAGAAAACAAAAGGAAAGGAAAGAAAACAAAAAGACAAGAAATCAGAATCACGCTCCCGAGTCCGAATCACGCCACGCCAAGTCTTTTACACAGTCATAAACTGTAAGAACACAGGAGCAGCAAACAGGATAATGGTAATGGTTCATTCACTTAGTTTACCGAACATCTAGCTATGTCTACAAGAGTAATGAAGAATTCTGTGATGCGTCTTTTTAACTCCCAAATGACCTCACCAGAGCCTCTTGGTCGCAAGCGTGATTCCTAAAAAGACAGTTACAAGATACGAAAAATACCGACGGCACAACTAAAGCGATATTGAAAACACAAAAACTAATTTGTAAGCAATTAGCCTCCCGCCATGTTCTGAATGACATGTGTGGCCTCAACACACACGCCAAGAGATGCAGAAGCCTCACTCTGACCCACATGTGTGGCCCCAACACACACATGGTCAGAGGCAGAAGTCTCAGGGGCATGTGTGGCCCCAACACACATGCCAATAGACCCCGCAGCCTCGCCCCGAACAGCATGGGTGGCCCCAACACACACACCGTCAGCCACGGAGGCAGCTCGCCGCTCTCGCATTTCAGCAAGCTCAGAGGATAGGTGAAACCAGAGCCATATAAAGGTAGAGTTGCGACAATGGGTGTTCAAAATTCGTTAAGGTCACGTGGTTCATGTAAACTTCAAAAAGTTCCCGGAAGTGATTGACAATGGATTAGAATGCATTAAATAAGCTACTGTTCAATGAGAGACAGAGCCACAATTTTGGGACAGACAATAAATGCATTGATATACAATATTTATAACAGTGTAATTATTGTGTAAACTGTGTAGTTATCCTACCATTATAACAATATTAAATTAAATCCCAGACCGTAGCCTGCTAAATATCGGAAGGTGACCTTTTTTTCTCGCTTTTACGTATGTTAATTTCTGTACAAAACCAAGACGAGAGATTCTTTAGAAAACGCAGTAGCACCCACCCCATGAGTGTAGCCTAGGCCTTTCTAAATTATCGTTATAAAAAAAATGACCTAGTACGTGACTCAAGAGCTGTAAACAGTGTTTTTGAGACTGCGTGTAGCCTACAAAAGCGCATGGAATTTTTAATTTTGCAACGAGAAACTGTAACACAGCTAGTCTAAGTCTAACATTAACTTTTTTGAGTTTTCTCCCCAACGTTTTCTCTGGTAGTTCTTCACTGATCTGAGATAATGAGCGAACTACCTTAACTAGCTAGCGTCTCGGGAGAATAAAAAAAAAAAAAGTTTAAAAGTTTTCTAACATCTCTCCAGTGTAATGGTGGGCATGTTAAGTTAACCGTAGCATTACCTACACAGTAACCCCATGGTAATGCGAAAGTGATCATAATAACATAAAACGTGATATAGTCCTTGATAAATAACCAGCTATGAACTCATAAACAACAGCATTTTGTCACCGTTTGTCATTCACCGTGCTGTGAATACAGCATTAAGATGCTAGGCTAAAGAATTGAGATTCAGAGAACTTGGTTGTGCTCATCCTGTCAGAAAATAGCAATTTGATCAGTGATCATGCATCATATCAGCGCAAGCTTGGTTTGAAACTGGTTTCTGTGGATGGGCTTACACGATCCTTCACTGGGCTAGTGCCTGCTGTGTTAATATGACCGTGCTGATGCTAAGCTGCAGCTCCCTCAAATCTATATAGGTTCTCATGCATATTAGGCTAGCTTTTGCCAATGAAAATGAATGCAACATAAAAAAAAAACAGTAGGCCTAGGCTACTGCTGCTAACTGAAGAAACGTTTACGTTACTGTAAGGAAATTATTATTATCATTGTATAACCATTTGTGTAAGCAGAAATATTGTTGTGCTGAGTTCTAAGAACAGAGAGTTCAAGTTAAATGTTGTTGTGCTGAGTTCTAAGAACAGAGAGTACAAGTTAAGTGTGCAGACAGACAGGAACTGCACCCATCTCATTCTCATGTCAGTTATGTATCCACCAGCTGCCTGCCTGCAGCCTACTTCCAAAACTCCAAAGCTGCTTGCTGTCAGATTTGGTTCCGAGGGAACAAGTTCAGTGTATCAACAACACTCAATAACAGTTTATGTGATGTGTTAATCAATTAAATTCCCAACAATTTCACAACAGCTAGTTGTGGAGTAGGCCATTCATCTAGCCCGCTTCCTTACGACGAGAATCAGGCTGCACCCACTTCCTTATTTGGGTTGCCAGGTTTTAGCCTGACAAAACGGTTGAAATTGAAACTAAGTGATCGTGTATGTGTAGGGTGTATTTCATACACAATCTGGCAACCTGAATGCATCAATGATTTTAAAAGTTTGATGGCCATGCAAATTACTGGAGTTTTCCGGGAGAAATAACAAAACGGGAGTGTGCTGGGAGATGACCTTGAAATACGGGAGAAACACGGGAAAAACGGGGGTGTTGACAGGTATGCCCTGTCTGTGTGTGTGGGTGGGTGAGATAAGAGTATGTCACAATGAAGTCGCTATGCCTTGCTTTCTATTTTCTGTGTGCATCTGTACAATATAAAGATGCAGCTTTTGGGCTGCAGAGTCAGAGACTGATGGTGTGAGGAATTCTTCCTTACATTAGCAGGCTCTCCTCTTGGTACCAGAGTTTGTGGGCAAAGCCATACTACGTGTTGTGGTTCTTGTATGTTGGGGTTAAATTCCCTGACAGTTACCAACAATGTTAACAACAAACTCAGCTTCACTGCTGCAAACAAAGTTGGCTATATGCTTCGCCATATAACGAACCAGCTAGCCTTGTGATAACAAAATATTTACCTTTTGTTTAGTCCACTGAAAGTTATCCACATATCAAACGATTAAATACACAGTTATGGAGGAATTGTTTTGGGGAAGCAGTTGCACTTTTGCTGCCTTTAAGCCACTTAAATCCATAGCCTATATGAGCGTTACAACTTGACGTGATTGTGAAGCTAAATGCCCAAGAAACGTCACGTCAAGTTGCCTACTAAACGCAAAAACTTAATGACAGCTTGTGGTGGTGCTGCCTAATTGAAATGGGATAGGCAAGTATCTTATATTCGGCTATTACGTGTGGCACATTTATTGGGCTTTTAGCCTCTTTTAATTTAGGCCTATTTGATGTTGAACTGATATGACTGAGCAGCAGAAAAGTCATAGTCGATACATCGTTTATTATTATAATTAGGCTCTTGTGATAGCCTACTATTACTTTACTACTATTACTGTTATTATTATTATTATTCGGATGAGGCAAAGGAATGTAAATCTGAGTCTGAAATGTTGGCTTCAAACAGTCTATACTGCTGTAACTGCACTACTGCTATTATTAATTGTTAACTTCCGGGAACTATTTGAGGCTTCCATTAGCTGCCATTGTTGGAAAAAAATGGAACATTAGCGTCAATGGAGTTGTCGCAACTCTACCTTTATATGGCTCTGGGTGAAACATGTCCTGAACTGAATCCACCTGCAAATTCTCTGCTTCTTTAAGCAACTCAACATAGGGTGTTCTGGTCAGGCGATGCATAACTCTGGATCTCACAAATGGCTCTCTGCTAAGGGCATCCGCCACCACATTCTTAGGGCCTGGGATATACAAGATGTCAAAGTCAAAGGCCGCCAGCCTAGCCACCCAGCGTTGCTCACAAGCATCCAGCTTCGGCTTCGTCAAAACATACTAATTTGTTGAACTGGGGGAGGGAAAAAAATGTAGGCCCCAATTTGCTACAACTGGGAACAAAAAGATTGTATCAAGCCCCCATTTGTTATATCCCAGTCTATGGCTTGTGGGACATAACAACGTATTTGAGTTGAGAAAAATGGGCAGACAACAAAACGTAAAAGTAACATAAACAATGCATCCAAAGACACCCAAACGTTACAAAATCATATGAACAGCAACACCAGTTGTCATTGAAAAGGAGCAGCAGGGGGAAGCAGCCAGCTTACAAGTGCAAGAGACAGAAAGCCGGATATCGAAGATTGAAATAGAGGCCGGCAACACCTGTGCGCCAGTGTAGCCGATCAAGGCGGATTGGGCGACCCCGCCCAGACATCAATCCTGAACACACTGGGAGAGAAATAAATCATGGCCACGGCCTGGGCAGTCAGTCTTACTGCTCATCCAGCCTTGTCTTTAAAGCAAGTACCAAAAACAATTTTTCAAAAACTGCAAGGCACATCCAAAGCATTGTTTAGGCCACAGTTTCCTAACCACTGGGCTGGGGCTCACTAGTAGGCTGCGAAGTGCTATCGAGTGGGCCGCGAAGTTACGTTAAGTTAAGGGTGACTTTACAAGAACTGTTTTAGTCGAGAACAATGATTAAACACAATAGAAAATGGGTAAATTGATATAACAGACAGACTAGGGCTGCAGCTATCGATTCTTTTTGAAAGAGTATTGTTATGTCCCCTGCTAGGGGTCAGGGAACTGTAACAAAACTAAATAAAGCAAGGGCAAAACACGGCAGACAATGGTGGATAAATTTACTGATGCTCAGTTACAAAAAACTATAGGCCAAGCGAAAAATCAGTGCAACCATCCAAAAATACAAAAAAGACTGAAAAACACAGCGCTGTAACCTTAACCCCGACTGGGCGAAACCCTGGACCCTACTTACCTACCCCACAAAAATAAACTAAGCCTCAAATATCTTCGAAAGCTTACCAATTGAAAACTCACAAGGAGCCTCCCCCCGGATTTGCTTTCCAAAAACCCACTACCAAATCAAAGAAATAATCAAAAAGCTAACTTACCAGCATTTCTCAGTTACAGAGCGCCTGCAAAACAGAGTTAGAAGCACGGAAAAAAGCGGACGGATGCACATTCAAAACTACAAAAAAGGCCTATTCAAAAGTGGCTGAGCCCCCCAAAAAGTTTGTCAAAAATCGGGTTAAAAAAATCGGACGAGCCCTCATTTTGTTATGTCCCCTGCTAGGGGTCAGGGAACTATAACAAAACTAAATAAAGCAAGGGCAAAACACGGCAGACAATGGTGGATAAATTTGAAAATAATAAATAATTTATTATAATTAAACTAAGCAAAAATTAACATTCAAAACAATATCAAGCAAAGGCCAGAAGGCCGCAAAAACGAAGCCTGAAGGCCAAAAACGAAGCCGCCCAATTTCCAGGCCTCAGAACGGTAGCGTTCTGCGAGGAACAAAAACGAGCCGGCCTCTGGAGTGACATCAACCAGCACCTTTTATAGGGCTTGTCCAGCAATTAAGCCCCCTGCTGGAGTGTCTGAAAAATACAGAGACCGCAGGAACACAAACAGCTAGGGACGTAACAGTATTCTAGCGATTATTTCATCGATTAATCGGATAAAAAAATAATTTTGCGTTAAGTGCAATTTATTAATATGCACAACAAATGTCATGCTCTGAACTAACCCTAGTCCCTTCAAAGTAAATTAATATATCTGTTTTATGTAGATTTGTGCATATGCAGCATTATTAGATATTTAAACGTCATATATTGGCCACATCTGTTTGATCTTTAGAGTTATCATTAATTAGAGACATGCAGAGGCTAACATTCACATACAGTATGTTAACAATAGGCTATTTACCGGGCCCTGTTTTGTTATAAGTATGTCTAGGTGGGCCATGGGATAGAAAATGTTGAGAACCCCTGGTTTAGGCTAAATAATTGTGATTTCAATTTTGACCTAAATTATGGTTATTGTTCCATTATTGAGCAAAGAAAGAAAATGGCAACAGCACAGCTGAGGTGTACAATACATCCAGTAAAAAACAATAGCTGTTGGGAGTAACTGTACATTGCTGTGAAACAAACACACACATTATTGTTTATTATTGATATTCTCCTTAATGTAGTCTTGTCAATGTCATTGTTTTTTTTTTATATTATTGATTGAATGGACATGATTGTTTATTATTGCTTTTTCCCTCATTTTCATTGCTTATTTTATTAGGCTATTGATTGAATCAACATTGTTGTTTATTATTGCTATTCTCCTTATTATAGTTTGACCGACATTCTAATCTGTTCCATGTTAAATTTTTAAATAGTATGTTGTTTTTGTATTTGTGTGCCGCTTCGGACAAAGGCGCCTGCAAAATCCCATAACCATAACATAGTAAATGTAGGGAACAAACAGGGATATACATTTTGATTAAATGAGGGATTGATGAAGCAGTGGATTTCAGTATGTAATGTTTGAGTAGTAGGCTAGTTAGATCCATCTGCTCATATATTGTGTTCCTGATGACAAACTTCACATGACTGAGACCAAAGTGAACTTCAGCTAAGAACCAAATTATAGATTACATGTTAGGGTGATGATGGTGAAGGTTTTACTGTGTACCTGTGTTGGAGCTGTAAACAGGACAGGGTCTGGAATGTGAGTGGGGCTGAACATTGCCTGTGGAACAGATAATCATGGAGAGAGCATTAGTTTATAGACAATTTGAGGACCCTGCAATCAATACATAATATGACAAATATTAAACCAGGTTGTGATCTAGGCTACTGTGCAATGTGAATGTAGAGGATGTTTTTGTGAATGTACCGAGTCAAACTTTCGTTTAAAAGAATAATTACGTCCGAAGCGCCACTTTTAAGCTTTTCTGAGTTGTCATTTTCGGATGAGATGGCCTTTTGAATGCACTACTATTTTAATACATGATCGCGTCAAATCGCTATTTTAAAAACACTAAGATGGCTGGACACAACATGAAACTTTGATCGAAGTCCAAACCCTTACTTTTTAGTAAACTATGTGTACACGAACATGTTATCATTGCTCGAGTTCATGTCTAGAGACACTGCTGATACTTCGATCAAAGTTTCAAGTTGTGTCAGCCTTCCTAGTGTTTTAAAAATAGAGATTTTGACACGATCGTGTATCAAAATAGTAGTGCATTCAAAAGGCAATCTCATCCGAAAACAACGACTCTGAGAAGCTTAAAAGTGGCGCTTCGTACATAATTATGGTTTTAAACGACAGTTTGATTCAGGTAGCTACTAGTGCTACATTCACAAAAACACCCTAGGATGCATTTTGGCTAGAGTTACACCTGAAGTTCTGCTTTAGTTTAAATTGAACGCAAATGGCAAATATGTAACCTCTGGTCCATCAGATTCAAAAGAACGGCCGAACTTCACCTCTGCGATGACTCTCCCTGCAATGGCCAGCGAAGTGGCAAGCTAATTATGCTAACGTTAACATTAGCTACCTACCTAACGTTTGCTGAAAACACATCCCGTTAAAGGACTTTCTAAACACAACAGACGTCATAGAATGCAATATCTGATTAAAAACACTTCTACAATGAGTTTACTTATGTGGTATCCTCTAAGTTAGCCATAGATATATACAGTATGTAAGTTAGCAGCTAACGTAGTGCTAACCAGATAGCTTGAGAAACATCTTATGTAACGTTAGCTAACCGTTAATGTTAACCTTAACATTACTATCTCCAAAAAGTTAGCCTACACCGGATTAGTCTATGCATTCTACCACATATATCATATCATATCATATCATATATCATATTATCAATTGTGGCATACGGATTTTACACAAGCTCAACATACCATCGCGCTTACCCTGCCGGCTTGTCGCTTGATGTGGACCAACGGTTGCGTATGCAGCCAGCAGCACTTTTGGGGAAAAAAAAAAAAAAAAGCGGGATCGGCAAATTGGTTCCTCACCGTTCCTCCGCCGATCTACGGAGTGCGCATGCATGTTGGAGCGCTGTAGACTCATCCCGCCGATGGTTTACCCACCTAAACTGACAAGTTCTATTTGGCGTGCAGGGGGGAAAAAACCCTTCCGACACTTTGCCGCTGGTGCCCTCCAATTGCCGACGTCGGTAAGACCGAACGTGCTGTCTGGGTAGTAACTGAACAGCAGCTCTGAACTGAATGAGCGCTTAGACAGCAACGTTGTGTGACACGTTTGTAAAATATAGCCCATGCAAATTTCTGTGCGGGCAAGTTAATAATTGTTCGGAGTGAGAAATGCCATGTGTGGCGTGTGAGCCAGGTCATTGAAATGCGTGTGTCTCACGCTCAATGCGTGAGACTTGAGAGGTCTGCTCACGCCCATAATCATGTGCTTCGAACGGCTAGTCATGTCACACATCAAAGCCACCCTACCCCCTACCCTGGACCCCTTCCAGTTTGCATACCGAGCCAAACGATCCACGGAGGATGCAATCTGCTCTGCCCTCCATCCAGCCCTCACCCACTTGGACAATAAAGACTCATATGTGAGAATGCTGTTCATAGACTTCAGTTCAGCATTCACTACCATAATACCACAACAACTCATCAGCAAACTGGACAAGCTAGGATTCAGCACCTCCCTCTGCAACTGGCTGCTTGACTTCCTGTTGCAGAGACCACAAGCAGTACGTGTCGGGAACACCTCAAGCACTCTGACCCTGAGCACGGGGACCCCGCAAGGGTGTGTGCTCAGCCCCCTGCTCTTCACACTGCTAACACATGACTGTACAACCACTCACAGCTCCAACCATCTGGTGAAGTTTGCGGACGACACAACACTGGTGGGCCTCATCACTAAGGGCGATGAGGCTCACTACAGAGAAGAAGTAGACCTGCTGGCCAAATAGTGCAAAGACAACAACCTCCTGCTGAATGTCAGCAAGACCAAGGAGATTGTTGTCAACTTTCAGAGAGGCCACAAACAACTGCCACCACTGTCCATCGACGGAGATGCTGTGGAGAGAGTGAGCAGCACAAAATCCCTGTCGGTGCACATCAGCGACGACGACCTCTCCTGGACATAGGCGTGCATACATAGACACTAGGTGGTGCTAAAGCACTAGGAAGTTTGCCCTTTATCAACGAAAATGCCCTTTTGAAATTTTTTTTAATTATTAATATTATTAAGATTTTACTGAGGTCGGTTTTGAAATTATCTTTTGAAAACCTGAGCCATTAAAAACGACTGAAACAATGCCCCGGAATGAGCCACCTCCTTGCGCACACCCGACCAGCCTATCTCTCCTCCTTTGTCACGTGAACTCGCGCGCAGGGCACGCCAGATGCGCAGCACCATAGCAGTTCAGTAAGCATCTTTAGATAGCAGGCATGGTCGCTGACAGGCTGCTTCTCCCGTGCCCCATCAGCCAGGTAACATTCAGATCAAGCAAAAGCTTACAGTTTGCCCTCTAAGCCCAACATGTAATAATTTTGTTGTGCAGTAAAATGTCTCATTCAGCACCAAACAAGCATTTTTGCCGACTGGTCACCTGATAAACTAGTTAGATGAAGCTAGATAAAGTTACGCTGTAGCCCAAATCAATGACAGATAACGTGACGACCACATACAAATAATTTCGGTAGATTTTGCAAATGTATGTGTTAAGAAGAACGTTTTCTGTTGTATATGTTTTGTTAGGCAACATGTATTAACACATTCATTTGTGACAGAAGAAACGGGAAGTTCCCCATTACCTGTGAAAAATGCCCATCTGCATCTGCATTCATTTAATGACAACAGTCAGTAGCCCACTATAACTCCTTCTCGTACTGTTTAGTCTCTTTATTGTCTTACAGATCAAGTAAAATCGTACAGTTTGCCCTCTAAGCCCAACGTGTAATCATTTTGTTGTGCAGTAAAATGTCTCATACAGCATCAAACAGCTAAGCATTTTTAGCCGACTGGTCACCTGATAAACTTTTACGCTGTAGCCCAAGTCAATGACAGATAACGTGAGGACGACCACATAGGCCTAGGCTACAAATAATTTCGGTAGAGTTTGCAATTGCAAATCTATGTGTTAAGACAAACGTTTTCTGTTGTATAGGTTTTGTTAGGCAACATAAATTAACACATTTTGGTCTCTTTATTGTCTTAATTGTATATTGATTTACTAATTGCAGCACAAGTCAAATTTCATTCAACATGTGTGTGTATTTTTTTTTATAATTAAGTGTTCCACGTGCGCTAAAAAGTGCCCCCCTCCCCGAGCACCTGCACCCCAAAATGTCTAGGTGCACGCCACTGCTCCTGGACCACCAACATAGCATCACTGGCGAAGAAAGCCCAGCAGTGCCTCTACTTCTGGCGCAAATTGAAGAAGGCAAGTGCCACGCCTCCCGTCATGACCACATTATACAGAGGGACCATAGAGAGCATCGTGTCCAGCTGCATCACAGTGTGGAGGGGTTAGGTGCACTTCAAGGGCACTTCAGCCGCGACCCACTGGTTGGGGCTCGTCACGAAGTCCAGAGTGCTAACCAGTGGGCCACGGCTGCCCCCAAGTTTCTCCGTACGACTCTACAGCTGTCGACAGAGTTTGATTTTAGAATAGAACGAGCTCACAGATCCCTATTGCAGAGGCCCACTAACCCAAGTGCAAGCCCCAGGTCATTCGTGCTGAAGTTTAACGGTGTGTTTCCACACACCGAAATTTCGCGTCGCTCTCATTGAGGTTGAATGGAGACGAAATTCGCCCTGGTTGGGCAAAATGAAAGCGAATCGCCGAGGCAGGCGAAACAAAGTTGGGCAAAGTTTAACTTTATTTAAATGAGGACCATTCGAGAACCAATCAGGTCCGCGTCTTTGTGTTTGGAGGCAGGAGTTACAAAAAAGTCTGACCAAGATGGCGGAGACAGAATAGAAACTAATGCGTTAGCTTATGGCTAATGAAATCCCGTGATTTCGAGTGTTTTTTCCCCATAAGTAATTTAAATACTCTTTGAGATAATGTCAATTAGCACATCGTTAAAACAACAATCACGATATTATCGCAGAGGATATATATCGCCCACACCTACTCAGGAGTCTCCACCTGTGAGAATGAGAGAAAGCAATTTTTAGACCATATCAATGTCAAACAATTATCTGGTGATGCAAAGGAATGGCTGGACTTGCCCATTTCCCCTTCTGAGCTCCAAGAAGTAATTTCACATCTTAAAACTAATAAGACCCCAGCCCCGACGGCTATGTCAATGAGTTTTATAAAACATGTAAAGAACTATTATCCCCTCTCTTACTAGATGCGTATAACTGTATGTTAACTAAAACACTTGCTCCATCATGGCGAGATGCCACTATAACAGTCATACACAAGGAAGGTAAAGATCCCTCGGATTGTGGCTCATATAGGCCCATTTCCCTCCTTAATGGGGACCTGCGCCTGCTTACAGCTATCTTGTCTCATAGAATAAATAAATATCTCCCAGGAACAATGTCCGTAGGCACTTGAACGTTATGACCTGTGCAGCTTCTCATGGTTCAGATGCCATGGTTTTGTCCTTAGACGCAGAAAAAGCGTTGGACCGTGTGTCGTGGAAGTATTTATTTCAAACCTTGGTACGATTTGGATTTGGTAACAAGTTTATTTCATGGATTCGCATCCTGTACTCGGGACTAGGGCTGCAATTAGAGTCAATGGGCACCTATCACAGTCTTTTAATCTTGAAAGAGGTACACGGACAGGCTGCCCTCTGTCGCCAGCTCTTTTTGCCCTTTGTATTGAGCCATTTGCGCAAATGATTAGAGACAATACAAACATATCCGGAATTAATGCAGGAGAAGAAGAACACAAGATCTCATATGCGGACGATGTGCTCCTGTACTTATCAAATCCAGCAGGTTCTATACCTGCTTTAATGGACAATGTCAAAACATTTGGAAACTACTCGGGCTATAAAATAAATGTCAATATGGATAATAAGGCAATGGATATCAACAGGCGAATTTAAGACAATAGTGATTTTCATTGGCCAAGTGAAGGTATTAAATACCTTGGCATTGTAATAACACCTACGCTGGATAAATTATACAGTGTTAATTATGACAAAATAATTAATAACATTAAACAGGATTTAGCCTGCTGGTCTTCTCTTCCCTTGTCCCTGCTGGGACGAATAGAATCTATCCGTATGAATGTTCTTCCAAGGTTACTGTACCCATTTCAGATGCTTCCTATTCCCATACCTAAACCAGTATTCTGTATGTTGGACCGTTTGATATCCCACTTTATATGGCAGGGTAAGAGGCCCAGGATACGACTTAAAACCTTACAGCTTCCTAAACCTGATGGGGGACTTGCTTTACCATGCCTAAACTTATATTTTTGGGCTGCGCAACTAAAGCCTATGGTTGCTTGGATTATTAACGACACCTCAACTAGGTGGTTAGACATAGAAATGTCACAATGTGAGTATACACTTCAACAGATATTTTTCTCCAACATATCATTTAAACTGGATGAGCATGCACAGTAAATGTCACAGCAATACATTTCAGACACAACCTTTCTCGAAACCATCGTAGCGTTGTGAAAACACTCGAGCATCTTAACGGGTACTTCTCACTGAGGTCACCAACAGGACATACAAGGGAATTACAACTTAGAATACATTAACCAATTTAGGCTTACGTTCCCATTCTTTATTGTATTTACTTGTGATGAATCAGATTTTAGCGTGCTGTGGCCAATCGATTTCCGTTTCAAAAATAAAAATTAACACAACAAAAAACGGGAAAAGGATTATTTAATTTCCGTTTTAAAATAGGCTACAAAATCAAAAAACGAGAATCAAGTCGTTTTCCGTTTTCCTAATCGGTTTCATCAATCGGCTAAACATCAAAATTAGGGCTGTCAAAATTTAATCGAATTAATTACATACTCTGTGATTCTAAGCATCAAACGTGATTCAGCCAATCACAATCAAGGACCGGAACTATCAGTTTTAGAACACTCATTTTACTTTTACTCCGAACGTTGGGAAGGCCCATTCAAGTGAATGGAACTTTCTGCAGCGCTTTGAAAAGCCGTGTAATAAATATATATATAAGTATGTCTTCATGTTTGACTTGAAGCTGGCAATTGTATTACAGGATTTGATATGGGATGGGAGGGAGTTCCAGAGTTTGGAGGCTACCCCTTACGGAAATTAACCATGGTTTTACTATAACAAAATAACCACGGTTTTACTATGACAAAATAACCGACAGACACCATTCTGGGTCCCCATGCTTGGCCCTCGTCCTAACTCCTTCTCCCCACCAACAGCTCCATTGATGCCTCTTGTGAGGATCGAACTGATGATTTTCAGATTATGAGACTGATGTGCTACCTACTGCGCAAAGGCTATCGAGGCTCCAGCTGCAGATGTCAGTACGGAGACCTCAATGTTTGCTAAAAGAAAAATTATGCTATTTAATATTTCTCAATAACTCATTTGCCTTTTAATAACTCATTGGCCATTTTCTGTGAAGAATATACAAAATAACATATTTTCAGTGACTGCACACAGTACACTCCCCCTATGCATAACTATTACTATGTGGTGTTCGTGTCTACTGGACCAGAGTGTAATAATAAGTGTTATGTGTCTGTGCCTGTGTCTGAGTGTGGGTGTCTGTGTGCGGGAATGTTTTCATTCTGCACCCGTAGTACGGTGTACATTTTAGGACATCCTCAGCTGTCAGACATCAAATGAAAAGGCATCAAGTCTCAAGAAAACTGCTGTCAAGTTTACGGAATTACACTATTATGTCTCAGACATCAGATGAAAAGAAGTCAGGTCTCAGGAAAAGCGGAGTCACGAATAGTTTCTAGATGAAAAGTTATCAGTCAGGTTTCAGACATCAGATGAAAAGGAGTCAGGTCACAGGAAAAGCGGAGTCAGACTAAAAGGTCTCAGATAAAAAAAGTTATCAGAGTCAGGTTTCAGACATTAGATAAAAAGGAGTCAGGTTTCAGACATTAGATAAAAAGGAGTCAGGTTTCAGACATTAGATAAAAAGGAGTCAGGTTTCAGACATTAGATAAAAAGGAGTCAGGTTTCAGCAAACCGCTGTCAGAAGAAGCGGAGACGAAAAGTTTTCAGATGAAAAGTTATCAGTCAGGTTTCAGGAAAACGACTATTTCTGTTAACTGGTACAACAAGCAAACTTATTTGTAATATAATAGGCTATGAAATAGTTGTTTTCTGAAAGCTGGTTCATCTCTGTTCAGTGGCAGTGGTCAAACATCTATGATGATGGGCCTTTTCCTAGGCCTCTCCAGCAGCATCCCAGGAACAAATCCGATAGAGTTGCTAATGAAACACAAACACTCAGAAACCCAGAGGCATCTCCAGCCTCCGCCATGAAGGACCCGGGTCTCAGTTCCAAAGAGTGGGACCGGATACAGAGGGTGCTTCACTGGGGTGGACCGGATCGACAGGTCTCAGCTGTAGAAAAGAGCACCAGTCCTGAACACTCCACCTTTGTTATTAACAACTTCAATGGCACTTACTACGTGGGAAATGAACTCCTTGCCACCATTGTTGCAAAGGACTTTACTGGTGTGCCGAAACACTATGGAGGGGATTTCTTCCAGGCAAAGGTTTTTTCAAATGAATTAAAGGTGATTTTACTTTCTGTTGTTATTGAATACAATGACTGTGCTTCTAGTCAGTCCAGATGAAAAGAGTCTATTGAATGGATTAGCTGAATGTCAATGGCTGTTACCTGAGTGTTTCCTCCTCCTTCTGGATGATAGGCCAATGTGTTTGGAGAGGTAATGGACCATCAGAATGGCACCTACACAGCCAGGTTCATCCTGCCCTGGGAGGGCACGATGTCGGTGGCGGTCCGTCTGATACACTCCAGTGAGGCCGTACTAGTTCTCAAGAAGCACCGGAACACGGATTCCGACCGTGTCTACTTCCACGGCTACTTCGTGGGCAAAACCACCCAGGGTACTCATGTGGTGCAAAGGGTGGAGTGCAACATCAAATGGGACGGGGTGGTGCTGTCGACCCAGAGGAACTGCTGCTGTGAGTACCATGATATCCGCACAGGGCTGACGTGGCAGTGCCACAAACCCAGCATTTTGCCCTGTGATGCCCTGCTGGACCACTCTATAGGTGGCACCAGGGATCGCTCGACTGCCTTTGAAAACCTACTCCTGAATAGGTAAGAGACAGGATTAGTACCTAGCTATTGACATTTATTAATTATTTTTAGTGCTGTCAAAATGAACTTGTTAATCACAGTAATGTGCTTTTATGTTTTGTGTTTCCTCAGTAAATATATGAACCGATGGATTAAGGGTGACGAGCACCTGATTAGAGTCCTTGCCTCTAAGGCAACTATCGGTATGTTTTTACTCTGACAGACATGACACACAAAACTGAGTAACATAACATATATCAAATCAGTGTATAATCCCAAGCAGCAAAACACATGATTTGAACCAAAACCAACATTTGATTTAGGTTGTATTTTTGTGCTATATTAATGACACATTGTGCAAAAACCACTCGGCAGACCGTCTCATACTGTCTTGCCTTTAGGGGTGAGAGAGTCATGTAGACCTGGACTGCCCACGCCAATACCAGCAGGATTCTATCTGAACGACGTCTGGACGTCATTTGTGTGTGCCGCGCATCATTTTACAGAAAGTGCCACAGCCCAGTGTCTGAAGGACAAGAGCATCTACATTATGGGCGACTCCACAGTCAGGCAGTGGTTTGAGTTCCTCGTCAAGACCATACCTAGTGAGACATGTGCACGCACACACACACACACACACACACACACACACACACACACACACACACATGTATATTTAAGCAAATAAATGCTACACCTGAAACACGTGAAACAGAATTTGATTACATTATACACTATTTATGGAGACAGTTGTTAATCCCAAGCAGCAACTAACTTAACCTTCTTAACATTACATTATTAACATTGGCTTATTGTTTTAGTCTACATACGGAATCTTAAATCCTTGTCTTAACCATGTGCCCATTTAGCCTGTGTCATACAGCTGAAGTGTCACTAATGTTTCACCTGTAGCCTGTAAACCTTTTTTTGAGAAAAGCATTCCTTCTGGTGTTCAATAGACACACTTGTGATGGCTTAAGCCAGAGCTGGACATTTTCTCGGTGGGCCGATGCACTTTTGGGCAGAATCACCGGTGTAATTACCAGTATTGTAATCTTAAATTACAATATAGCTGCAAGCAGCCATGAGGGGGCCAAGCAGTTGAGCAGGAGTTGGGATTGGACTGGACTGGACTTAACTGTGTTGTGTTAGATTGGATTGGACTTCATTGGATTGGATTGGACTGGACTAGATTCGAAGGTCACCAAATGTATTGTGTGTCCTCAAGATGTACTCCTAAGATCACATACCAAGTTTGGTTTAAATCGGTGAAAGTGTTGATAATTATAGCACCCCTAGTGGTCAAAGGTCACCAAAATAATTGTGCAGTCTTAATATGGGGACATGACTCCACATACCAAGTTTAGTTTCAATCGGTGAAAGTGTTAATAAATATAGCGCCCCTAGTGGTCAAAGCACACCAAATTAATTGTGCATCCTCAGGATGTAGTCCCAAGTCCACATACCAAGTTTGGTTGTGATAGCTTCACAAGACCTGGTGCTAGGGCTCAGTTGTGTTTCTAAGTGATATCAAGTGACCTAGAGGGCTGAATTGTGGTCAGTTCAGAGATGCTTGTAATCCGGCAGTGGTGTGTACATCACACAGTTATTCTGCCGGTTTCCTACGAAAACTACAGGTTCTCAGCTTTCTATAGAGGTCAAACATTTGATGGTAGGCCCCAAAAGAGGTGGGAACAATGCCCTTGTAAGTAGGCAGACAGTGCAATTTCAGGCAAAAACTTTTGTATTGGGAATCATGTGGTTAAGGCATCAAGAGGGGGGTTTACCTAACACACATATCGTAAAACCACCAATTACCAACCATTTCGTTTGAAAAAATTCTAAAACAACTATGTTTTTTAATCCAAATTCAAAATAACATTTGATAATGAACCTTACATTTTTCAGTAGCCGTGTGTAGATTTGGTTCTTACCGGGGCTTTTACTGCCTGAAATATCCAGAGTTTAGTGCTGGGCTGGTGGGTGCCTATTTCCAACTTTTCTCACAGCACATCAACAGTTTTGATTCTCGTCGTAAATAAAAATTCCACTGGAGCTCCAAGTGGATTTGTACACGCAGCCTTACAACACTGTTTACAGCTCTTCGAGTCACAGTAAAATTCCTTTTTTGGTACATAGCTAATTTAGATATACTTATGGTGTGGGTGCTTGTGTTTCTTTAGGAATCTGCCTTGGTTTGCATAGAGATAAATATTAAGTGTGACACATACACGTAAGAGGTCGGAAATACGGGACGGTTGGTAATAGGTGACGTTCCTAAGCCTACTGCCTACTGCACAGCCAGGGATGGGCAAAAATACATCAGGATGTATTTCAAAATGAAATACCCTCATTTTTAATGTATCAAAATAAACTACAAAATACAGTAATCATATTATGTATCAAAATAAAATACTGTATTTTTGTATTTTGAAAATACTCAAAATAAGGGGCAGCCGTGGCCTACTGGTTAGCGCTTCGGACTTGTTACCAGAGGGTTGCCGGTTCGAACCCCGACCAGTAGGCATGACTAAAGCAAGGCACTTGGCACTGCCCTCTAGCAAGGCACCTGGCACCTAACCCCTCACTGCTCCCGAACGCCGCTGTTGTTGCAGGCAGCTCACTGTGCCGGGATTAGTGTGTGCTGAGTGTGTTTCACTTATTCACGGATTGGGATAAATGCAGAGACCAAATTTCCCTCACGGGATCGAAAAAGTATATATACTTATACCTATACTTTTGTCAAGAGAGTATGGAAGCACTGCAAAAAACCTTTTCTTTATACCAAAACATTTAGCCTATTAACACTATATAGGCCTAGTAAAAAACGATGTATACAATTTGGCCCCTGTGATACCAAATAGTATACTGTATGCAAGTTCATGTAGTGTGATCAGAGTTAAGAATCATTCAAGAATTTACATTTAGTCATTTAGCTGATGCTTATCCAAAGTGACTGACAGCTTTCAATTAACCACATTATGATCAATAGGCCAAAATCATAATTGTCTATCTGTGCCGAGGTTCCTAATTCAAGTCCAGGGCAGAACTGAATAAGAAAATCATAAGTATCTTGAAGTTCCAGTACGTGAGAAACTTGATGTACCTAAATATCTCCAACATCAAGTATGCAGCTAATAAGGAAATAAATGTGTTACTGTATTTAGACTAGGTGAACTTCTCCCCACTGTGGAATGCAGAAAGAGATGTTACAAGGAAAGGAATTCAAACACACCCAACACCTTACCATCTATTGATGTCATTGTGGTTCATTGAGAGAACTGTAATTTTTTACTTGTTAAGGATTAGTATAGAGGCAATAGGACTGGTTGCCTTGGTCGGTGTCCTTTGCTCTGTGAACTTGCACTGGTAAACTTGCTCATCTTGCGTACGACTTCACAACAGGGCTTCACACCAGAGCTGATGCTTCAGCAATAACCGTCACTGAAATACTGTGAGCTTCTTTGAACACAGCTGTTCTCACATTAGCTGATTGCAATAAGAGTAAACCATTGTTGCCTAATTACCAATTATTCAGTGTGCCCACACTCGTACTACATACATGTATCAGAAATACTGCCCATCCCTCTGCACAGCTACCAGCTATAGCTACCACTACACTCAACACCAACTCATCTACATCCAAACTGGGTTTGAGACTGCACACTGCGCAGATGCACAACTGAAAAAAAAAACAAAAAAACGTTGACTTCTTGACTTCAAGACACAATGCTTGGGTGGGCTTAGCCTGGCCCCTGCCTAGAGCCGGCCCTGATGCAGGGTACTGTCAAGCAGTGAAGTGATATGCAGGTAGCCAATGTTCATGTCACCTAGCTGAGTTACACAGAAGACAAGCCCTGCTTGGTGCTTGCTCTGTTATGGTATTTCTGTCCCTCCCAAACTGCGTTAAAATGGTGCACCCCTGGACCCTCATAGGCCAATATGATCCACAATATTAATCAAAATGGTAATAATAACAATAATATAAATTAGGGCTGTTAAAATAACTGATTAATTTTGATTAAAATAATTTAAGAAAAAATAACTGATTAAAAAAAATTACACAGATTAATCGATTCCGTATGACCTTTAACCCCGAGCTGTTGTAGCCAGTAACCATTAGACTGTAAAATAAAGGAGAGAGAAGAAAATGTGCTGACTAGATCATTGATTGGAACATTTACTTTTAAACAATGGCCTGATGGTGTTGATAAAAATAAAGTGTTGATTAAAATAAAGTCCTCTGCAATGTCTGCAGCAAGGAATTTGCATATCACCGGAGTTCATCAACTCTAAAGTCGCACATCAATGCAAAGAAATAGTGTTGACATTGAGGGAAGTGTTAATTTATTTTCGTTGTGTCCCCTAGGTTATATCTGTGGCCTGAAATACCTTGTATGTGAAAAACAACTTCTTCCCGAAGCACTTTTGAATTTATTTCCTCAGCATATTAGGTCATATCATAGATTATTATGGCCATTATTAAAATAATAATAGAGTTTTTGAACTTTAATGTCACTATTGCTGATTATTCAATGATTTATTTGAATTTCACAGCAAAAATGATATATGCGATTAATTTAGATTAATTAATCACAGAGTATGTAATTAATTAGATTATTTTTTTAATCGATTGACAGCCCTAATATAAATCTGATATCAAATAGCAATAGTAATAATACAAAAAGAAATAAAAAAAAAACTGTCTGCAGGGGATGTGTCTGACCAATCATGGTGCGTGTGGGCGGCCGGGACCAAAAATGCCAGGGCCAATTTTTTTCCATGTTATTTTGATAGTCCTTTTAACTTGCACTCAAAGTTGTTGTTTTTGGAGTTGAGCGTGCCTGTTTTACCACTCACTTAGTAAGTATAAGTATAAGTATAAGTAAGTATAATCTTTTGATCCCGTGAGGGAAATTTGGTCTCTGCATTTATCCCAATCTGTGAATTAGTGAAACACACTCAGCACACAGTGAGGTGAAGCACGCACTAATCCCGGCGCAGTGAGCTGCCTGCAACAACAGCGGCGCTCGGGGAGCAGTGAGGAGTTAGGTGCCTTGCTCAAGAGCACTTCAGCCGTGCCTGGTCGGGGTTCGAACTGGCAACCCTCCAGTAACAAGTACAAAAGTACAAAATAACAACCTTATTTTGAGTATTTTCAAAATACAAAAATACAGTATTTTATTTTGATACATAATATGATTACTGTATTTTGTAGTTTATTTTGATGCATTAAAAATGAGGGTATTTTATTTTGAAATACATCCTGATGTATTTTTGCCCATCCCTGGCTGTGCAGTAGGCTTATGTATAGGAACGTCACCTATTACCAACCGTCCCGTATTTCCCTAATGTTTGCAATGTCATGCTAGAGCAGCGGTTCCCAAACTTTTCCCCCCACCGGCTACATTCCGACTCGGCTCGCGTACCCCCACCATCCGACACATAAAAACGTAACGCATTCTACGTAACGCCCCCCCTCCCCCGCGTTGACAATATTTGTCCGTTTCCCGGTTTTAGGTGCATTTGGTCAGTTAAAAAGTTATGAAAAGTAGCCTGCATAGTAGCCTAACTACATCCACATACAATATCTTATAATAGGCCTACAACAACGCCTGATAAGGATGTATTCGTTTGGACAACATTAGGCTATACAGCCTAGAAAGGCTAAACTTAGGCTACCTTTAGTTTGTTAAATGTAAAGCCTAGCTTAATGTTACCTTTCTTGCCCATCTTAAATAACTCTTAGCTTTGCTCCTTCCCTCCTTTCTGTTTTTGTTGTTTTCAAAAACCTGTTATATCCGCAAAACTTCCCCCCCCACGGACCACGGACCATCCAACGCATTCAAAAGTAACACATTCTATTAGCTATTCCAGGCGTCATGTTTAATAAGCTGCCCTTTTTTTGATGAACACATACAGAGTTTATAAATGATATCCTTTCATTTCATGTTTCCATATCATTATGACCTGATTCGAAATTATGTATTTATTCATGAATTAATTACAAAAGATTTAAAATTTTAATTTTACACCTGTCCGCCATAGCCCTTTTCATCTCGCGTACCCCCTAGAAGCAGCTCGCGTACCACAGTTTGGGAATCCCTGTGCTAGAGCATGGCTGTCATGGCTATGTGTTGTTTTATCACATAGGACAGAAACGGCTATGTTTGGCTAAGTTATGGTTATCACAAAATTGTTTTATGTCATAGGACTGAAGCAATTTGCTACATGTTTAGTCATCACACTGTTGTTTTTAGGGGCAGTCGTGGCCTACTGGTTAGGGCCTCGGGCTTGGAACCAAAGGGTTGCTGGTTTGATCCCTGACAAGTAGGAACAGCTGAAGTGCCCTTGAGCAAGGCATCTAACCCCTCACTGCTACCCGAGCGCCGCTGTAGCAAGGCAGCTCACTACTCCGGGTTAGTGTGTGCTTCACCTCACTGTGTGTTCACTGTATGCTCTGTGTGTTCACTAATTCACGGATGCTATAAATGCAGAGACCAAATTCCTTGTATACGCAGGAATACTTGGCCTAGGAACCTGATTTACATTTACATTTTCCCTCAGCTCTAAAGCGCATGAACCTCCACTCCGTATATCTAGTGGGTCCCCTGATGGCTGTGGACGTACAGAACAACATCAACCTGCACTACCGCTCACACGGCCTGCCCCGGCGCTGCGGCAGGACCCCGATGGCGTCGTTTCACTACATGAGTAACGAGATCGATGACATGGTCGGTGGGCCGAACACGGTCATCGTCTTCAGCATGGGGCCACACTTCATCAACTTCCCACTCACATACTACGCCTATCGCGTGTCTCTGGTTCGCCGCGCAGTGGTGGCACTGCTGAAACGTGCGCCGCAGACCAAGGTCATCATCAAGACAGCCAACACGGGGTACAAGGTGAACACTTGAGGTCGTCTTCTCTTACCACTTACCCTGCTTGGAGGGGGCCGTTGAGACTCACATGTCAGTGTGCAAATTCACAACAGTGCGTGTGTTTGTTATAGAGATTGAGAGACTGTTAGAAATGGTGGCTCCTGCTTCTCTGTTTGAAAACTGCACCACCAGAGTGGCTAGATATTGTGATGCCGACATTTCTGAAAAGGATCTAATTTGAGAAACTCCCATAAACATTTGCTAACTTGGCAGTTAACAATTGTGGTGCCGTCATCATAGCTATGAAAGAATATCAAATCGTTTTTTTATGATTTGTTCATAAATAAATGATAATAATGGCCCAAAGATTAAACCCAGCAAGACAACACAGGCCAAGGATGATGGTGTTGAGGTACGGTAATGGCGACACTGATGGAGACCCCTCATTTACTCATATGAATACAACACAATTGCACACACACACACACACCTGAGGTGACGGTACAGGACAGAATGTACATCCTCCATGACTGTACACTGTGCTATGTGTGTGTGAATTTAGCTGAAGTGTGTGGTAAAATATGTGATTTTTTTTTGGCTGGAGTTTGTGTTAAAATATGGGATTTTTTGCCTACTGGAGTTGGTCTTTTGCAATAGTGTTATGTTGTCTCCATAGACTGTATAATAGTTGCGGCATGTGTGTTTTGGTTAGAGTTAGTTTGTGTTGAGATGTGTGTTTGTGTGTGTTTTGGGCCACTCACTGTGTGCTCATCTTAAAGTGTGTGTGTGTGTGTGTGTGTGTGTGTGTGTTTGGCAGAATATCTATGACAGTCACTGGTATGGTATGCAGCTGGACCAAATCCTTCGAGAAGCATTCCATGACGTGGGAGTTTACATCCTGGATGTGTGGCAGATGACCTCCTGTCACTACGATAAAGGACAAGAGGACATCCATCATGCTCCAGTGGTCATCAAAAACGAAATTGATATTCTTCTCTCCTTTATGTGCCCCCAGTAAAGAGGCAAACCCTCCTGCTTCCTCGTCCAACACTTTCTCTCAGTTTGTCCTTGTGTAAGCACCTGCAAAATTTACGTTTTTCAGTATGCTTAGTAATCTTGTACTACCCTTTTGTTACTGTATGAATTTACTCCATGTACCAGAATGCTTTGTAATTTACTTGCTTCTGTGATTTACAACATTCTATACATGTGCACCAATCAAATGTCTTTGTTTGTTTTGCTTTTATTTGAACTGTTTAAGCAGCCAATGATTATTTGTTATTTGTTTATGCCCGCGAAATCGCGGGGAATGTGAAGGTTCCATCTCCTCAGAGAGGAGAAGGCTCGTTAGTCACGGTCCGGGTCTGCACTGGAGAGAGAGAGGATACTTTGCTGCCTGTAGTTTGTGGAGACCATTGGACAAGTTCATAGGCCCACTTACTCCGTAACATCAGCGCATTGTACTTGCTTACCCCTTCTCTTTTAAGTTATCGGTCTGCTATTATTTGTCTAGCTAGCTATTTGTTCAGTGCTATTCATATATCTATGAGTGCTATTGTAGCTGAAGCTATCCTGACCTGGGTAGCTGACCTGCTATCATAGCTAGCTCCTGTTGCATTCTCCTTCAGAGACGGACTCGATTTGTGCTTCGGTGCTGGGCCCACCGGAGCCAGACCTCCTAAGGACGACTGCGTTTTGCCTCCGGTGCTGAGCCCACCGGAGTGCCAACCGCCAACTACCCGCTGCTGCTGTTGAGGTGTGCACTGCAGGCTGACTGCAGAAATATCCTCCACCGGAGTCGCATCCTCGGCTAGCTGGGACATAGCTGCCTCCGATTCCTCTGTGTCAGGACTGAGCGGAATCTCCCGGTTCTGAGTGATCGGTCATGAGTAACGTCAACTGCACTTACACTGACACACACACACGTTCCCTCGTTCTCGTTTGGATCACCGGCAAGTTGGAGGGCCGTTCAGCGGTTGCTGTCCTGCCTGCAGCTCATAGAGCTGCCACTTGTGCACCACCGAGCTCCAACGGCCAGCGAAAAGGGGGGTTGGGGCTATCTTTATTTTAATAAGTATGGGGTCAATACTATATTAATGTGATTATATGGTATGTTGTTTGTAATGTATCGCTGACTGTTTGTTTCTTTCCACACTGGTGTCTGTTTAGCTTAAGCTAACATAGCATTATATGTTAATCTTTAACATTACCATTCCTTAACGTTCGGTTTTATCGTAACTTACCCTTGAGTGAATTGTTCGCTCCCTGACATGTGTCAGCTTTTGGGTTGTCACGTCCACGACGTGGCTATTATCAAATAAATATTTAATTATTATATTTCTTTATATCCAGGGTGTATTGGCAATTCATTTAACTACATTCACTAGTCTGATTATTATTTTCACATTGATTATTTAAATTCTGTAGGAATACACTATACACGAGCTATATGCTAAGTGTAGTAATTTTACAGTGGAGGCACCGCGCTATTCAATTGAATTTATTGTCTGTAATTGTTAGCCTACTGGTATTCAGGAATCTCAGCCAGCTCACCATTCCACCGCTGAGACCTTTAGGATCCTGTTTGCGCCATTTAATTAATTGTTTATGTATTGTAATAGTGCCTGTGCACACACCCGTTAAGAAGGGGTTGCACTTGTAAGAAAAAATAGAAAAGGTTTTCTCTTCTTTGGATTGATACAGCAAAGTGGTTTATTCCATTGTAAAATGGTAGAAAGGTTCACAAAAGTTCAACCTATGCCTGCCCTCGGCATATTCTCTGGAGTTCTCTTTCCTTTGTCCTGTCTGGGTCAACTACTTCGTTCTGTCTGCGTGAACTACTAAAAGTTACCAACTCAAGTCATCATATGCTGGTCTCATTGCGGCAGGATTAATTTCTTACATCCTGATGACACCATGTCACTTTGCTCCATTCTCTTAGCTGAGCGGTTTCCAACACACCTGATGCACGACCTCCCTCCCGACACCTTAAGAAATGTGCCACTAAGAGCGATGAGTTGCAGTGAGTAAAGGTGGCGAGTTTTGGGTTCGGGCAGTTGCAGGCCTGAACCCATGCTGTCAAAACAATGTAGTTTACACAGGTAGGCCTACTACTGAAACCCTCCACGGAAACACCCTGACATAAAACACAAAAGCAGACATTTGCATAAAGGAATGTAAGTGGGAATCAAACAAGCCATATCTACCCGTCTTCACAGGCCAACTGCGTGAACTGAAGTAAACACAAATATCAGCTGCACTGTGTTCATCCTTTACAAATGATGAGGTAGGTTTACATGGAGGCTTTTAATCCAATTAGAATCGGAATAATGGCTCAATTGGAATAAATGACACACATAAACACCTTGATCAGAATAAAATTGCCAATCTGATTACAATTTTCATCGGAATGAGAGGTGGTATGTTCTGTTCTTATTCCGATTGAGCCATAATTCAGATTCTAATCTAATTAAAAGTGTATGCAGTTAATCGGGTTTCCTGCTGTAGCTTTTTAAGCAAAACGGTAATGGCTGATCAAAGACTAGTGTTTGTTAAGACATTGATCGGAATAAAACATAGCCCATGTAAAAAGATCACACAAAATGTTTATTCAGAATAGTTTAATCGGAATAGAAAAAAAAAACAGTGCTAAATATGGTGCTAGCTGGAATCATGTGTATGTCTTGTAAAGGTGTACAATATTGGATGCAGGGATGCTGCTCTTTTCTGCTCGGGGTCTTGTTACCATATGATAAGTCAGGCGTTCAAAGTTTTAATGGGATCATCATATAGGGCAGTGTTTCCCAAACCTTTTTTTCTGGGGACCCACTTTTTAAAAATGACAGACCATCGCGACCAATTCACTTCAGAGCAAACAATCATCCACCAATATTGTTTTATTGTTTTAGGCCACAGGTTCTCAAACTTTTCATCATTAGCGTGGAAAGTTGGAAATGACTACCGAAAAGATACGCCTGTCACGGTATGTTGTAAGAATGGAACAAGTGGCTTTTGCGCAATAGCCAAAAGATAATGTGCCTTTATTGTAGGCTTAGCCTTCACAAGGTGGAAAACGAGAGGAAATGATAGCATTTAAAATGTCCATTTAAATTGTAGCCTAATATAATGTGCTGTAGTGTGTTTTAAATCCAAAATATTAAGGAATGTGAAGAGGGTCAAGCTGAAGAGATGGTGTCCGTTAATGTTTGTGCAAAAAGGCTGATTCATGTCCCTTGCATTTTGCAACTGCGAGGTTCATGGCAGGCGCCCCACAGAAATGTTTAATTTTGTGAGTGAGATGTCCACGCTGTCCCCTCTGTGTTTGCCCCCCAGTTTCAGAGCTATTCTAAATGCAAAATTGCACATAAGTGACTGTAGTTAACAAACTAGATCCTAATAGAAAACTGTTAGTGTTCCTGGCTAAATGGTATAAGTTAGGCTATTACACAACATAAATTGTGTTGGTGACCCAAATAAAATCTCCTGCGACCCACCCGTCTTTGGGAACCAATGGTATAGGGTACTGTTCCATTGGGAACATCAAGGCACAGGGTATAGTTTCACTGTCCAAACATAAAGTGCTGCCTGTTTCAAGTTTTACTTGGAAACAAAGAAGCCAGATAAGAGACATGCACAGGAATACATTAAATATAAAGTTAAGTTTTCTATGCTCTTCTAGAATGTTTACTTTTGAAAACAACACTACATAACTCACATTAAAAAAAAAAGCCATGGCGAAGCTGAGGTTAGTGATTGTTCCACAGTGCTTTGGATTATTTTATTTTTTCTTCTGTTTTTTGTTGTTGTTTACATGTAAGTCTGTTTGAACCAAAGTGTCTTAATGACTGAAAGTAAATTCTAAATAAATTAATAAAATTATACTTTTACAAAGAATATTGCGTGAATGGGAAATGATGCCATCAAATGTATTGAGAAAGTGTTGGTGTGCAACACAAAGTGTTGGTTGTGATGAATACAATGGAATCTAATGTAATCGAAAGTTGCGGAGTGCCTGTGCAGAGGCCTTTCTTTCACACAAAGTCTGAATTTTCAGATGATATAGGCCATATGCACAAAATCACGCAGGCAATTAAATAGATGTGTTCTTATTAGTCTTTACACCAAGGACAACATTTGAGACTGCACAAATGTTCTCCTTAGTATGTAAAGACTAATATGAGTACATGCATTTAATTGCCTGACATTTTGTCCAACAATCCGGACTTGACGTGAAACGACCTTAAAGGAGAATTCCGGTGTGATATTGACCTAAAGTGTCACAACATAAAGGAGAATTCCGGTGTGATATTGACCTAAAGTGTATTGAAACATGATACCGAGTGTGAACGTATGTCTCATAGCCCATCTCGGCTTGTCCCCTGCACTCCAAAATCTGGCGCTAGTTAGCCGATGCTACCAACAGCTTTTTCAATAGTGGTGCTTCGGCATCGGGCTAGCCATGCAAATAAATCACTGTTTTACACCCATTTACGAGGCTCAATGTATCTCCACACTTCATTGGTAGACTTCCGAGGGCCCTGACATTTAAAACGAGACATTGAGAACTTTGAAAAAGCACTGGTAGTTTACTTACAAGACGATTTATACAGACAGTATCTTCACGAAGTTTAGCGTTTGCAGCCATCTTGAATTTAGTCACGATAAGTCGAGCAACGAGTAAGAATGAACAGGTATGATAAGGGATCAGATTCCAAAAATAATTCAGTGGAAATGCATGGATTCCAGTTTCTTCCAGTAGCAGCAACTGGAATCCATGCATTTCCACTGAATTATTTTTGGAATCTGATCCCTTATCATACCTGTTCATTCTTACTCGTTGCTCGACTTATCGTGACTAAATTCAAGATGGCTGCAAACGTTAAACTTCGTGAAGATACTGTCTGTATAAATCGTCTTGTAAGTAAACTACCAATGCTTTTTCAAAGTTCTCAATGTCTCGTTTTAAATGTCAGGGCCCTCGGAAGTCTACCAATGAAGTGTGGAGATACATTGAGCCTCGTAAATGGGTGTAAAACAGTGATTTATTTGCATGGCTAGCCCGATGCCGAAGCACCACTATTGAAAAAGCTGTTGGTAGCATCGGCTAACTAGCGCCAGATTTTGGAGTGCAGGGGACACGTCGAGATGGGCTATGAGACATACTTTCACACTCGGTATCATGTTTCAATAGACTTTAGGTCAATATCACACCGGAATTCTCCTTTAATCTAGTTGCTACCATGTAACAAGTATTGGACGTTTTTTTTATGAGAATATACTGTAGGTAAATAGACCTTTCTATTGTGCCATGAACTCACTGAACTGGACTGTATAGGCCCACTAGGCTACACAGTACCACTGTATATCAGCTATGCAGCCAGGTGGCTACAAAGCTATGCTATATTAGTGTGCCTCTTAACAGACTCAAGATGACATTACCAGTGCGGTGAATTTAGTTTAAATTTATTTTTTTCGTTTCCTTTTGTTAGTATGCCCCTAGCATTATTGTGCCTTCCAATGCCGAGTAGCGGCGCTAGGTTGGTTTATGGTCAGTGTGAGTTTAGTTTGGTTGTTCATACCCAGTTCGTTTATTTTCTGGTTTCTCCCTCTCCTACCCTGTCGGCACTGGTCGAGTAGCGCTGTCAGAAACTAATGACGTTCTGCAGTCGTGATGGAACCAACTTTTATCTCGTAAATTACCCCACTAATAATGCCCTGAATGGTACGCAACTTCTGCAGTAGTACAACTATGACCTTTAGTCCAATAACAAGGCATTATAAAGTTTGTAAGTACACCAGGAGTTTATGTAAATAAGACTTGCCTGATTATCTGCTACTACTGTATACCGCTGCGTCGACGTTTCTTCCGTGATTTGGGAAAAGCCCGTAAAAGTCCTGGGCAATTAAATTTGCAATGCGCGGATCTACAGGGTGGCAAAGCCCCCACCCCTGTTGCCACCCCATTTATAAATCAGATAATATTTTTTTAAGTATACTTTATGTTCATACATGTTGGTCTGAGAACGGTGAGAAGGTGTGAAACCCGCACCAAACTCCTCTCACACAGAAATCGCCGATTTAGAATCCCCCACCCCCTAACAATGGTTTCACCCAGAGCCATATAAAGGTAGAGTTGCGACAATGGGTGTTCAAAATTCGTTAAGGTCACGTGGTTCATGTAAACTTCAAATAGTTCCCGGAAGTGATTGACAATGGATTAGAATGCATTAAATAGGCTACTGTTCAATGATAGACAGAGCCACGATGTTGGTTAATTGACAGTCAATAAATGCATTGATATACAATATTTATAACACAGTGTAATTATTGTGTAAACTATGTAGTTATCCTACCATTACAACAATATTAAATTAAATTCCAGACCTTATATCTTAGCCTGCTATATAAGGTGACATTTTTTTCCCCGCCCTTTTATGTATGTGTCACTTAATATTAATTTCTGTACAAAAGAAGAGATTCTTTAGAAAACGCTATTTGCACCCACCCCATAAGTGTATCTAAATTATCGCTATATAAAATAAATGACCTCGTACAGTGACTCAAAAAGCTGTAAACAGTGTTTTTGAGACTGCGTGTAGCCTACAAAAGCGCATGGAGCTCCTGTGAAATTTTGATTGCAACGAGAAACTGTAACACAGCTAGTCTAACATTACTTGTTTGAGCTTTCTACCCCGCGTTTCCTCTGGTAGTCACTGATCTGAGCTAATGAGCGAATTACCTAGCCAAGCCTAGCCTATCGTCGCGGCAGAATAAAAAAAGTTTAAAAGTTTTTTTAACATCTCCAGTGTAATGGTGGGCATTCTAAGTTAACCGTAGCATTAGACCTACCTATTTAGTAACCCCATGGTAATGCGAGTGATCATAATAAAATATAAAACGTGACATGTAAGTCCTTCGATAAATAACCAGGATATGAACTCATAAACATGAACAGCATTTTGTCATCGTTTGTCATTCACCGTGCTGTGAACAGCAGATGCTAGGCTAAAGAGCTTGAGATTCAGACAGGTGAGCACCTGGAAATGGTGTGCATTGTGTCAGAAAATAGCAATTTGATCAGTGATCATGCATCATCAGCGCAAGCTTGGTTTGAAACTTTCTGGGGATGTGGATTTTACACGATCCTTCATCACTGGGCTAGTCTGCCCTGCTGTGTTAATATGACCTGCTGATGCTAACAGCTGCAGCTCCCTCAAATCTAGGTTCTCTCATGCATACAGTAGGCTAGCTTTTGCCAATGAAAATGAATGCAAAATAAAAAACTGAGTTTGTTGTTAACATGGTTGGTAACGTAAACGTTTCTTCCTAACTGAAGAAACGTTTACGTTACCAACCATGTTAACAACAAACTCAGTTTCACTGCTGCAAGTAGGCCTACAAAGTTGGCTGTAAATATGCTTCGCCATATTTAACGAACCAGCTAGCTTTGTGATAACAAAATCTTACCCTTTATGTGTTTAGTCCACTGAAAGTTATCCACATATCAAACGATTAAATCCACAGTTATGGAGGAATTGTTTTGGGGAAGCAGTTGCACTTTATCCCACTTTTGCTGCTCTTTTTAAAATTAAACCACTTAAATCCATAGCCTAGATGAGCATTGCATAACGTTACAACTATGTTGACATAATGGTAAAGCTAAATGCCCAAGACACGTCACGTCATAAAAGTTGTAGGCTACAAACGCAAAAACTTAATGACAGCTCGTTTGTGGTGTTGCCTAGTGCTGCCTAATTGAAATGGTATAGGTTTATCTTATATTAGGTTAGTATGTGTGGCACATTTATTGGGCTTTAGCCTCTTTTAATTTATTTGATAAGGAACTGATAAAAACTGAGCAGCAGAAAAGCTGTCATAGTCGATACATAAATAGTTTATTATTATAATTAGGTTATTAATACTATTACTTTACTACTATTACTGTTGTTACTGTTATTATTATTATTATTATTATTATTATTCGGATGAGCCAATAATGTAAATCTGAGTCTGAAATGTTGGCTACAAACAGTCTGTAACTGCACTGCTGCTATTATAAATTGTTAACTTTCGGGAACTATTTGAGGCTTCCATTAGCCGCCATTGTTGAAAAAAAATGGAACATTAGCGTCAATGGAGTTGTCGCAACTCTACCTTTATATGGCTCTGGTTTCACCCATCACCATCAGACAGTGACCCCCGCGAAAGTTCACCATTGGCAGCAGGTTGCACAGTGCATGCAGCTAGGTGTCAACTGTCTCTACAACGAAGTGGTAAGTTTGACCACCAAGTCGAAAAAGTCTATAATCAGACCCGGCATAGTCAGTCCATAATCAGTTAACCCGGCAACAACCTCACTGTTAGTCTACGTTATTTACATCCGCAAGACTTTGTCTCCTCGAATTTTTCGATGATGGTCAGGTCAGATAGGCTAATAAGGGCATGCTCGTGCGTAGCTTAACGTTAGTCTATTTCTGTGTGTCGCTAGTTTATAACCTTTGATTGTAATTTCTGCTGTCGATGTCAACCCATTAATACACGTGATAATTCAACATGGGTTCTCAAAATAGTCATGCATCCACTTTCCCAGCATCTATGACTATCCAATTTTGGAAGACATGTCGAATCAAACTAGGATAGGCTATAATCGGTGTCAAGCTGGTGGGGGTGACGTTTGTCTTTTTCCTTTCTTTTCATATATGGTGTAAATCAATCTACACAAGTAAAAGCAGTTACATAACTGAAATTCTACTCAATCAGAATAAGTAAAAGTACTATTTTCAAACAAACCCTACTCAGTAGACTACTAGACTAGACGTTTGATGATGTCAAAGCACATCACATATGAAGCTTAGTGCATGAGATGTAATTGCTTAGATTCCAGTTAAATCTTCCAGTTTCATTGGGTGGTACAGTAGATTTCAATCATTTGCTGGTAGATGAACCAACAAGCTTAGGCCAGCACAGGAGTTTGTGTCCTCAAGAAATTAACATGTTGCTTGTTCACTCGTGTTTGAGGTTGTTTCTTTATATGAGATTTATAAAGGTACTTTAATACAGTAACTATACATGTAGGCTACTTCATTATTCACCACTTTGTGAGTGAGTGAGTAGCCTATAGGTTACCTATAGGTTGTGAATGGCAAAACATAATTTGGCACTAAAGATCAGGGAATGGAAACAGAATGATTTTCATTTAGGTTCGTTATGAGCAAAAACATTATTTGATATCATAATATTTTAATGCCTATATAATATTAGGTCTTAAAAATGCTTGATAGCCTAACTTCAGAAAACAGAAAATGTCCTTGCTTTAAGCCTTGCAATAGCCTAACCTATGTATGGTGCTACCAACTGCATGACAGGCCTATAAATATTTGCCTAGTGTCTCTGGTATCTTATTTCACAAATTGTTTCAGTAATTTAGAATACATACTTGGAAAAGGCAGGTAGATAGTGTTGGATATTAATATTCTTTTTTTATCAACTAGTAGTTTTAGCCAATTATGCAGGGGATATACCGATTCATAACATCTGACTCATCTTAAGGGGTCTGGGAAACACTGTGTGGGCAGACTTTCCAAGCCTATGGAATAATATTTTGAGTAATATTCAAACAAAGATTAATCGGAATGATAAATTCCGTTATTAACCGGTTATCTAAAATTGAAAATGACGTTTTCACTCCGGAACAAGTGAAATTAGTTTTGCTCCCATTTTCAGTTACGTCCTTCCAAAAACTGTGTTTGATTCTGGTTTTCATTTTCATTCTTTGAACTGTTTCTAATCCCTGCTAAAGATATTTGAAATCAATCAAGAAATCCTTTGAGGGGTAATTTTTAAAAAAAATGTATCTGGGGGTACGTCCAAACCCCCCTATAATTGCTTTTTAACACTGTATAATTTAAGTACAGACTGTATAGTGATTAAACAGAGAAAGAAATTCACATATTAAAGTGATGGTGAATGTATGATGAATGTTGATGAATATAATATTAAATAAACTCCTGGTGTACTTACAAACACTTGCAAATCACAAATGAGTGATTATAGGCTAGGTTGATGTGGGCCCTTGAGACCAACATACCATAAAAATGTCTTCATCCTGGGTGCCACGGTTCAGGTAGTTATTTAGGAAAAACTGCATTTTTTGGGTTTCGGGAGGCCCAGCGCGGGGGGGAAGTGGCCCCCGGGGTCTAGTCTAGTGGGGCTACATACCCACCAAATTTCATGTGCCCTGGTGTTTCGGTGTCCCGGGTAAAATTTCAGATAGAAGATGACGGGGAAAAAAAAAAAGAATAAAAAAAACGTTGACAATCCCTATATGACCGGCGGCGGTCATAACAATCTTGACGGTGGGATATTCTATGGCTCACCAATTTACGAGATATATGTACTGAGTGACTAAATATCAAAAGTTATATCTACTGACATGCTTCCTGGTGACATAAAAACACAAATGGTTTCCTCTTGATATAAAGGCTGACATAAGAGACATAAGCTATGCAAGATGGGTACAAATCCCTGACTGTCCTGGAAAATAAACAAAAACAAGATATAGGATGTATACAATGACAAATTCAAGGTCTCAAAGTGTTAATGCTTCTTTCCAAAAATCTCACCAGAAGTTGTTATTTAAAAAAAAAATCTTCTGGGGGAGCATGACCCCAGACCTAACTAAGCTGAGTTGCCAACCTTTTGAATTTCACATCTGTGCACAACTGTGCCTGAGGGGCCCATTTCACATCTGATAATCCGCCCATGTGTGCACACCTTTTGCTACATAGTGCGCAAGTTTTACGCACTTATTTTAATAAATGGTGCACTCATCTTAGTAAATAATGCACTTACTTTATTCAATTCTACACACAAGCGAAACATTTTAGTGAGTGAGTGCCCCCCCCCCATCTCACTCCAAGCTGAGCTCAAAACTTGAGAACCCTGCTCAACGGAAGATGGATGTGAGTGGAGCTAGGCAGAACGAAATTCATCTGGCGAGAGTCAGGTTAGGCCTAGGCCACCTTGCACCCCCAACACACACTCGCAAACACACATAGAGTCAAGGGCCTTTTCAATACACTTTTTTCTCTATCACTTCTTCTGAAACAGACAAAAAGGGTAATGCTACCCGTGAGAATAACATTAGGCCTACATAATGCAATAGAAGGCATTCTGGGTGTGCATTGGCAATGTCAGACATGTTATTCACCGTAAATATCAGTGTAGCATCAAAATGATCTTGATTGAGTGTCTTTTTTTATTCAATGTATTTAATTTTTAGTTTTTTTACTTTGAAGTAATCCAAAAGTATTCAGATTACATTACATTATTTTTGTAATCCAATGGATAACGTTACTGATTACAAAAAATGGTGTGTAGTCTGTACTCAGTAATGGATTACATTTCAAAGTAATCTGACCCAACACTGCCTATAAGTGCCCTCCGCTGGCTGGTGTTCACATCAGCAGTTTAACCATAAACCGCAATCAGAGGTGTCTAGTTTTATCCCATAAATATATTGTTTTTATAGACGTTAGTTGTATGCGCTACCAAGAGCTTCCATTTACTGCACCATGTAGGCTACTGTAGTGCGGTTTGTCTGCCAACATAAAAAAAAAAAAAACTATGGGTAGAATTTTCGCACAACTTGGTGGGAAAGTGTAGCACAGGTTGAAGAAAACCCATTCATTTTTGGAGCTGATCCTACTCAAAAGTCAAGTCAAGTCATATTTATTTATATAGCACACTTAAACGCAATGTTTTTGACCCAAGGTGCTCAGAAATAAAATAAACAGTAATAAAAACAAAAAATAAAGACATAAATGACAAAAAATAAAAATAAATAAATGAAAATACAAAATAATAATAATAATAATAATAATAATAATAATAATAATAAACAGATTATGATTGTAGATAAAAATAAACATATGGTTACTGAAACTACTACTACTATAGGCCTAGAGAAAGATGTACAGTAAAGTTAGATGCCAGTTAATATAATGCAGAAAATAAATAGAAATAAGATTAAATAAATAAAATAAAAATAAAAAACCAAACAAGGGGAGAAATTAATGGAGATTATAGGCCAAAGAAAATAGATGGGTCTTTAAATTTGATTTAAAACTACTGATGGTGGGAGAGGACTTAATTTCTATAGGGAGATTGTTCCAGAGTCTAGGGGCAGACTGATAGGAGAAGTTGTGAGGAAGACCTCAGTGGCCTAGAAGGACAGTAGGGACTTAAAAGGTCACAGATATACTGTGGTGCCATTCCATTTAGGGCTTTGAAAACAAAAAGTAAAACTTTAAAATGAATTCTGTAATTGACAGGTAACCAATGGAGTTGGGCCAGCACAGGACTAACTGTATGTGCATATGTTTCTTTGTTCCAGTAAGAAGCCTAGCTGCTGCATTTTGGACTAATTGAAGTCTAGCAAGGGTAGATTGGTTCAGACCTAAATACAGAGAGTTACAATAGTCCAGCCTAGATGTAACAAAAGCATGGATTACAGTTTCTAAGTCAGTATATGAGAGCCAGGGCTTTAATTTAGCTATTTGTCTTAGTTGAAAAAAGCTTCCCTTAACCACACTACTGACCTGCTTATTGAAATTCAAAGAGGAATCTAGGAAAACACCTAGATTTCTGACCTCACTGTGGCAATTTACAGCCAGTGGCCCAAGTGCATTTCTTATCTTAGGAACAGAGCTGAGTGGACCAAAAATAATTATCTCTGTTTTCTTATTTAAAAGGAACTTCAAAGTATTTCCCATAAGTAGTCTTTTAGCTCACAACGACAGTGAAAGTGAAACTTGGAAAGTGGAAGTCTCTCCACCGAGTGTTACATTAGATCAAAGTCCCTTTAGGCAAGTCCCTCCACTCGGCGGCCATATTGCAACGCTTTTTGGGCACTTATCAGGCATCTATTTCGGCAAAAATGCGCTTGCGCAAGGCTTCACGACACCAATCTTGCTCCAGCGGCGAGATCACAACACAGGATTGGCACGATGTCTTCACAACACACCACATTATTGGCTCAATGTATTCACAACACACAACATGATTGGCTCAATATATTCACGTCGAGGTTTTGCCGCGGAGGGGGTGTGATATGCGTAGACAACTGCCTTACAAACTAACCCCATGCATTTCTATGGAGGAGTTTTTGAGTGCTGTGTCACCTCATTAGAAAGTCTCTGATTAGATGCACAATAAATCGCGATTCGATGCAGGTAAAAAGTATCATGAACGAAATTCATCTGGCGAGAGTCAGGTTAGGTTAACGAAGGTATAACCAGGTAGTCTAGCAACTCTCCTTTGGCTTGCGAGCTGTAAAAATTAAACTTCGATCAGGCCAATCACATCGTAGAGTCGGTGCACGGGCTTAACATAAGGATGGCACAGTTGAGACGGTTCCGTGTGAATTCCCTGCTACTTGAAAACAAAGAAGATGGATGCTGCTGCTGGCGAACAGCGTGACGCGAGTTATGCTTTATTTAAGTTGGCAAATGTTTGATCAACTGGCCAACTAGCTCCACTGGTGGGAAAATGCATGGGACATGGGAGTTGTAGCCAGGGATGGGCAGTATTTCTAATACATGTATTTAAAATACGTATTTCAAATACAAAATACTATTTTGTAATTAGTATTTTATTGAGATGATGAAAATACAGTATTTTATTTTGATACATTTTTTGGCTGCTGTATTTTGTAGCTCATTTTTAATGTGGGTATTTGGTATTTTATTTGGAAATACATTTTGATGTATTTGTGCCCATCCCTGGTTGTAGCGCTATCCTATTGCGTGCAGAGGGAATCTGAAAGACAACCGTTTATCCTGCCCCTCGGATTGAGCACTGCCAATGGTGAGTTCCCAGACCCTACATCTTGATGTGAGTCTGGCTCATAAGACTATAGACTCTGCATAATGAAAAACCTTCGTATGTCCCTTTTCTTCTTTGGTGGCATAGCTGATCTACAAAGCACAACAAGGGGCAAAAATGTACATGCTGAAGGGCAATGGGAATATTACATTGTTTAACACTGGCCTTTTTTGGGTTATGTATTGGTAGACAGCCCTGATAACTTAGCCTACCTGATACACCCGCTAGCTTGCCTGCCAGTTCCACCACAAAGTGAAGTACCGGTAGCTTTATCACTCTCACATGAGTGTCAAGAAAAAAAAGTGTCAGATAACCCACCTTCGGTTTCAGTCAATCAAATGACGCGTTTCTTTTAATGTCAACCTGGCCGTCAGAATCACTCCAATCACCACAAAGGAGGACAATTTTGTCATCTCAAAAGATTGATGGTGACTAGTCAAACAGCGTCCTATCTAAAACCTAGGCCTACGCCCATGACTGTACCTTGATCTCTGTGAACAGACAGCTTTATAGTGGCTGTCCAAAGTTTATCTTTATGATGTTTGACTGGTTTTTGATGTGATTCTCCAACATATTGCAGGAGCGTAGCCAGAAATTCTGATAATAATAATAATGATAACTTTAATTTATATAGCACTTTTCAGGTTACCCAAGGTCGCTTTACAAACAAAGGGATAGGTAGGGAATGGGGGTCAGAGGCCAAAGGCCTCAGAGAACAGGTGTGTTTTTAGGTGTTGTTTGAACACCCTAGAGAGGGGGCAGTGCGTAAATGGAGGGGCAACTTATTCCATAGACTGGGGGCAGCAGCACAAGGCTCAAATTATAAGGTGTGCCTGTGAGATTTTAAGTGGCCTCAACCCAGTAAAAGTGAGGGGTGCAGAGACATGACAGTTGGGACACAAATGACCTGGAAATGTTTACACTACATTACACTACTGTATAGCTTATCAGTGCTCTCAAAATGAATGTGATCGCGTAATGACAGTCGAAAACCGCAAGTTAAAATATAGCCTATACTCGCAAGAATAATTCTCTTTCAGAGCCTGCACCATGATTCATTTTCAAACTTAAATGGAGAAAAACTAAGCCATAAGCTATTTAAAAACTAAAAAGAATGCAGTGCTTATTTTAGAGATGAGTTTTACTGTAGGTCTAGGTCTACAAATCAACACATGAACTAGGCCTACTTTGTTTATTAATGAGCTGTAACCAATTGGCCGAAGAAATGCTTGGGAAAATATTCTTTGGACAGACATCAAGAACCTTGATCAGTGAGGAATAGGCTAACCAGCACTTAACTTTCTGCTTAATTCGCTGTGGAAACAGTCATTTCAGGGTTTCCGATGGCCAAGTGCATAATGCGCGCTTGCTGCGTTTTAACGGGTGCAATGCGAGGCTACAGTGCAAGACGGCGGGACATGGATTTAAACATGCAATTTCATCATAGTTTGCTATAAGCTATTATGGTTAGTTTGGCAGGTTAGAATGTTAAGAACGGACAAAGTAATGGTAAGCGTGAAAGTATATTAGGTGGAAAATATTTTAGGAGTGCCAGGCCGACCGATTGGGTGTCCCAGACACACCCGAGGCTACGCCACTGACATGTTGTGGTGGGTGGGTTTCCTCTCAAATCTCAGTAGTAGTCACAGTACAGCAGCCCTACTATCCATGAATCAATTACATTCAACGCACTATTCAGAGCACTTCACATATTACACATTTGAGAGGCACTGCATTTTTAGTTTAATGAACATTTATTTAATGTTTGATGGTGCTTATTATAAAACATTACAAGTGTTAACTTGATGAAGATGTGAGCCAGGCTATTTTCCATTCCAGCATCGATCATGGATCACATTGGTGGAGAACTTTGTGTGAACTTGAAGATATGAGCCATCCGACCTATCCTCCAACACGGATCACAATGATGGAGAAAAGGTTGAAATCCATCATCACAGCTTCCAGGACACAGAAGAATAACATGTGATCCCTTGTTGCCAGTGGGAAAAATAGTTCTGTTGAACACTAAGGTACTTTTACATATAGGCAATCTGGCAAATGTCAAAATGTGAATCAACAAAAAGTGGAAATATACCTCTTGACGGCAACCGTCTCTCTGTTTCTGAGCTGATGTTCACATTGCACTTTTCTGCTTTTTTGACTCTGACGACCACGCCAAGGAAGAGTTCTCTAGAAGTTTATAGATAGAGAAGCCATAAGTTTTGAGACACAAAAACAAACATATCATGAGTGAGTTTTTCCGATGTGAACCTCATTACCTCAGTAGAACAGGGTGTAGTCACCAGCAGAAGGGTGTCTCTGCCCGGCAGCCAATTTCTCTCATGACATCATGACACAAGGTGGGGCTCAGAAGACTATATAGTCAAACAGCCTGGTGTAAAGAAACTGTCAGGAGAGACACAAAGAAAAACCTGGATTGGTTCAACTTTTCATGACTTGTTATGACTTTTGAACGGAAATGCCTAATGACTGAAATGAAATTATTCATACAGACTGGTTTGCAAAACTACGGTATCTGAAAAGGCTAATTATTTCAGTGATTACAAAACTACGGTATCTGAAAAGGCTAATCATTTCAGCAAAACTATGGTATCTGAAAAGGTTAATTATTTCAGTGATTACAAAAATTGTACCCAAACTTCCAAACCAACTTTCACAAGATCATAGGAAAATTCCAACAGACCATACTAGTTGTCCTAGCAACCGCATCCTTGCTCTGCACAGCACTCACAATGCCAAATCTCTTCCCGTGTCTAGATGACATCTAGCCAACTCCTTTCTCTCACTCTCCTTCTTCACTATAAAGAAAGTAAAAAATGTCTGTCATCAAGGTGACATATTTTAATTTCTCACCCAAATACCCAAGATGTAGACTACTGCAATACCTCTTCACATAGAAGAGCAAGTAGGCTGTGCTCGCCCTTTCCTGCAATACGTCCTCTTTGGTCTTCCGTGACACAATGTTGTCATTAAAGCACAGCCAAGTACTGCCATCCCCCTCCGCAACATCACAGATGTAGTGACCTGAACAAGCATGTTGACCATTATAAAGAATGCCAGGAATTTTGGACTTAAGTGGATACTGGAATATTATGAAATCATTTTTTGTTGGCTGCTTACCACTCTCCATACTGTCACCCAGGTGGGACACAACACTCTCCAAGTGGTATGTTGTGGTATTGCACTCTGTTTTGATCTGTGTAAAAAAAAAGTCAAATAAATGCATCGATTCCATGTTATTACAGCTATGACAATTCTGTGTTGAGCATTGCATTTGTTTCTCCTTTTACTATTTTCTGGTGTACAGTAACTGCCATTCCTCACCAGATGAGACGCCATGCTATCTGGCTCTCCTGCACCCTCTCCACTGTCCCTCAAGACTGATGGGTGAAGAATAAACATGAGAGTATAAGGTGAACACAGACCTGGCATGACTCGACCTCTATAGTTACAATCCTACAGACCTCTTGTTTCTTTTAAGAATAGAATTCATTAAATTGTTCTTGTGTGTTGACGCTGATGTGGTGCTGGAGCTCACACCTACCTAGAGAAGAACTGCTGCTGTGGCTGCTGGCCGGAGATGTGGAAGGAGTGTAATATGGCATCTCCAAACTGTCCAGAGAATGCCAGGGATAAAAAAAACAACAATAATTATTTTAATTAGTTCAGTCATGGTCATTTTGGCTTAATCTCTGTTTGATTCTATATCTAGTACATAAATGATACGGTGAGTGGTTCACTTACAGGATTTTAATAAGATATGCACTTAATATGCTAATATTACTGGCAATGGTCCTTGCCCACCTTGGCATAAGCTGCTCCACAAACCCGCCTCTCTGTTGATGGGAGGGGAGACTCAGCTCTGGGGCGATCCCAATGCTGCACTCACTTTTCTGCAGAGATACGCCACCGAATCTCTTAAGGTGAAGGACTAGAACCCTGCAAGGGACATAGAGTAGAGTAAACGTGTAGTGTCTCAAGACGAAACGACAGACATTTTCTTTAAAGCAGATTGCTACTGTAAACCATACATTTCTATTTTAACTATGTTTTTATTCATTGTTCATAGTTTCATGCCTGGGTGGCATATGTTAGGCTGCATACCGTGGCAGAGTGACGAACTGGAGCTCCTCTGAGGCTGCCCGCCCTGGACAGGAGCTACAGGCCCACTCCAGCTCTGTTGTCTGAGAGAAGAAAATAAAAACACTACAGTGACTATGCCTCCTCAACAACTGTTGGTTTCAGTGGCATTGTTTTCTATATACGCGTGATGTGTGACCTTGAAAAACTGGGCCAGGCTGTCGGTCACTGTGCCTTGGTGGGAGGACGGGATGGAGAGATGGTTGTAATCCTCCCTCCTCTCTACACTGAGTCTACAGCTTCAATAAGACAAAAACAAACGTCATATTTCTGTTGTAGTGATTAGCGAGACACAGACTCGCCACGACTTTTGTTGTATTTAAATGTAAGTCTTAAAAGTGCAGGTCTTACCTGTTGCATGTGCGCACCGATAGGAGCTGGAACTCCAGGTTGGCCACAGGACACCTGGGCAACAGCCCCAGCTTGCTGAGAGCTTCGCCCTCCTCTTTTATTTTAATGAGGCAGAACACCAGGAATTCGTGGGCGTCCTGTGATAGATTGCGAATAAAACATCATACTTCTCAGACACTTTTATCCACTTAC
Organism: Alosa sapidissima; assembly: GCF_018492685.1. Classification (NCBI taxonomy): domain Eukaryota; kingdom Metazoa; phylum Chordata; class Actinopteri; order Clupeiformes; family Clupeidae; genus Alosa; species Alosa sapidissima. Next base: position 10,922,847 of record NC_055966.1, read on the forward strand.
AACAATAGACATAACCGCATCTTACAACAACAGAGAAGTAAGGTTAAAGTCAAATGCATAAAAAAATAAAATAATAAAAGCTTCCCTGGGCTCTGTGGTTCAAATTAAACTCTCGTTCCAAACCTACCACACTCAGACCTTCCTTATATCTCACTATTACTAAGAGATATCTTTTTTAGGCATTCCTGCCTGGCAATTATGTCACCCATCCTCACTACTATTTGTGAGATCAGAACATCCTACCTGCTGGTGGTCCCCATGGAAATGGGGGCAGATCTTTGAAATACACCTCTGTATTTTCTTCAGGATCTGCCCCTTTCTCTCGGCTCTCCTAGGATTTTGTCTTGACTGTTGTAGGTTTGCCATGTTCCTACAGATGTAAAGACTGATTCAGAAGAACTAAAGGAACCAATTTCAAAAGCCAACAAAGACTAAGCTCAGGGCCCGTGTCCCTTTCGAGAAATCTCTGTGCTGGACTGCTGGTGAATGAGATGGCTCAGGGGTGCTTCTCATTACCTCAGAAGAGGGGCAAACGAGTGTCCTCTCCAGCATTGTATTTGCTCCATGATGTCACTGTTGAAGAAGACCAGGCCTAGGAGACCCTGCATGGTGGCGTTTAAATAACAGGTGTTCCCATTGTTCGGAAACCTGTAAGAGACAGGAATACACTTTTATTACACAAGTGTATGTACAAGCAAGAAGTTCATTCTGCTATTGTTTGTACTTTTTCAAGCAAGAGGTCCACTCTTTGGTGAGAATACTGATGAGGTGGACACATTTCACTTCATACATTAGTTGATTGTGGGACGCATTCCATTACTCCATACATCTATTATTTCAGGCTATGGTATAGGAGGACCCCCATGTCAATTTGATTTTAAAGTGCTGACTATGTATTAAGCTAATCTAACCTTACCCTAGTAACTGGAGGTTTGTGCGGAGGCCGGATGATGGATGGGTGTCTGGGGAAAGAGAACAGAAGGTCCCAGGCCTTAAACAAGAAGCAGTAAGGGAATCACAGGGAGGAGGACCTGACTGAAGAATTACAAGTAATAGAACCCAGCATAAGGTGTTCAGAAAACACACCACTATGCCATGGCTGGTACAAGAAGGCAAGACTCACCAGCAACTGGACGCTGGGGAGATTCAGCAGTGGGGTATTGTGTGGGTGAGGGGTGGGGCAGGAGAGGGTTGCAGCGGGAGGAGGCTAAGTTCGGAGAGGAGTGAGAAAGAGAGGGAGCACTGCGGGATGAAAGGGTGGAGAAGGAGAGGACAGGGCAGGAGCTGCTGCGGGTCAGGGTTTTGGAAAGGGGAAGGCTAGAGGTGGAGGAAATGGAAGGGGATACCACAGCTTTGCGGTGAAGAAGTGCAGGACTGATGTCGTCCTCATCATTGTCCTAAGAAATATATAAATATATTGATGAGGCGTTTCTAATGGAATTCATTAAAAATGTATTACAGTAGGCCTAACTGGTCAGATGAATAAAAATCAGGTCTAATTGATCTAATCATTTTTAGTATAAATTTTCACTATAAATGAAGATAATAATCTAAATATGGTCTAATTATATGAATGAAATTACCTGTTTACTGCAGCAACATCCCATTTTTAACGAAAATGACAAAAAAGGAAACTCTATCTCTCACATTAATATGTAATTTTACCCACGTTTAACCACTCAATCTAAACACAAAGTGTGATGTCACAATGGATTATTATTGAGTTGACCCGTCATACTTGGACAAGAGTTCTGTGACCGTCGAATTATGGGACTCTAGAGGGCGCTGTTGCATTAGTGTGTGTGCAGAGAGGGTAGGAGGATCTTTGATGTGTGGCTGTAGCTGTACTGAATTGAATCGCTCACACAGATGAATAGCCTAAGCAAATTTAAATGTAATATTGTCAAATTAAGGCTTTGAAGTTACTGAATTTTGTTTACAAAGTCTTGAATTTCATTCACAAGGTCTGATATTTTCCTTTGGTAGAATTAATGGATACCGTAACGTCAATTAATTTCCGTAGAGACCATGATATTGTAGATCCAAGGGACATGCGTCTCTTCAGAAAATAAACGAACTATGAAAACTATGAACTACGAACTATGAAAGTGTGTGCAAGCGCAGGTGCGTCTGAAATATCAGCTGGAATAGGCTAATGATAAGCCTATGAGCAGACCAGGAAATAGGCTATGTCTATCAATGTCACAGGTGAGATAGTTGAAACTTTGAGAATTAAATATTCAAAATGAGGAAAAAACGAGTAAATTAGCGTACCAATGTAGCAGCATGTTTTCTTCTAATGTTGTTCGAACTTTATCAATATTAGGCCGCTAATGTGTTTTTGCATGTGGAAAAAAAACACGTGGGCACTGTGTTCAACTATAGTATAGGCTAAAACGAGTTTCTGTGATGAAGAATAGGCTACATGAAGTTTGAACTATTTAGATGGGCAAAAGGTGGAGCAAATTCAGACACCTTTAACAGAGAACTTTATCAGTATAGTAAAGGCTAATGTGAATTAAAGATGAATTGCTCCTAAGCTGGCATGTGTGCCATTCCAAGACAAAAGCAATGATGATTGGCATGATGCTATTTAAGAAACTTTCAAAATAGCCTTCCTACAGGGTACAGTTTAATATGTAGGCTAATGTATTTTAATGTTAGATGCCATTTATTTGATGACATTTTGTGTTTTGTTATTTTGAGACAGCACACCAGACTAAGTACCTAGCCTACTTAAACTTTTACCTTACTTATCTTTTTTAACACAGGTATCAGTAGTTTTGTTTGAGTATAGAGAGCATACTTTTTTACTGCTACACTGTTTTTTTCATGCTATATTAGCACACATGATCAATGGCTGCGGTCAGGCTTCTGATACAATACTGAATGAATGAATGGCTATAACCCTATTACCTCAACCTGTTCTTGCACTGAAATTGTTTTTTATTTTACCTTGTCTACATTACACTTTACTCCCCTATTTGTCTATATTATTTATGCTGGTCTCTAGACCTTACTCTTGCACTGTTGCACTGTTGGACTACTTTTTGCACCTTCACCATGACACTCACTCCCTTTAGCATCACCAGTCCTGGCCCTGTCACTACAAGCGTCTTATGCTTGATCACCCTCAAGCACATTGGACTTTCTTAATTTAACTTATATAGTGTATTTAGTTTTTAGTTTTGTTAGTTTTCTTATCTGTCTTATCTTCTACTGTCTTTATTGTACAGTGAAGTTTAGTTATATGTTTATACTTACACTTATGTTTACCACTTCTGCTGTAAGTGCATGTTGTGTGTTATGTCTGTATGCTACCGAGACCCTTGAATTTCCCCTTGAGGATCAATAAAGTATCTATCTATCTATCTACTTTTGCAATATCTGGTTCTGAGATAGGAAATCAGAAACTTGCTTGAACACCAACTTTTAAGAACCTTTGACAAGGGAAGAAAGGAGACGCAAGACACACATTCTTCACACCAGCTGCATTGAGTTGGCTACTTTTCTTTTTAAAAAGAAAAATTAACTTTTCCTAACCTGGGTAAACCCAGACTTGCCTTTCCAGACGAACTGCACCTTGGTCTAACAGCCAGGATATTCGTCTGAAGTAGGCTAGTGATTCAAAAAGCACATTCCCTGACCGGGAATCGAACCCGGGCCGCGGCGGTGAGAGCGCCGAATCCTAACCACTAGACCACCAGGGATGGTTACTTGCATAGAAAGACATTACAAAATAAACAATGTTTACAACATTTATAACAACGTTTGATTTTCATTGTAGTGGAGTAGCATTAATCAATGTGAGGAAGGGGTAAAATAATTCAGTAGAGACAGGAAACGTGTGGTAGCCTATCATGACCAGAGGAGGACCGACCCTGGGAAGTTATGTTCTATGTACTGTGATAGTGACAAGTTGCAGTGTTCAGTCCCTCCTCCGAAGTGGTATCATCACGTGACTGGATGTCAGACAATGCGAGAATAGTGTTTGGATCTATGTACAGTAACTTAGCATTAGTAATCCTAGTGAGCTCTGGTTGTAACGTCAGCTAAGCAAGTTGTTGATAATGGTTTGTACTTTGTTTCCTACTAGAGCTCGTTATTAAGCCATGTGTCAAGCTAACGAAGGCTAATGAAAAGTATCCTCAGTCTAGCTAGCTAGTCCTGGACTGTCTGAGTCTGAGACCTGTGGCAAGGTTAGATTTACCAGTCATCGCATCACACTTTACCTTAATGGGTTAGCGTTTTTTTGTGCTAACGATGTGAAAATTACCTCAGCAGAGTTGTCATTAACTTGTAACTAACATGTGATTTTACAAGACATAGCATTACAGCTTTTAAACTGTGTCGTCTGACTCTAAACTTAAATGTTAACGTTAGCGTTTCAAGGCTAAGTAAACTTTACGTTAAACCGTGTTCGACAAACATTAATGTCGAACAGACTGATATTCATTCTTGCTTGGCCAACAATTAAGGAGAGGTGAGGTTGCTAATCCCACAATTTATTTGTGTCAATGTGCGTATTGCCTTTAACGTTAAATGCAAAGCAGAACGCTGTTGTTGGGTATTCACCTAACTAACATAAACAGCATCGTTAAGCTAGCCAGTTAACGTTCCATTTTATAGTTGGAGCTAGCCAACTAGTTAGATTCTAATTTGCATGGACATGAATTAATGAGTCAGCTAATGTTACACACGAATGACTAATTGTACATATATTGGAAGCTAAGTTAACGTGGATAACAAAAGTTACAAGGGACCACTAATGTTTAGCTAGGTTATAATTAGCCGTCTCCACCACGGGTTAAACCTTCGTTACTCAGGTTGCTATCATAGCAAGCTTGGCTAATGTCGTCGGACCGTCATCCAAATGGGGCTCGTGGCCTCCTCCGCGGACAACGGACGAGATCTTATGGAAGTATAGTGAATTCATCCTTGTCACCTGTAGGCCTACGCCAAAAGCGAATTGAGCATCAAGTTCAACCTGGAGAAACCCTTCAAGGACTGGCTCTGAAGTATGGCGTTTCTGTAAGTAACGAGTAAGGATCCGTTTCCCGTAGGCTACGTGGATTTAAAACATTAACTCCATTAAACTCTCCAAGAAAAAAAAAAACCTTAGCCTACAGTCTAATCCATGTATAGCAGACTTGCCATACAAGTTCTGTTTATGATACCAGTTGTGAATAACATAAGATCTGAAACCATTTTAAGAAGGTTGTATATGAACTGTGAGACAGTTGCACTCACCACAAGTCTATTAAAATGTTTTACAATTTTATGTTGTTCATTTAAAGTAATGATGAACAGACCTGTGGCGGTGCTGCTGGATTAGGCATTGGACTACGCATGAGTAAATAAGGAGAAAAAAACTAAATGGAGGCCAGCTGTTGTGGCAACACATAATGAAGTGTATTTCTGTTTCAGATGGAACAAATTAAAAGAGCTAACAGACTGTACACAAATGAATCTATATTCCTCAAGAAGTCTCTCTCCATCCCTGTGCTGTCAGACCTTGATAAGGGCCTGTTCAGCAATGAAGAGGAGGCCTCTGATGAGGAGATATGTCAAGGAGACAGCGCACCTAAAAATGAGCCGGTTGAGAATGGAACAGCACAGAAAGATTCAGAGAAAGACTCTAGTGGTGCAGACCTTTCACCAATGGATTATCTGAAACGGATTGACAGTTTGATCACCCAGTCAAAACAGGCGGCTGCAAAGACATGCAGGGAAGAGAAAGCGTAAGTAGCCCGCTTGTTTGTGTTGTGTGTGTGAAGCAGTAGCGGAGTGGTAGTCGGGAGGATTCCCGGTGGGCCGGTGGCGTTATGATTATTATGACCTGACATACCTACACTACAGAGGCAGAGTGCCTCTACCCACTACCCACATTGCATAGGGACCCACAAAAAAACCCTTGCATCAAGAGAGTTTTATTGTTGATGAGAAGGTGAAGCAGAACTAATCTGAGCGTGAGAAAAGAAAAACGAGTGTGAACTCCTCGGATATGATGTCAACAAAAAGCAATGTTAAAGTTATCTGCCAACTAAATGACATGTATAGGCTACACAACCTAGGCCTATTGGCAAACGTTTACAAAAAAATCCTTAAAGTCTTTAAAAGCGATGCCACATGTTTTTTAGGCTAATCACAGATGAGATGTGCGTTTAGGAGAGTTTCAATTGCACGGGAGGGAAGGGGAGGAAGTAGCAAGCTAGCTCTGTTTTGTTTGAAAGTCAACAGTAGTGACGTTACCCAGCATCGCTTAGAGCACCTTTAATTACCTAAACAACATTTTGAGCTTGTAATTATGTAGATAATAAAAGTACTACCGGCACTAATAATCCAAAATTTCTACTCCAAGTCATATGAATTCCTAAATATATTAAATCTTTTTTCTTTCTTTCTTTTTTTTTGGGGGGAGGGGTGTCTTACTCTTTAGGTTTGCTTTGGAAGACCCACTTCACTCGAGCAGAGTGCTGAGGAGCCACGTCTCACCCTCTCGTGGCAGGGCAGCCTCCTCACATGAGCGGCAACCTCAGGCCACCATTGGGGCTGTTCCACTCACCATCACCAGACGTACCAAGAAACTTCGGGAGAAGGAAGATGAGATCTTTCAACTTTGATTGTTCTTGTGTTTCTTTGTGTTTGTCATCAGGCATTAAGGGCTTTTTTTATCACAGTGAAATCATGTTGGTCACAAGTAGGCATTCACTATCATAACACTACACTGGGAAAGGGGTAGGGGAGATATTGTGTAGCTCTTAGTTTAGGTTTTGTCTTGCACTTAGAGTTTATAAGGGCCTCAAAATAGCAAAAAACACATGAATGGTGTATGTAGTTGGCAGTCTTTTAAGTTTATATTAGATGCACAGATAAACACAATGCTATCTATAAGAATGCAAATTAGTTACTACCTCTGATATTAAGGTACTGGTAAAGAAAGAGTTAATTTATTATTCATTATATGATCTATTTATCATTTCCAAGGTGGTAACAGCACAAGACGTAGTAGCTTTTTTGTGTAGTTTACAAACATTTTGTTGTTGTGGCAACAGATATTGGGTTATCTTTTTTGTGAGTAAAGGATATTAAGCACAACATTGTGTCACATGCAGCTATTATTAATGTGGTTTAAGATTAGCCCAGCAATGTTACTGCAACGATCATTGTTAGTTGGAGTAAATTACCCTGTGTTTACTTGCTAGCAGAGTGAAAGTCTGGTAAATCTGCTGACGTTACTGAGTTCCCACTTCTACTTCATGTATGGCATTTAAAAAAAGACAAATGACTTTTTGGCAAGCAACTACCATTGTTATTTATAAAGAGCTGGTCACTTAACATGTATCTGTTAGAACAGTCGAAATGCGTTCAATTACTGGGTTTTGCTTTATTTGTATGTGTCTTTATCTGTAACTTTATAGGATTGATGTAGACAGAGGGCACAGCAGTAGCCAAACACACCACCTCATTCTGTGTGTGTTGCTTGTACACTGGACAAGTTCTGTTGAGCTTAACACAGTTTTCCTCTCCATATTGCCCTCCTCTGCCAACACAAGCTCTAAAAGGGATCACACACATTAGAGAGGTGATTGTTTATGCCCCCTCATGAAATAATGAATGATTTTCAAAAGTACCATGACGTGGTGCATTACTTCAGTAGCTTGAAGAAATCCCTAACATATATTGGCCCAGGGGGAGGTATAATGTGGACTTGTGGACTCACACTTGATATCCCTCTACTGGCATTTTACTATGTAAAGGCAGAGCCAAATATTTTGTATTTGGGAAAATGTGCACTGAATAAACAGAGAGCTGTTTACTTGAAAAGTCTTATGTCTTATGGAATTGTACATTACTATCCATGTTGTATATTTTCAAAAGCTAATTTAGCTATTTCATTTAGTATGTATATGTAAACATTTTGCTAAATCTATGTATCACTGTATTAATTAAGACAAAATGCAATTTATTTGTTTTGCATCATAGAGACTAGATCTTTTTGTGAATGTGATAATTGATCCTGATTTATCATAGGCTTAGTTCAAGTTTACCCTATCTCTCAATCTGACATCACATTTATTCTTGCATGCAAAGACAATCTGTAGAATAGTGAAATGTTGACAATTTATTTCAAGTTTTATGAGTACTATTGGGTAGAATGTTTATATCCTCCATCCATTTCCATATGTTCATAGGTTTGCCAGTGCTGGTCAACAGTCTTGTGTTGTAGGCCTGTTCAGGAGAACCAATTTGCAGTGAGTTCAGTTGAAATGTTGCACTTGGTTACCTGGATGCTCCAGTGATCTGTTAGCCAGTGCCGTGTCAGGAGGCCTACTGATCTGAAGGTAAGCAGCAGCATTTGTGAATTCTCTGAAGACTTGATAATTTGAATGAACATTTGATGGCTTTGTAGACGGTCTTGTCACTTTCTCAACAGTGGCTATGGTTAGACAATGCCGAGATAACACATAAATCATGAAGGTTACCACTAGATGGCAATATGGGTTCATGGATGTTCCAAGTCATGCATTCTCTTCCAATCATGCCTCTGTAAATTTAACTTTAAATGTACATTTTGTATTTCATTCATTTTGTCTTGATTTCACAATACCAGTTGTCAGTTATGTAATTATATGGAGTGTAGACATTTAGGAAGGAACACAATAATTGTTTGTATTTGAAGATCTAATTGTAAATAGCTTAAGTGTGATACATGGAGGAGGACGGAGATTCCACTGTGTACAAAGACTAAGCCCAAAAACAACAACAAATTATATTGAAAACTTAAGCTTAAACAGTTTGTCTTCGGGTAAGGACCTTTGGTGATTGTTATTTAAGGAGTTAGATTTTATATTGAATATGTAGATATGTAATATGTACATACATTATTTTACACACAAGGCCACAGTACATACACAGACTGGGCCTTTTTGTCATAGTTGGTCATCTGTGTAAGGGGGTTTGTCTTGATGCAACATTGTCTGTTTCAGTGCACAGCTGTTGCATGCAAACCTGCCACATAAGAAGTCATTTTGTGATCTGTCATTCTCATAACTTGCCCTCTTCCAACAGTTTGTTTAGGCCATTGCAGATGTTTGTGAGGTGGGGTTTGTAAGGCCCATTAGGTCTGTAAAGTTCTGACAGCAGCTTATTGTCAGAGTAATGGTTGAAGACGTGCTGGATGCGGTTTTGTGACTTCGGCGTAAGGTGCTTTTCCACAAGCCTTAGAAGGATGTCCCGGCAGTCACTCAGGATCTCCGAAATCACAGTACTCTCAAAGGTGAAGTCCACCTAAGTCAAATGGAAATAGATAAAGGCAATGTTATCCTCCTCATGTTATTTTGAAGGCATGCATGGTTGTCGAACTGCAGCGTGATGCTGTTTTGCAATAGATCATGACTACTTTTTTTTTTTTTTACTTCAACTTTAAAGTACCGGTATGCCTAAATGACATATCTAAATGACTTCTCCCAGTCTTATGGACCTCACACCAGGCAGTCCATAACACCACACAGCACCATGTATTGGAGTGTGAAATGAACCCTGTGGTACCCTGCCTCTGTATGAATAATATATGTATGTAAATTTCTCTCAAATGTTTCCTGTAACCAGTAAGTTATCACAGTTATGTGCTGAAAAAAGGGCACAACAGGAGAGTCTCTAGTTTGAATTCCCTCAGGATCCCCCCTCTCCAGAGCTAGGCTACTCCCTTTAAGCAACATATAAGCTTCCAGGAAAGCATGACTTACCTCATGGAAGCTTATTGCAGTCATGGCACCTTGGTGCAGCTTCTTCTTAAAGTTCTGGGCGAGACTTAACTCTTCTGGATCGAAACGGCTGTGGCGGAAGAGTACACCAATCTTCACGGCGATCTTGACTAGGTCCTTGATGACCTTCTGGGCCTCTGTTTTGTTTCCACTGTACTCCTTTGAGACCCAATACAGCTCATCCAGGATCTCACTGCTGGTGTCGTCGATGAACATCTGCACCACCGACTTACTGGCCATTTGACTTAAGATTTTCTTCTGGGCCTTCATGGCCATATCCTTGGTGCTAAAAGCCTCCATTGCTTCACAGATGTTCATAAAAAAGATGGAAAGAGCTTAGTTACTGATTTTTTTTAGGTAAAAGACTGTCCCATTTTTCTATTTTCACAGTTAATAGAAAAACATTTTGTTGCATGAATTTGAACCAAAATGATCCCATCTTCCTGTTTAAAAAGGTTTATTATGACATGTAGTGTTTTTATATCCCTTTGAGTGTTGGCCTTAGGGACCCCAGAGCTCCTTGACTCTTTAAAAGCCTGACTCTGAAGGGACCATAGATATCCTCTAGGAATTCAGCAATGTATCCACATCTCATAAACATAACAGCTTGTTGATATGCCCATTATATCTGTGTGTAGGGCAATAAGACCACATTCTTTGTTGTGGTAAGAGCTTGCGTGCAACAAAAATGAAGACGTAACAGTCTGCCAGCAAGGGTCCAGGCTGTTTGCCCCTGGATGTAAAACATCACAGCTGGTTATTTCAGATGGTCAATATTCTAAATAACTACCCTGGCAAGCTAGACCCACATCGCTAGGGTGCGTTTAGATTTCTTGGCTACTAAATAACATCACTGACCCCTTAAATTCCGGAAATGGTTAATGTGTTTGGGGGCTAATACATCAGTAAATGTGGCATGAAAATTAACCATGAATATGAATTGCATGTGCTGTGTTTACAAAAAGCCCCTTAAAGAATAAAATGGTGCTCTACTCTTCAACTTTTTGGCTTAACAGGGAATAAAGTTCAATTGTGTGGAGGGCTTTCGGGCAGGCTCAGAACAGTTTGCAAGTGAGGACAAGAAGGGAGAGTGGTTGGTTGATTGCATAGTTTGAGCAGGTTTGCACACGCACCACCAGATTTCATCAAACACTCAGTTATGTGTGGGGGTTTAGGTACTCGAAGGAATATTATTGCATTGGCCTTAAACATGTCACCTCATTGAAGTCATAAATAACCTAAAGTGTATCAATAACTTTTTGGGATTGCAAAAACATAGCAACAAATCAGGAAGCAGACACTTTAAGGAATAATTTCAGAATAACATCTACCAACTTTAGCTACCACTGACTGCTGTAACCTGGAGGTGAATATCCAGCCCTGTTCCTCAGGAAATAAAAGGATCATTTGGATTCAGAGAACATTCTATTAAATCAATTTCTTGAATAGAGATAATGATGACAGAAAGAATGCAATGGCTATTTAAAAGTCTGTGTAGCTCCAATTCTGTGCCAGTTATCCAATTAGGATTTGAGAGCTGTGCGGTCCAATCAGTCAATTTTCCTGCTCCATCAGAATGAATATGTGCTGGAAACTGTAATCCTCTAATTTAATACAGAATCCAAAACAAGCTGCACATCCAATATATGCCATCCTCAATTATCTGTGCTGTTCTGTGCTAACCAGACATCTGCTACAGACATCTCATGACCCATTCTAAATACATCAGGTCATGAGGAAAAGCTGCGAATGCAAAATCTTTGTAACATGTTTAGAGAATCAGAAATGTATATAATTTAGGACAACATTAAGAAGAGTTTCAGCATAAAGGAAGATTGTGAAATAGAATAAGACTCAAGTACTTCTAGGCCCCTCCAATTAAAGGTGTAAGCCAGTTGACTTATTTTAACACAAGCGATTTTATATTCAACTGTCATTACCATGGGTGTTCCCAAAAAAAAAAAAAAGGCTAGCGCGGACGACAGCTGTACGACGACGAGCTATCTGATTGGACGAGAACCCACAGGCGAGGTAAATATTTAGCATTCCACAGATGACTGCTGTGAGGTAAAGCCTTGGACTCTCACAGGCGCTGTGCAGGATAGGAGCAGACCCATTGTCTTAATGACCAGCGGGTCATTGATAACTGCATCATCGCAAAGCCCTTCAGTGGGGGTTGGGGGGATGGCTGTCATCCGTTAAGGGCTTAGGTCAAGAACTGGCTGTCACTAGGGCAAGAGGCTTCAGCTGGTTGACTCACCCTTTGTTTGGACATAGTGCTTTTTTTTTTTTTTTTTTTTTTTTTTCATTTATGTGCCTCAGGAGGTGAAAGAACAAGTGGAGAGAAAAGGAGTAGAGAGCAGCAGGGAGGGGAGGGACCTGCATGTGTTTGTGGGGCCACACATAAGTCGCGCTTTCCTTGCTGGTCCATGTGTATGCTTGTATGTGTCACAGGCTGGTGTGCTGGTCATTTACACCACTTTCTTTCACAGCTTTCAACACCGATATCGCTTGTGTTTGTGTGTGTGTGTGTAACTAAAATAGAACACCTTAGGCTGATGGAATGTTTGTACAGTTGAGTGAGCAGAATCCCTCCCTGTGCTTGCTAGTGGTTAATCGCTCCAGTTTTAGCATTGATTCCGACACGCAACCCTGTTCTCTTAAAAAGGAAGTGAAAATGGGATCTGTTGAACAGTATCACTAAACCGTTTGTGCCTCGCCATGATCTGTTTGGCTATTTCTCACTTTAGAGAAGCCAAATACAGTTTTCTGTATTCTTTTCAGAACCTTTAAAAATGAATGAGGCATCTCTAGTCTAACTGGAAATAGATGGTTCCATGGTTGTTGAGTCTTGGTTGTGCAATTTCAAGAGGCACCACTAGACACTCATACCCCACTCGTGAGTGTGTCAGCAGAGCAAGCAGCAGTACCTGTTCCAGCTTGACTACAAATAGCAGTATTCCCCTCGAAAGCAGACAAGCTATGGAGAAGTTGGACTGTGGAAAGAATGTACACTTGAACTAGCTGTTCATGTTCTCCAGTGCATCCAAAAAACGAGAAGCATCTCAGCAGCAAGCTTTTTTTTTTACTCATTCTTCTCATCTTTTTGTTTCTTTTAAAATACTATTGGAGCCAAACAGAAAACAGGTTGTGTTTTGACTGTATGCATAGTTGAAAGCCATGAGTGGTAAGGTGTCTCTAAGGCGACCGCAAACACTCAGAAATACTCACTGGGCAGGCACGCTTAATCACCAGTGATAAGACACAACAACTTTGAATTCAAAACAAACATACCTGTTTCTCTGTGGTTTCCCTCCCTCCTCTCAGTCAGATTTTTCCCGCTGTTCTGCACGTGGATCAGGTGGTCAGGTGGAACATGAAGTACTGGATCAACAGAGTCCCAAGTTTTGACTGGGAGTACTGGATCAATAGAATCCCAAGTTTTGACTGGGTGAAAAACAAATATCTTCCGTGCCACTCCAGTCAGTGCTCGCCACTCTGTTTCAAGATAATTTCAGTTGTACTTCCTTGAGGAACTAATTGTTGAAGACACACCCCTGGGTGTACATCTCTCTCTCTCTCTCTCTCTCTCACTCACTCTCACACACACACACACACACACACACACACTCCCTCCCTCTCTCTCTTTCTCTCTCTCTCTCATACACGCTTTGCTGCTGACATAGTGTCTCTGCCTGTCCTGACAAGTGAAACTACCAGAAAGAATTCAGCTGTGATCCAGTGATGCCGTGCTTTGAAAAGGGGAAGGCTTTACTCTTTTTGTCACGGCTGTTACTGGAATGTGCAGCTACTGTCAGCAGAGAGTTTGAAGTCTCATTGACTGCAATTTAAGCGCTTCAGTAGCAGATAGCATCTTTGTTGAAATTTAAACATTTGTTTTGGAGTGCTGGAGCACTGATGTCATCTGCGCACTGAGATTCCCTCAATTTTGTTGAATGTTCTTCCATGAAGGACTTGTCTATGGCATGGATACAGTTAGTTTGATAACTAGGTTTTCCAGAGAGCTAAAGGACAGTAAATCTCAAACACCCTAAAGCTGAAAGTATTTTTATTTTTCTGTAAAGTCATTAGTATGTCTGGTATATTCTGCGTATCTTATGGTTATTGCTCTGCACCATACAATGCTCATTATCATGTTGGTAAGTATGTGCTTCATGTAACAAGACATCACATAGGCAGGCAAATGATCCATACTTTACTGTCTCCTTCCTTGCTGGCTCAGTATAGAGGAAGTCAGCCACTTACTGATATGAACAGTCATTATCTGCCACGTATAGTATCTGAATGACAACCAGATGGACCTGGGAGGTGCGTTTTAACTTAACCATCATCTGCTTCACTGGAACTGGCTCCGTGCCAGCAATTGTTTCCAGGTCAGAGGACACATGAGAGGTCATTCCGTGGCTCTCTTCAACAAATGGGTGGGTTTTTGTTTACCTTCGGCTCACTGAACGGACCATTCTGGAACAGCCCAATCCCTGTTGCGTTTTTAGTGTTGCTGTTTGTCTTTTTATTCACTTATTGAACTTCGGCTGGCACAGGGAAAGAGCGATGGAGAGGCTGTGATGGCTGCTGATAGAATTAAGATCGTCACCGTGGCAACCAACAGGAAGTGTTGCTCAGGCGGTTTCCTGGTGGCTCCCCTGTTATCATTCAGTGACATCGTAGAGTAACATGTGAGAAGTGTTGCTGGCTGAAAATAGCATGAGAATGTGGTTGGCCCTCTCATTCTAATGTAGTGTCACTGCGTTTATGGGTCGCTTTGCATGCTACTTAGTATAGCGATTATCAGTGCCTTGAGTGTAGATATTTAATTTAGTGTGGCACTAGATCCAAGACATACTCACATTGTTTTAATTTTCCATTATAACTACTATTGTTTGTTGGTATCAATACATCGTATCAATAATATTTTTTCTCCTTCCACAGACACACACACACACATATGCATTCAGATAACTGAAAGCTATGCACAGACTATATAAAACTTTAATGTAGATTGTACTGGAAGTAATACAGTGGGCTACTCCAATGCAGAGTGGAGCTATTTCATTTCAAATATGAAATCTGTAGGTGCACCCAAGTACCACCAGTTGACTACATTCTCCAAGCAATTGTTGTCATTACTTGGTTGTCATTGTGTCAAGTGTATTATAATTATATTGATAAAATCAAAGCTATTGGGGTTAACTAAATATGTATCACTGAAAAAGTATTTCACATCATCATCATTATCAGTGCAACATAACTTGAAAACCAGAAACAGGTTATGTAGAATGTAATAACAACTGACCTCAGCAAATTAACTTCTACTACAACCAATGAGATGGTAATAGCTTCACATGTTGAATATGATAAGGCTGTAAATGTCGTTATGACAATAATTTCAGCATTTATATGTTACAGGTATATTAACACACTATTGTATATATAAGCTTTACTAGAATAACAATAAAATCAAACATAAAGTAGTCTTTTGACTGTACAACAACTTATATGGACAAATCATGGAAATGATTGAAAACATTATTACAAACAAAGGTTAACATCTGTAGATTACTTTTGATCCCTGCCAGACATACATCAAGCAGATGAATGAATAATGAGTATGGATTTGTATCTTAAATGAAAAAAACAAAAAAACAAAAAACAAATAAAGCACCACCCCATCCTTAAACATAGCAGCCTTTCAGTGATGGCAGCTCTTCCATGTTTACTATTATTAATATTATTATTTATAATGATAAAAATAATAATAAAAATACAACTACTGCTACTAATAACAATAATATTAGTAATATAGTAGTAGTAGTAATAGTAGTAGTTGTAATAATATTCATATCCTTTTTTGTCAAAATAATTGTACTTCAGCAGCAATGTTCACCTATAAAGCCTAATTTACAGTGCAGGTGACAATGTCACTCAACACAAATGATGTGAAAAGACTACATTTGTGTTTGCTAGGGCATCTCAGACTTCATATACATCTAAAATTTGAATGTGTTTGCTATTCAGTGGTATTTAGATTCAGTGGCCTTGTTGACAAGGATTCAACCTTCTGGCAAGTTAATGTTATCAGCATCCAAGGTGGCTAGCAGTGTCACCTGTAAAATTCATAAAATGTTTACGGTTGGTAGGGGAGATGTAATATCTGTGTCACGGATCAAATCACAAAGGTTGAAGAGAAAAAATCTGCTATTTAGGATTGTTCTCTCTAGTTTATGAGACTTGAACTATAACTAATGGTATTTATCTACTGTAGGTAATGGAGTTGCCATAGAAATTATGTGTTTATGTTATTACATTATGATCTGAGCCAGCTTGTCATCAGTGACAGACTATGAAAGCCAGAAGGTGATATGTCATAAGACTCTTCATTTTAGTCACGTGACACTAGTCGTCTGGGCTATGAATTAACCTGAAGAGCAATCAACTTTCCTTTACTGGAAGCTATGCATGTGGATCAAAAGACAAGGATCATATGACTATTATCTCTTTCTTTCTCCTTCTCCATTTCTCTGTCTCTCTCTTTCTTTCTCTTTCTCATCTTCTTAGAGGAGTCTGCAGGCGGTGCTGCGCATGGGGAGGTTAGCCGGTAGCCGCCTATACTGTTGCCTGAAACTATGCTTCTTGTTATTGAGCACTAGACCCGCGTTCTCCTGGCCACCAGCAGGTGGCACAACCTCTGCCGCATTGCCAGAGTTGTTCTCCGCCTTTCCGCCTTTGTTGTTCTTAGTCTTTTTGACCTTTTCTTTGTCTTGGGGTTCTGTGGCAACCGTGGTGTCCTCCGTGCTGCCCTCTAGTGGGGGGAGGGCGTCGGGCGGCAAATCTGTCTGATCTGGGGGCTTGCCCTCAGCCTGCTCCTCATTGGGGATGTTCAGATTGGAGCTAGAGCGTTTGGTGTTGGTGCAGATGGAGCTGTGGACGAGAGAGCAATAAAAAACAAAGGATTACATAATGACTCCTCAAGGCGAATGCATTTGCGTTTTCTGGGTTTTTTGTTTTATTTTTTTGCATGGTTATGTAAAAGGCCTTGCCCTTGTCCACCCACCCGTTGGAACTGCGGTCCTCTGAGTCTTTCTGCTCGCTGCTGTACCTCAGTTCAGCTGGAGTCTTGAAGGAGAGGTCCTTCTTCCCTTTCAGCCAATACGTCTTCATATAGCCCTTTCCCTGTGGCAGGACGTGAGACGAAGAGCACATTGTTGTTTTATCAGCTCTGTATTAACACAATGTTATCAGTATTGAGAATCTACTTCACACCCACAGATTGTAATGTCAAAGGTATACCAGTTGTGACGTCTTGTGGCTAGTGTAATTATTTTCTGCTTGCACATCACTGCTTATAGAAATGCATATGGAAGAGGGGTTGTACAGTACCTTCACAAAAATCTTTCCTCTCTCTTCAATAATGTATGGCTCATGTTCCAGATGGTCCTTTGTTGTCTGGCTAATGTGGATTTGCATGCCCTGCAAAAGCAAAAGAAAGCCTTCAGCTATTGTAGGGCTATATATTTAGTTTAACATTGATTTACATTGTTACATTAAACATTGTCTTGGCATGGCATCACAAACTTTGTGGCAATATGACATAGCTAATTATGAACAAAGAGGAATGATGAACTACGCACCACTCCATTACTCTCCATACGGGAGGCTGTGTTCACTGTGTCACCAAACAAACAGTAGCGTGGCATCTTCAACCCCACCACACCTGCCACCACCATGCCAGAATGGATGCCTGCAAAGACATAGAAACATGAACACCTGAAGTGAATCCATGATGACCAGAGGATAAGAGGAAAACATCAAAATCGATTTAGCTAGCTGTTTGGATCTGCTGAAGAGGTTGTGCCTTCAGTCAAATGCTGGTAAAATATGAATGTGACTAGTAGATTTCAAATGCAAAATAATGATTTACTATTGAGTGGCTGGTGACGTATTTTACCATTCATCTGTCAGTGACTGGTCGATGTTAACACATTATTTAACTCTGTTTGAACAGTCCACTAACCAACTCTGATCTGGATGTTGTCCCCTGTGGATGGGTCCTTAAGGTGGTCGATGGAGCTCAGCATGTCCAGGGCCATGTCGCAGATGTGGTGGGCATGGAATGTGGTTTTATTGGGAACGCCTGCGACCACCATGTACGCATCCCTGATGGTCTCCACCTGCACACCACACGTGAAGGGTGTGTGGTCAGAGCAGAACTCTTAACAATGCAAATGCAAACAGTTCAAATACTTCTGGTACGTTTTACATGCAAGATGGGGGGAAGTAAACTTTGAGGCATGGCTGAGGCCTGGTCACCTTGTAGACGTTATGCTTCTCACTGAGGGTGTCGAAGACTATGTAGATTTCATTCAGCATGTCCACCACTTGCATGGGTGTGATGTGAATGCAGATCTCGTTGAACTTTACCACATCACTGAACAAGATGGTAACATCTGGGAATACCTGAAGGGATCACAATATAGAACAGAATAATACTCTCTATATATCTGTACCGGGTCATGCAAGAAATACATTTATCTCCACATTTCAGTGTAGTTCAAGAGAAATATTCTGACACATATTGATTGTCCTGATTTACATACATATAATAATAATAATAATAACAATAATAATAATAATAAACTTTGTATAGCACCTTTCATACACAGAATGCAGCTCAAAGTGCTTTACATTTGGAACATGTAACACAATAATAGAAAAGAATCAGTCATTCCTCTTCGTTGTTGTGGACGTTATACAGTATACGCATTGCTAACAAATGCTTAGGCTAACAAATGCTTAGGTCCCATTGATGTGGACTCTAAGCGCTCAGCCTTGGTTTGTTCTTAGTATTTGCTGTGATTATATGAATTTATATACAGATGTTTAAGGAACACAACGACCGGAAGACTGGCAGCCCTTAACCCTCTACAAGCACGCTTATGGCAACAGTGGCAAGGAAAAACTCCCATATTCCAGGAAGAAACCTTGAGCAGAACCTGACTTAATAGGGGGAGCCCATCTGCTTCTGGCTGGCTGCAGCTCTAATGGCAGCAGACGAATGTAGAATAATCTAAAAAAGCAGTCTACAAGATGAAATGGGTTAACTAAAGACTCAGATACAGGTATGTTTTCAGGTCCTTTTTAAAGATATTCACTGAACTCGTCTGTTTGATGTACAGAGGCAGGGTGTTCCTAGACTAGAAATCTAGACGCACCCTAGCGGCAGCAAATCACATTTGCTGCCAGGACTAGTCTAGCAACTCTCCGTTGGCTTGTGAGCTCGAAAAATTAAACTTTTATCAGGCCAATCAAATCGTGTATAGAGTCGTTAGGCGGGCTTAGCATAATGATTGATGGCAGAGTTGCAACGGTTTGGCTTGAATTCCCTGCTACTTGAAAACAAAGAAGATGGGTGTTGCTGTTGGCGAACAGTCTGACACAAGTTAAGCTTTTTTTAAGTTGGCAAAAGTTTGAACTAGCCAACTAGCTCCGCTGGTGGGAAAACGCATGGGACTCATAGCACTGTCCTATTGCGTGCAGAGGGAATTTGAAAGACAACCGATTATCCCGCCCCTCAGACTGAGCACTGCAAACGGTGAGTGCCCAGACCCTACATTTTAATGTGGGTCAGGCTAGGGTGTTCCATAACTTTGGGGCATAATGGATAAAAGCAGATTCTCCACTTTGCTTGTGGGGCACTTTAGGTACAATTAACAGATTAGCATTAGAAGATCTAAGTTTCCCTTGTGGTTGATAAGATATTAAAAGCTCAGAGATATATGACGGTGGCGGTGCTATGCAATTCAGAGCTTTGTAAGTACAGTAATTAACATAACCTTAAAATTAATTCTATAGGAAACAGGGAGTAACACAGGGGTGATGTGCTCTCTCTTCTTGGTCTTAGTTAAAAGTCTAGCAGCAGAGTTCTTTATGACCTCCACTTCCACTATGTTTTTTGGGGAGACCAGGAAAAAGTGCAGTGTTTCTCAAAGTGTGGTCCGCAAGCTATCCCAAGTGGTCCGCGAGCAAACATGGTAAAATATTGCAATATTTAACCAACTTGTATGTAAATCCAAACAGTTCTGCAACATTGCCTATGTAATCTATGCCAGTTTAAATCATATGAATCCTCTAACACAATAAGCAAGGTGTAAAGACAATAAGCCAGGTGGTTCAGTGAGTAGGCCTATTGGGTAATATACTGTTGAAGTAGATGGTCCGTGATTTTTTTTTTTTTGGTTAAGTGGTCCTTGGTCTGAAAAAGTTTGAGAAACACTGCAGTAGTCTAACCTGCTAGTGATAAAGGCATGGATTAGTTTTTCTGCATCTTGTTGAGTTAAAAAGGGCCGCACGTTGGCAGTGTTTCTCAGGTGGAAATAAGCTGTCTGAGTAACTTTACTGATATGGGGCTTGAAGCTTAACTCTGCATCTAAGATGACACTGACTACACTCACTGGTGCAGTGCATGTGGGTAGTTTCACAATCAGGGTAAACGCTTTTTTCGCCACAAGGCCTAAAAATTGAACCGTCTTGATATATCATAATTTATGTGATGTGCTATCCAACAATGACATATTTTGAGGTTTACAGACATGTATGGGGATAATGTCAAGCGCTTACCCTGATTGTGAAATTAAGTCTCATTTAGTGAAAGGCAGTGAAGGCCCTCTGTCATTCTAGTGAATTCTATTATGTAACTCGGAAGTAATGGTGTGTGATCATCAGTGTTAGGTGTGTTCAGTGGATGTGTCTACCTGACAGGTCTCCAGGGCCGTGATGCCTTTGCGGAGCCGGTCAGCCACAGCTTTAGGGATCATGGCATACAGCAGAGAGTCGCCTCTCTTCTTCTCCTCGTCCAGCTTCTTAATGATCTCTTGGAGCTGGGCATACTTCTGCTGTTCCTGTGGGAAAACAGCATTAAATGACGTCAGTTTCTCAGTCTCTTACTCCAGTAGAGGACCCAGCTCCCTCACTCTGTGTGGAGGCCTTGGCCAGTTTTGGAGCTTGCTTGTAAGATATGGCCTATGATATAATAGGCCTGTTTGTGTGTGTGTGTGTGTGTGTGTGTGTGTGTGTGTGTGTACCTGGTCCAAAGCCAGCTGAAGCTCAGCCGACTGCTGTGTTCCAGCTAGAATGAGTTCTCTGCTGGAGTCATGAAGGTTCAGGTCATTTACATAAACCCCCATTTTAATCATGTCCTCCACAGTCTCGATACTTTGTAGAGAGATAAGGTTGGAGAGACAGATAGACAGACATAGAGGGGGAGAGAGAGAAGAAGAAGATAATTACTAAATGTTTTTGTTATTAATGCTTTTGTTAATTAGACTTCTTTCAAACATGTATCCAATACCTCCTTAGAGGTGCACTATGTGCTTCTTCATATAATGACCTAAAGATGTATTGTTCCTGTTATGCTAATAGAACTAATAATGGCGTTATTGACAACATTTACCAAAACAAAGGTCATATTTAGTAATGGCAAATCTGTGTGTTTAATGGATATCTGCTTCCCCCTTTTAAGAGTTACGCTTTTTTGTCAGTTTGAGATCTGAAATTACTTAATTAACCATCATTAGGACACAAACAAAAAAGCATCTGATGTTTTCATGGCTGAAACCGGAATAAATGAATTGAGACTATGCGTAACATTTCAAAGGCTATGGCATTTTAGAGAAGCACAGTGGGGCAACAAGTGAGAAAACCACTGAGCCACCACGAGGCCCTTTAGAGACATGAGACATGGTAGCCACCACGAGGCCCTTTAGAGACATGAGACATGGTAGCCACCACGAGGCCCTTTAGAGACATGAGACATGGTAGCCACCACGAGGCCCTTTAGAGAGAGACATGGTAGCCACCACGAGGCCCTTTAGAGACATGAGACATGGTAGCCACCACGAGGCCCTTTAGAGAGAGACATGGTAGCCACCACGAGGCCCTTTAGAGACATGAGACATGGTAGCCACCACGAGGCCCTTTAGAGACATGGGAGAGACGTTTTTGTAGAAGCGGCCCCAAAATGGGGAGAGACTGTTTTGGAAACTTACATGGGCGTCCCCAGGAAGATGAGGGAGTCCCATTGGGGCACATACTTCATCTGGCCCTTCAGGTGAAGGGGCTTCTTCGGCGGCTCCCGCATGTCCTCGAATATGGTCTCACTGCATTTCCCTAGGCAGGAGAAAAATGAGACCATGGTTCCCATCTGTACTGCATAAATTAGACTCATTGATCTTAATGCAGTGATAACTTTCGTGTAGGCATGGTACACGATGGTACATGTTTTGTGTAAATAAAATTGACCAGACAAATATGGTCGTTGAGAAACTGGTCAAGCTTTACAGCACAGCAAACACCCTTTTTAGTAGTTGTTGTTGTTATTTTTTTGTCCCGGGTGCATTGTTCCCAAAGCAGCCATAATATATTACATTATTTCATTAGTGGCCGTAGATAAATGTATCATTTTCCCCTCGCTCTGATGTGCAATGTAATTTCCCTGTGATGTATCAGTGTTAATGTTGGTGTTCCGCAGTGCGGGGCAGCTGAGGAGACTGGACAGAACAAACACATCTAGCACTGTCTGGAGAAGAGCTGCTGCACACTCTCATCAGCCCTGGTGTGTGTGTGTGTGTGTGTGTGTGTGTGTGTGTGTGTGTGTGTGTGCGTGCGTGCGTGTGTTTAAGCGTAGGAGGAGGCAGGATGCGATTCTCACCGGTCACCGTCTGGAAGGCCAGAAGCTCGATGTCCTCTCCGCCCGAGTTGGCAGAGCTGTTGTACTGTGTGAGAGCGCTGCTGTACTCCTGGTCCATCCCCTTCATGTCGTCCATGGCTTTGATGTCTAGAAGAAGACACTGCATTTGTTCAGTGTGTGTCGCTAACACAAAGGTCAAAGGTCAGCCAATATGTGCTCTCAGATTTTTCAGGTGATGACATGTACTTTTAGCCTGAGGCCTCAATGACCCAACTGCTCCTCCTAGTGCCTGAAGATGGGCATTACGTTGAAGTCTTTAGTTTTTCTGACTGTCTCAGATGTCTAGATACACTTATTGATTTGTCCTGAGGGCTTCATCTTATGGATAAAAGAAGAGCCATACCCCGCTTCTCTTTCTTCGGTTTCTCAATCTCTTCTTTCTCCTCAGGCTCCTCTTTGCTGAGTTTTGGGATGTTTACCTTCTGTTTGCTCTCAACCACAGCTTTGGACAGCAGCTCAAACACATTGTTCAAGTGGGTGTAGATCTAAGTGCATGATATAAAACATAAAAAAGGTCTAAATGTATGAA
This sequence comes from Alosa sapidissima, assembly GCF_018492685.1. Lineage (NCBI taxonomy): Eukaryota > Metazoa > Chordata > Actinopteri > Clupeiformes > Clupeidae > Alosa > Alosa sapidissima. The sequence continues at coordinate 10,945,906 of NC_055966.1, forward strand.
TATAACCTGTGGAAAAAGATAACACAATATACTGTATATTGTCACTTTTGTTCTTTTGGGAGATTTACAGTGGGGTTCCACTCCTTCACCTACATTGTCCCAGCTGAACTCGAGCATCGGCCGAATCAGGGTGAACTCCTCGTCGACCTTCTTGCCCTGCAGGTCAGAGAAGACCTCCTTGAGGCCGTCGCCGATGCGGTACATGGTCATGTCCCGGCGGAATATGACACTGAAAGGGAACATGTCGAAAAAGATGCCCCTCTTCATGGGCAGTTTCTCGTAGCCAGGGGCTGTCTTCTGCTGGGGCATTCGATGCTTGAAGGCAGCATTGTCAAAGTTCATCTTGTACACCTGCAACAAAATTGAATAGCATAGAGTTATGAGAGAGAGACTTGACATTAATTAAGAATAAAGAATTCCTCTCTCTCTCTCTCTTTCTTGCTCTCTCTTTCTCACACTCGCTCGCTCTCATACCACATATGTCATTTTCTCTGTCTCCTCCTTTGACAGAATCTCCACCTCGATATCTGTGTTGTAGAATTGCCGGCCCACTTGGGAGAGTTGCCCTTTATGAAGGAGCACAGGAAGTTACCACACAGCAGTTTGATGAAAAGGAGAAATCATACACCAGCAGTGTATGTTTCATCAGAGTAACATAAAGTGGCCATTCACTGCATTGCAATGATAAGCACCATCTTCTGCCCTTATCCACCCCCCTACGGTACCTTTGACAAACTGGGTGAAGCCCTTCCTGGTGCTGCGGTAGTGCAGGGTCAGGCTGGTCTCGCATTCCTCCTCCACGCAGAAGCTGGGAGGCTGGACCTTGGGGAAGGAGAAGCGGAAGTACTCGTGCAGGTTGTCCAGCTCGTTGATGAAGTCTCTCACATTCCGGCCAAGCACCTGATCAAAGGACCATGGTCAGTTTTTTTGTATATAATATAATCTTTGTTATTTAGTTTTAGTTTTTGTTTAGTTAATGTAGTTTATTTCTTTCAGGGATCATGTGCAAAATGTATTAATATCTGAAAGAGAGGAAAACAATTGGACCAGATTTAGCTAGCTACAGTAATTTCCATCTGCAGTCCATGGGCAGGTAAAGGGAACAGCACAATACATTGGGAGTCTGACATTGTTATCAATTTATTGATAATTGTAAAAGTTGATAGTATAAGTATATATACTCTTTTGATCCCGTGAGGGAAATTTGGTCTCTGCATTTACCCCAATCCGTGAATTAGTGAAATACACTCAGCACACAGTGAACACACACTAATCCAGGCGCAGTGAGGGGTTAGGTGCCTTGCTCAAGGGCACTTCAGCCGTGTCTACTGGTCGGGGTTTCGAACCGGCAACCCTCCGGTTACAAGTCTGAAGCGCTAACCAGTAGGCCACGGCTGCCCCGCGGCTGATCAATGTCATAAAAGAATATACCTTCAGTATCCGCTCATAGCCATAATTCCCTATCCTCTTGACCATGTAGACCCCGAAGGCATACATCAACTCATCGTGCGTCTTGCCCAAGACTTCCCCAGCTGCCTTTGCCAAGCGAAGGATGAGATTGTCACTGCAACAGAGTAAAACTGGTATAACCCTATTGCAGATCCTATAGAAACATGGCCTATGAAAATGAACAGATTTTTTTGAAAGGCAAGAATGAAAATAGTCTGAGGACTCCGAAACAGCAAATGTTATTTGCCTGGATGCCAGGCCTTTAAAAGTGTAATGAACATTTAGGCCAGGGTTTCCAGTTCATCCTGTACATCTGCTGAACTCCATTATCCAATTTCAGAGGTAATCCAGCAATATATTACAGACCTCCCAAAGATCTTGATGGGTTGAGGGAGGTTTATGAAGGCAGTAACTGAAGTCTTTAGGACGGGAGTCTCCAGGAGAATAATGCCTTGTTTACATTTATCCTATTGTCCTCCTTTTGAAGAGTCTCAAACCAGAAGACTTGACCAAGAATGTGTTATTCTTTAAAGTGACATTTGGTTATTTGCCATTTATGCATGTTAATCATTCAGGCGGCTTTTAGATTGTTTTAAAGCTTCTATATCCATAGCTTTCCTTCCTCCTCCTCAACACAAACACACACACACACTCACAAACACACAAACACAAACACACTTGCCTTATACGGATGATTGTGCTCACCCTACTGTAACTCTTTGCTAATAAAGAAATATTCCATCTTTATCATAATCAACTTATTGTAAGTAAGGATAAGCGTGGTTGGTTTACTTGTACATCTGGTGCCGGACAAACTTAAGGTGGGGTATCTCTGCACGGGCCTCAATCAGTCTCCAGACATCCTCCCCATATGACTCGTTGATGTAATCATTCACCGCTTCCAGGTACAGCCCATACATCTTCAGGAGGCTGGGAAACCACCAGATTTCAGCCCAGGTTAACTGCTCTGTCAATGGAAGGCAGGGCAAACTTGGACTGAATGAGGTAATGTAATCATTTCAATGATAAGTTGATAAAAAGTTGATAAAACAACATTTAAAAAATATATTATAGACCCTTTCAACGCAAGACCAACGCAAATACTTTGAAATGAAAAGGAATCAGACTTTAGTGTAATGCTCTACAAAATGCTGAATTTAATGTTTTTTTTTTGTCCCCAAGTTACCATTAGCTCAATGTCATTTACCGGATATGCCTTAGGAACACACATATTTGTTTATGCAGTTGTCTATAGACATAAATATTGTGCAAAACAGTTATTATAAAAGCTTTTATAACATATATATTGTGACTGAAATGATGCATTATCTTACATGAATGTGGTTGTGCATCAATGATACAACAATGACGCGTCAGTTACATAGAGCTTTAAAATCAGTCCAACAGTAACTCCCACTTAACACATACAACCATCAGCTATACCATAATTTTAACTTTCCACAAACTAAACCTTACAACAATTCAGTCAAGAAGGAAAGAGGGGAAAAAATGTGTTACTTACCTGCAGTTGCTCAGTCCAGTGTAATCCTAGCAGCCAACTGAGGGGGTCTGTGTCCGAATGGAGTTCCCCTCTCTCTACAGACACCTGTTCCTGGCACCTTTGCCTCTTGAGGTACTTCTCTGTCAGGACAATGGGAGCCCCGGCTAAAATAAGAGAGTTAGGGCCTGTTTGTGGCAGGTGTTAGCTTACCCAATAGTCTCACTTCCCTCACCTTTGAGATTACAGTGAGCTATCACAATCACAGGGAACTCTCGTCGGGGGTGTACAAACAATTTTGAGCACATAGAAAATAACCTTTCTGATCAAACATAACATGTCAGCACACTCAGTGATGATGTGAATCAGATGTGTTTCGGCAAACGATCAGGCAATTTCGCATGAATGCACATTTTTTATGGTTTACGCCCAGCTTCCTTGGCACGTGTGTGAGGGTCACCTGTAGCCTTGGGAGATGAGAAGATCAAGCCACTGAAAGGAGCCCCTCGTGCCTCAGACTGGATGTGTGACAGAAACGCTGTTTTCCACATCTGTCTGACTGACGATGCTATATCACATTTAGGTACCCACTGTCTTAGCAACAGAAATGCTGTGTATCCACTCAACATTTCATCTCCCATGAAAGAACAATCAACCAACCAAACAAACAAAGAAACAGATAAACAGTATTTTTATATGCATGCTATTTAGATTCCACTTCTCTCTCATTTGCACAGGATGGACATTAACAGAAAGGCACATGCTGCATCATAAAAATCAGTTCTATCTATTCAGATGGCAGTGTGCTGTCACCAGTAAATGAATCGCCGTGCTGAAACAATGGCCTCGTCCCATGCAGCGCTGTAATACTGTCAGAAAATGTAATTTTCAATTTCAGACTACGCTTCCTCTACTGCCTGTGAGTAATGTTCTGTGTACTGTCTGATTAAAATACTTTATTTCCCAAATGACCTTTTTTCCTAGCCCGTAATAGATAAAATGATATTGATGTGATCATTATGTTGCAGTACCAAGCAAAGATTGCTAGGGGGCAGTATTGGAGCATAGTGAAAACTGGTAAGAACTTTCATGGGATGTGGGGTTTTAGCATCTAAACTGCTCTGCTGAATAACAGATGTAACTTCATCCACCTTCTGTCACCATGTGTGTGTGTGTGTCTATGGATACGTATGTGTGTGTGTGCGTGTCATTGCTTGTGTTTCAGAAACTTGATTACTAGACAAGGCAATTAGCAACACCCCTTCCCCAACTGCCATCACACGTGCACACACACACACACAATTACACTGCTGTGAGCCACAGTGATTTTATTGTGTAGGCTCAGCTGATAATTAGCACCCTCAGCCTCTTTGCTTCCTGCTGGAGTCTGCTGCACCTCCATGCTCAGTCTGTCCTTCAGCAGATCCTGCCTGGTTACAGGCTGCAGGTGATTTGGTGCCACAACCAAGGCAGATAGCATAAACTACAACTGGGAATGTTGAAGGTGCAGCGTTTGGGACTAGTGTAGTTGAACATGTAGTTGAACTAGTAATATAGCTACATGCAGTAGCTTGCTGGTAAATATTCATATTAGTTGTACATGTTGTAGTATAACTATTTCTAGTGTGAGGTAATTGGTAGTTTTGTTATGCTTTTAAAGTAGCTTCCTTTTAAAGGTGACTGTATATCAGACTTTAATCGGTTCTGGAATTATTATATATATAAAAAGAATAGTGGCAGCCTCTCAAGTAATGAGTGGTTAGTTTGTCATTCAGGATGATAACTGCTGTTTGAGGCAGCATCAAAAGTCACAGCTGCCATATGTTAACTGTTACTTATTGGGCTTGAAGAATAATCATGACACAAAACCTTACATTATCACAAGAACAAACAGTTGTGTTTTTCTGTTGTACACAGGACATATGTTCAATTCTTTATGCTATTGGTTGGGGACTTCCCACAATGGTCAGTCAAAAAGCTAAATTAATACTGGACAATTAATTTAGACTGGACTGAACACATTGATTCTGTGACTAGGAGGATTGACTGCATCAGTTTATATGCCAATCACACTCAAATAACACATATCAACAACACTTATAGCCTATCAGATGGATTCAGCTAGCCATTAAACAGAGTTGAGCCGTGTTAAAATGAAAAATGTTGCAAAGTCACCAACTGTAAGATTGAACATGCGTCAGTGCGTGTGATCCTTGAAACCATGGTGATGGTTGCTTTGTGATCATGCTCTACTAGCTGAGGTGTGGGTAAACAGGGGTCAGGTTTTCTGCTTGATGTGTGAAAAACATTTTATCCTCTGCTAATCCAGCTCTTTCTCTTCTATTTTTCTCTCAGGTGACCCTGACAGATGGACCATGGAACCCTCATAGAGGAAAGGGTTAATGCTTTGGCTGTGTAGGCACTTAAAATGCCACACGGTGCAACCTTTCAATCCGAGTCCAACAAAAGCGCAATACTGGCAGAACACAGATTTTCTTTTGTAAAGTTGCATGAAGTAATACAGTGTGGTAAAAGTGAAATAAGTTGAAACATGTTGATATGATAAAGCAAATGTTTGAGAATATTATGATGAGAAATGTCTTGTTAACTGTGTGGTTAATTTGAATTCAAATCGGTTCCAGATGCATCTGTAGTTTTTGTCCGTTCTGGCTGTTCTTATTCCTGCCTGCAGTTGGTAGCCACGGACTGAATTCAAAACCATATCAACAACCCACTGGGAAAAAAAAGAGCTACGCCAAGACCAAATACATTTGGCATCTGACAGAATATACATTCTTTTTTCACATTTATTCTGATTAATTCAGAACCTGCAGTAAGTATCCTTGGATTTGCAGCCAACTCATCTTGCAGTGAAGTCAGGAGTATAACATTGAAAAAATAATAAAACACCAGACATTTTTAAAAATATTCACACCCTGATATGAACCTTAAATGGCACATTTGTACATTTTTGAATGTGGTGTGTGCAAAGCACATTTCTCACTATGTCTAATTTAAACTCAAGGATAGACTTAATCAGTGGCGTGGTACATTGGTTCCCCAACTAGGCCAAGATAGGATTGGAGAAGCCGGTTTAATAGGAACGTGACCACACAATGGCGCTGGGGATGATTCACGTGCTGTAGAAAATGAGAATCCCCTCAGCAGTCTGAGGCTCTGTTGGCCCTATTGTGCCCATGAAGTTGAATGCTTCATACAGGTCTGTATCCAGCTCCCATCTTGCCATTCTCCCCCTCAGTGTCCCTGGCGGTTCAGCATTGTGCCGCGTCTTTATTTCACAATCCCATGATGCAGCGCTCTTATTGGTTTTACTGTGCACACAGCGGCATGCAGGACTCTGTCTGAATGCTAACGGATATAGTGGTGGGTTTTTTTTTAACATTGGGGGTCTAGTCTCCGATTCTCTCTCACCATCTCTCTTCCCCTCGTCTGTCCCTTTACTCTTCTCTGTCTCCATCCCTCCTGTCTGTCTGTTTCCCTGTCTGTCTGTCTGTCTGTCTATGTATCTATCTATCTATTTATATCTATCTATCTATCTATCTATCGGTTACACTTTACTTGACAGTGTCGACATAAGAGTGACTTGACACTGTCATGAATGTGTCATAAACGTTTATGACATAACACTACTGTTATTAAGTGACAGTTGTTTTTTGTCATAACAAGTTAGGATTAGGATTAGGGTTTAGAGTTATGGTTAGGGTTGGGGTTAGGATTAGGGTTAGGTTTCATTTGTCATGACAGTGTCATGTGTTCATGACAGTGTCATGTCGATACTGTCAAGTAAAGTGTTATCTATCTATCTATCTATCTATCTATCTATCTATCTATATCTATCTATGCGTTTGTCTGTCTATCTATTTAATTGTCTGTCTGTCTGTCTGTCTGTCTATGGCTCTATGTCCATCCATTGATGATCCATCTCTCTATATTTAACGCACGCCGCCTCTCTCTCACCCTTGGTCTCCTGTTCTCCTCTCTTTAAGTAATAATGTAGCTGGATGTACAGTTGAAGGTGGCACTGTATTAATTCAGCTCTCTTATATTTCCTACTCCCACTGCATTAGCTTAATTGGAATCCCTACACGTTATGAACCTGCCGCCTGCCCGCCTGTCCATCCACTGCCCAGGCTGTCTAACCCAGCCTGATCTGCTTTGCCTTGCTCGGGACAGAGCAGGCTAATCGCAGTACCCCCCCCCCCCCTTCCATTCCCCATTCCAAACTTTGGGAAGGGCTCAGATGAGACCTTGTGAAATCGGCAAAATTACAACCATAAAAATCAGTCATAATGGAGCCGGGCTCTGAGTGGGGAAGAGAAATAAAGAATGACAGAGAGAGAGAGAGTGAGACAGGGAGAGAGCAAGAGAGAGAAAGAAAGAAAGTGGATTCAGGAACTAATGCATAAATATTCCATTAACTTTGCGCTGTGCTTTAACGGTACATACTTGTCTTCAGTCTGCTGATTTGGAAATGAAATTACACCATGAAGAAAACAGACGAGAAAAAATGAAAAGAAAAGAAAAAGAAAGACACAGTCTCCTTATTCCATTTCCACCCTCGATTCCTTTTTCCGCCCTTCACCTTATCAAGGGTGACACTAATCCAATTGGAGCTCTGCTAGTGACAGCTCTAATGTGGTTATGTATACCGATTCCCTGCAGCATATTCACACAATATCTTTTGCATACCATACCATACCATCTTTATGCTACAGAATAACCATACACAGATTAGGATAACTCCACACCATTCCCATTGCAGTTGCATATGCCATAGCAGAACTCTAGGTGGGTAACATGACAAATCCCCTCTAAGGAATCTTATAAGTCTAACATGTCAAAGTGACAATAGCCTACTGAGGTAGGCAGGAAGCCACATGCTTCTTCATAGCTCCTCTGTGAGGTAGAGGTAGGTTTGGGGCCGTTGCTGTAGAGTGAAGCTCCTGTATGTGATTGACTCTGGGCTATGCTATGCTGTGCTAATCCTGTCATGACACAGAGAGTGTGTTGTTTTGACTTATGGCTGTAATACTCGTGGTATTCCTCTAGTACAGGGTTTTGGGGTATGAAGAATATAAATTACTCTGTGTTTGAGAGTAATTGGACAAATGTGGTGTGTGAATTTTACACGCGGGGACTGTAAGCTACATTTCAAATCCATTAGTTGCAGACAAACAAAACAGCTAATAGCCATGAAAACAAAGAGGTCTCCATAAAGCTGTACCTTACGAACATTAAATAAATGATTGAGGTAATATCAAAGAAGCAATAACCAGTAGTTATTACAACATAATGTTGTGTATTTGGATGTTAATGGTTTCTTTGTAATGTTTGATTAAGAGTGACATGTCGACATAAGAGTGCAATAATAGGCTAATTTGGAAAAGAGTAATATGTTATTTAAAAAATCCATACGTTTTAGTATTGAACATTGCATGTTTTAAGAATAGTTACGTTTATGGTTTATTCAGGTTAACAACACCTCTTTAGGGTTGAGTCAGCAAAATGTTGAAATTTGAGCTCAATGGCCAATGAAATTACACCTGTAATGGTCCTGTGGTCCTGAAGGAAGCTGTTTATGGTTGATTTGAGCCAATATGTTTGTTTGCCAATTACAGAGCAAGAACTGTGTGTGAGTACCAGTCTTTTGTTTGTTTGTTTGTTTGTTTGTTTGTGAAGCACTCTGAATGGACAGCTAAAGGATTGCAAGGAGCGGTTTACTGACTTTGACTGAAAGTTGGTTTAGAAACATAGACTGCAACTAAAACCTTTGTGAATATAACTTGATGTGAAATGTCATAAATGATTAAACATGTACTTAAGCTACAGTTTGTATAATAAGACACAGACAACATATTATTTGGGGACTTAGCTTTTACATGTTGACTTTGAGAGATGATGAGGTTTTGTTAGATGGCATGAGAAGCAAACCCAGTAGATCACAGCACAGACAAAGATGGTTGATTACGAAGATACTTGAGAGGACCTGAGAGGACACTTCCTGTCCCCGGAAATGTATGCAAATAGGGTAGCAGTAGTACACGCCCGCATGAGGGGGGGCCACTATCCCCCATTTATGCAGTGATCGGGCTCCCTTTTTAACATTGAGGTCTATGGCAGAATCCAAGAATTTCCCAGAATTTGTCAAAGCCTTATTTTTCTGAGCAATGTATCCACATTTCGGACACGGTATCATGATCTCCAAACCCTCCTCTCCATTTCAGGAGAATGTCGTGACAGTATGACCCTCCAGTCGGGAGAAATTTTTTTTTCAACATTAATGAAGGTGTACACCAAGTTTGTTTTGTACTCTGGCTTCTGTCTGGCGTGGAACCGAGGCGGTCAAACGTCAGTCATACGTCAGTGACACGCCCCTGTGCAGGCGGGGACTGAACTCCACTTTGCCTTCATAGACATGAACTAGGACAACCCATCTTGCTAATATTTAATTATATCTGTGGCAAAGATAATTACTTAATTATCTTTGCCACAGATATATCACTGGCCATCTTCTCCTCACCCTGTCCTTCCCCTTCCTGTTGTATTGGTTTTTAGACTGATGGATGGACAGTTGTATCCTCCAATGAAATGGGAATGAACAGGATAACTTAACACACTTGTCCGGCAACAACTCAGGCACAATTCTACTCAGGCACTGTGAGTACTGTATATATCCCTTTATTATAATAGCTGTCTCAGCAAGTGATGCCTCCCATGTAGATACCATCAAAAAAGTAATAATAAGAATATGGGTAATTATAAGTGAGGGAATCCTAATGAGTGTTTTTAATTAAAACCATGCTCAGCTGTGAGCATCTCCAGGCATGGTCCTCAGGCACCAAATTACAATGCAAGGCTCTTTTCATCAAGGCATTTCAAAGTGAGCCGCTCATCAATATTTTAACACATACAGTTTGGAGGTGAAAGGAATTTGTAATAAAAAAGACTCATATCTTAAACAAAAAAATTGTTGTGTGCATCAAAATGTGGATTTAAAAAAATACCACTTGCAGGTCTGTCTACTTGAAGGCATATTTGCAGCATTGCATGTGTATGAGATCATCTCTGGAGGTCATTTGAACTGCTGTCAGGTCACAAGTCAAAAGTGTGATGATGTGTGATTATTTCAAGATTTCTCATTGTTCATATCCATCTGAATGTGGCCATGCATTTTATCTGTGACTTAGCTTAACAGTCTGAAATGATGGGAAGGGTTACATGTGCAGACATATGACATATCTAACCTGGCTTATACTGTCACTTAACTGGAGAAGCGATATATATATATATATATTTAAGCAATATAGCACGAGTGAGAGTGGGGTTGGTCATGGATATTCCCACGGGTGTTGTTCGGCCGTAGCCACGAGGCCGGAGGCCAAGTGGCGCAGGCAACAATAGTTCCATAGAACCCAATTGTTGTATAAATATATATATATATATATATATATATATATATATATATATATATATATATATTATCTAAGATTTCCACCTCCCAAGATAAGGCATTTTTGTCAGTTCCTCTAGTAGCTGAGTAAAATGCTAAAGGTCGGGGAGTCCTTCAGAAATTCATACACACACCAAAAAAAGAGCATAGGAACTTGTCAGAACACACACACACTCACACACACACACACCAAAAAAGAGCATATGATCTTGTCAGAACACACACACACACACATACACACACAATCCCACATTATCTAAGCGGTCTTGAGCTCAAGGATAATGGTGAATGGTGCATGAAAGAGCAGTGATTTGAGACTAGAGACCTGTGTGTGTGTGTGTGTGTGTGTGTGTGTGTGTGTGTGACTTGTGTGACTTGTGTGCTTCAGCCTGTGTGTGTGTGTGGCGTCTCTCGTGCACCCTCACCGGAGCACTCAGTCAGCCCATTCACAGATGCTGCGCTGCCACTTGCATTTTAATGTGTGTGGGAAAGAAGTTAAAAAAAAAAATCCATCCCCTCCATACAATGTCTCTCAGTGTGCTACATGTGAGACTGTGTGGCCGCCACGCACCCGACTCTTTGGCAAACTACACGAGAGCCCAGGCCATCTGACGCCTGTCCCATGGCTGGCTTATAGGCATAAACATTTTCACACAGGGCCTCCTTCATGTATTAAGTCAGTGCACTGCTTCCGAGAGACAGTTTTTGCCCCACCATACTCTCATCAACAGGTAGGGAGAAACAGGTCATCATTCCTTCAGGCAAGACTGCTCATGCATGCAGATGTCTGCGGGAAAAAACAAAGATTGTAATATTGGCATAGTGGCAAGAGATATGAATCAGCCCACAAAATAGCTGAAGCAGCAGCAGCCGCCGTCCCGTTTTTCCAAATTTGGGCGCTGCTGTTAATGGCTATACTCAAGGCATGCAAGTGGCTGCAAGTACAAGGGGCTGTTATGCACCAATTTTCTTTCACTGGCCCTCGCCATGTTCTCCCCGCCCTTGCCTAATGCCCTGTTGTCCACTTGTGCCCACATAATAGAGCGCGCCTTGTCGGAAGTTGTTGTGGCTGTTTGCTCGCTGAGCTATTTTCTCCTGGAGATGGTCATTAGCTCCCTGGGATCCGTCTCTTGGATTTGGCACCTTTGTCATCCCCTCCACCTCCTTCTCCCTCTCTCTCCCTCTCCATCTCTTTATCTCTCTCTCCTTCTCCCTCTCTCTCTCTCTCCTCCCCCCCCCCTCTCTCTAATGGCCTGCTCCTCTCGGCTCAAGGTAAGTCTCTGTGAAACAGAGTGATTATGTGCTTGTGCCACTGCCTCTTCTCTGGGCCCCGGCTCTCCTCTCTCTCCATCGCTCTGGCAGAAAGAGGGGAGTTGGGGAATGGTCATCTGCCAGGTTCAGCACTGGGGTGGAGAGAGAGAAGAAGAGAGGATGAGGAGAGAGAGAGAGGGACAGAGTGGGTTAGGGGGAGAGTGTTCTTTGGATCACCCTGCACATTGAGGTGGAAGTGAGGGGCTGTGTGTGTGTGTGTGTGTGTGTGTGGGGGGGGTTAGTCTGAAGGGTTGGTGGGGGATTGGAGTATTCTTTGGATCCCATGCAGTGCACATTACGGTGGTGCATTAAGGCTCTGGGCAACTCTGATCTGCCAAAAAGGTCCCTCTCAACTAGGGCCCCTCATGCGGGCACAGGTGAGCTCATTCTCAGTGGTTTGGTCACACTACTGTGACAGTTTTTTTTTCTTACTCTTGGAATCTTAAACAAACCAATAGATAATGTGGTCCAGTCAATATGGGAATTGATCAAGCCTTCTTACTTTGGATCATTAAGCGTTCTAACCACATTAACCACAGACAGTGACATTACATTTATGAGTTAAGGATAGCTTGTCTGGCATACATGCCTGGCTCTCATATTGATTAAAAACATTCAGGGTAGTCTACGGATTACTGAATTTGACCAAACTGTCAAAGCCAAATGCATCAAGAGCCCCAAATGCCATACTTATGTTATTTCCGTTGATTACTCGCTATATATTTCTGTGCTTTGATGCTCTAACAATATTCATTTCATTGTTCAATTTCAATTGTTTCAATTAATATTCATTTCATTGTTAGAATCAAAACATGTAATACTGTTCTTAAGTGTTCAACACTTAACAAGGATGCTGGAATGCTGTGGTGTTGGTGTTCAACTCATTCTACTGGTGGTGATGTATTTACTGTTGTTGTAACCATGCTCATTTCTCTCCCACTGAGATTGAGATTATCGTTGATTATGACCATGACCTTTGTGAGAATAGTAAACATGAACATCATCTGTAGGGAAGAACAGCCCTCAGCACCCTCAATTGTTTCCCTGTATACTAGGTGGTGGTAAGATAAACCCATTTGGGTAGCGAAAATGTTTCCTTTCTCTCTCTCTCTCTCTCTTTCTTTCTCTCTATCCTTCGTTCTTCCTTTCTCTCTCCTCTGCCTCGCTCATGCAGACTGCAAGACGGATGCCAAGGCGACCACATGCCATGTCCCTTCGCAGGTGCCAGCTTATACCAACCATCTGTGTGGATGCCATATTCTCCGTTTTTCTACACGATTTGCATTTGAATCTGCTGTGCGCTCTGAGGGAAGCACTAAAGGTTTTTAAGGGTAAGAGCCTTTAGACGTCCCTCATTTCCTCTTGTCAAAAAAAGACCATTTTCTATCAGCATTGCTAATGATCTCTATTTAAAAGCAGCCCAAGAAAACCCACATGTTCACTAAAAAAGCCCATTGTCTTCTTATGTAAAGGTCAAGCGTAGCTCCCGTATGCACAAACAAATCATTTTTATCAAAAATTTCGCAAAAAGTTCTAACTGACAAAGGCATCTAACTATTAAAATGGTTAAATCAAATGATTCAGCTTTGCATTACAGCTGAAGGCAAAACGTCCTCTCCTTCAGCTTGATGTGTAAATAAGCGCCCTTGCCTCTGAGGGGGGTGAACCCCTGCCCCTCTGGTACCTACTCATCCTGGTGCCTAAGCGTTCTTGGCATTGCCATTGCATCCTGTTTGTAAAAATAACCATACACTGACAACCGGTGGTTCACAACCACTTGTTTATTTCTTGCTGGGTAAGTATGGGTGTGGAATGCGCTATCTGAAGGACTTTTCACTTCCCCTTTTATCTTCCCCTTTCAAACTCAAACAACAGTAAGGGACCGTTCGTTATTTATAAACGGGGTCACCAGAGGGATTTTGAGTGCTTCAATCAAAAGTTGCATGACCCTCCCCAGCCTGCAAGAAAATTTTCAACGACCCTCCAGCAGTCTTTTTAAAAAAGACATGACCCTCCCCGGCCAATTGTCGATATCTTCCGCCCACGCTGTAAAGCGCTATGAAAAGACATCAACTTAAGCGATCTTTCTAAACTCACCCTCTGCTTTCTGATCTTACACATCACACTTCACCAAGATAGTAGATTTACTCACTAACATTGTTGTGGAAACACAATAAGCATGGAAACTAAATGCACACTTCCTGCAACTGCATACCTACTTGAAATAAGTTACTCCTCTAGTAAGTATTCACATGAAACAAAACAATAAAACATTGAGACCATTCAACAAAGCACACTGGGTAATAACAAATTCAACACATGAACTTGTTGCTATGGACTCGTCTCTAGGCTTCCTCAGTCATTGTAAAGCTGCCAAAGCTGAACATTGTCCAAAACTCAATTTCTCAGACGAGCGTCAATTTGGGAGCTTGACTACACTCCTTCTTTCTCAAATGACTTGAAAATGCCGTTTGCACAATTTCACAAATAATCACAGGGACCGAAAAATACCTAACATGCCAAATCTTTCCGGGTTTAGGCCTATCATTTTAACTTGTCCCTGCTGTCTTGCCGTTTTAATATTTTCCCGTAGAATTAAGCAATATAGCACGAGTGAGAGTGGGGTTGGTCATGGATATTCCCACGGGTGTTGTTCGGCCGTAGCCACGAGGCCGGAGGCCGAGTGGCGCAGGCAACAACAGCCGTGGGAATATCCATGACCAATCCCACGATCACGAGTGCTATATTGCTTTTATACAACAATTCTACCACAAACTAAATAATCTGAAAACACCCCATTATTGTTTAAAAATGTTAATTTCGACATCGTTCTTACGCATCAAAAAATAATTTCAATAGACAGCGTATTGGTTGCTAGGTAACCAACATTCCAGACCCCTCGTTACGGGTCTTTGTGGTTTACATGTCTTCTTGAAAGAAATGTTGAAATCACATTCATATCTAGGTTTGCTGCATGCATGTTACAAGGACACTGGGCCATGTCATGTAAGGGACATGGTACTGCAAAAAAAACGGAAACATAGTCTACATTGCAGAACCACTCAGCTTTATTAATGTATAGTGAATAAATGTTACACTACTGTGCACAGCCTGACGTGACGATGCTAGCACGTTAGCAGCGGTTAGCTAATTATGCTAACGTTTGTTATCTAGAACTACAAGTCTCCTCCAAGTGACAATCATATTATACACAATGCTGGCAATGCTGAGAACAATTAGCATCCTCGTTTATCTTACTTACACTGAGTTGACTGTGTGGCTTAATCCACAGATGTGGTGAAGCACTGTTTCGTTATGGTTTGTTAAGGAGTAACCCATTGCTTGAAATAGTGGAGAGCTGGGTGTCAAATCTTCATTGTATCGCGGAGTGATTTATTATTAGCTGTGCTGAGTCTGAGTTGAAATGTCCAGGGATATTCCAACTCATGGAACGTCTCTCGGCCAATCAGAAACAAATAAATAGTTCCATAGAACTATTGTTGTATAATATCCCATATTACTGTAATACTCTCCTAACATTAGTCCTGCATTCTGGCCTGTGTGTTGTCCTGTTGTTACCCCTTGCCCTTCCAGAGAAACAGATGTATTCAAATCATCGTTTTGCTTGCTTAAATGCGAACTCAGAGTGATGTTAACCTACAGTAGGCCTATTTAAGTTAACGACGTGGTTGTCGTGAGAGCAGGATTCATTGGCGCTTGCAGTGTTCGGCCATAGGCTATGTCTATGTGCGCACCTGCCAGGCTAAGAGCCAAAGAAATCCCCCTGTATATTCACTCCAAGTTGGCCTACCATAACTTACCAACTCTACACTGTAGACCATAAACTGGCTATTTATATGACCAATGTATTTGTTCAACTGTATGAAGCAGAATTACGCACTACTTGGAACGTAACACATTTTTGTTGGCAGGAGAGAGAATGACAGCGATTAACAAATTGCACTTGTTGCTGGTTACCAATAAATAGGGCCTACTATATATTTTTTTGCAAACAACAAAAACAGAAAGGATGGAGACAGCAAAGCTAGAGATGGGCAGGAACAAGGTCCATTGGTAGAAATGCTTGTCAAAATGTTAGGAGCTGGATGTGTGGATGAATGAAGCACAAGTATGCTTTATAAGCATGCACACTGTTTAAAGTTAGGCTAGGCTACACGGTAAACTAAGTAAACCAAAGTTAAATTTAGCTTTTTTAGGGCTGGATAAAGTTGACCAAATGGATATAGGCTGTTAGGCGTGAATAAAGTAGGCTACTTTGTTGCTCAAACCCGTGGGGACGGATGTTGACATTTTCTGTATTTTGCGTGAGAAACCCGGGAAATCTCCCTTATTTTCATTGTTCACTGTTGACAGAGCTATGGAACGAAAGAGAACGTTATATGGCGACAGAAATCAACAATCAAACAAGCCACTTTGATTTTTTGCTGTTTTCATTAATACAAAAGATGGGTGACCCCCCCTCCTAGACAAAAAAAAGTTAGGTGACCCTCCCCTCAACAAAGAATAAAAAGACATGACCCTCCCCTATTTTCCTCCGGTGGCCCCGTTTATAAATAATGAACGGTCCCTAAGCAGTATCTTCCAGGCTGAGTGAGTGAGCTATATAGTGTAGACAAAGTAGAGTCTCTTATGTTGCTTCTCAATGCTTTACATGGTGAGGTCAAACTGCTTGGCTAGCACCGACCATCATTGAAAGGCCATTAACTCCTGATGTAGCTTTTTGCTTTAAATATGAATGATGATATGCTTAAATGTATGATTAAATGTAAGAACATGCTGCCGTGGTACAATCCATTGTAGTCCAATAAAAAGCTTGAACAGCTCTAAGTGCTTACAAATTAAATCAAGCACACATGAGGGCATTTAGAAAAGGGCTAGCCTTAAATTAGTAATGTGACCAAGCAATCAGAGAGCATATCATGAACCATGCATTCCAAGAATTGCATAATGTTCTTATTTGTTAAGCCTCTTGTAACTCATATGATTTATTTATTGATTGATTATTTATTAATCCTCACGTGAATAGCACATGGAGTAGCATTATGAAAATAGCACATTTAGTGAATGCACCAAGTGACAAGGTGATGCGATCATGCAACACCACACCATTATCTATCACTGCCCATTTCTGTGATTGGCACAAGTGGTGATTGCTGCACATCATGGCAAACAGCTCCATCATCCTGATACAGCAGAATAACAAGGTAAGATGAGCCTTGACTGCTTTTATGATGAAAGGATGCACCACTTATCACGTCTTCCCAGTCCGAGTGCCGGTTTGAGACGTCCTCTATTCAGCATCTTCTATTCAGGCTGCTCTTACCTGTTCTTTTAGCATTTCTGTCCTCGTCCATAGCACACTTACAGATAATATTAAATTGCCAGAGCTAGCATTAGAAAGGTTTTTGTAGAAATGTCAGTGGTGTAAAGTGCTGCATTTACTGAGAAAGATCTCGTATTCGGCATGTGGACCAGCCAGTATCTGCCCAGGAAGCATCCCAAAGCTCTCTGAATCAATCAGATACATGGATCATTATTAAAAAAAGGGTAACACGGTAACACTTAATTTTAATGTGTCGCTGTTACAGTGTACCTACCTAATTAGGTACAGTGGTACAACCTGTGTAACAACATGTACTATCAGGTACTATCATTGTACTTGCATTATGTATTTGTGGGTACCTACATATAGTTGTTACATTGTAATACTGAGTGCTTTTACAAAACTTTGCCAATTTGCCTACATTTTCATCAGAGGCAAAGAGCTGACCTGAGACCTGCTGGATGGGGTAAATCGGGTCATGATAGATTTGATATACAAAGCATGCTTAGCTCCAGTCAAGGCCTCATCGTCTTCAGTGTACATGTAACAGCTGTGCTGCTACAACCTTGTTACTCTTTGATACAGTGGAATAAACTGGAACAGGTCTTGTCTTGGAACAGGTCTACTAATTCACATGTACTGTGTGGTGTAACAGCAGACACGTTTCAACACATCAATTACAGGATGCATGACATCATTGACAGGATGTATATAATATGTCCATGTAAGTACTTAACTGGTACACTTTATTTTAATGGGTTTATTCCACTGTACCAAAAGAGTAATAAATGTGTAACACAGTTGATACATGTACTACAGTATGTAGGGTAATGGCAGACATGTTCCAAGACACCAATGACACAACATACATGTAATATGTAATTGTAAGTACTTAACTGGTACACTTCATTTTAATGGGTTTATGCCACTGTATCAAAGAGCAATAAGTGTGTACCAACACAGTTGATATATGTACTATGTAGTGAATTAGTAGACCTGTTCCAAGACATCGAAGACATAACATACATGTCATATGTACATGTAAGTAATTAACTGGTACACTTAATAGGTTTATTCCATTGTATCAAAGAGTAACAAGGTTGTAGCAGCACAGCTGTTACATGTACACTGAAGACAATGAGGCCTTGACTGAAGCTAAGAATGCTTTGTATATCAAATCTATCATGACCAGATTTACCCCATCCAGCAGGTCTCAGGTCAGCTCTTTGCCTCTGATGAAAATTTTGGCAAATTGGCAAAGTTTTGTAAAAGCACTCAGTATTACAATGTAACAACTATATGTAGGTGCCCACAAATACATAATGCAAGTACAATGATATTACCTGATAGTACATGTTGTTACACAGGTTGTACCACTGTACCTAATTAGGTAGGTACACTGTAACAGCGACACATTAAAATAAAGTGTTACCAAAAAAGGTAATAAGGATTGGATACTAATGTCCATAACATAACGTGTCACTAGAACAAAATGTTGTCTAAACTGTTTGAAGAAGCCAATATCCTCTAAACATTAGTTATTTCCTGTTATGAATAATAAATGAAATTCAGTCTCATTGTAATTTTGAAGTACATTTGAATCTTTTAAATATTTATGTAAATCAAGAGAGAAAGTGCACAGCAGATTGATTTTGAAGGATATACCACAGGGCATCTTCTTTAATATTTAATCCACATTCCTAGATGCTATTAAATCAGATTGGCTCTCTATTAGATCAGCCTTCAGCCTGACCAGGAAGACATTGCCTTGATGGCACGTTTGATGACAAGAGATATTGCTTTTGTCTACTTTATTTATTTTTCAATCAAATTGCATTTCTTATTTTGGTGTCTCTGATAAATCAAATAATGCTCAGCAAAACTCACAGTGAAAAAAATATTTACTGATATATATTTGACATGATTAAGAGCATTGGTTGTGGTATTTCGATACTTCAAATGTAATAATTTTTACAAAGAGAAACCATTGTACTACAAACATTTGTACCAAGGTGTGTGTTTGTGTGTGTCTGTGTGTGTGTGTGTCTGTGTGCACGCACATGTGTTTATGAATTTCACACTGTACTATGGAAGGTGAATATTTTGCATCCTGTCTAGCACCTTCTTTTCAGCAAGTCTGCAATTACGGCGAAAAGTGCAAATCCATCAACACTCGTTCGGATCCTGTGGCACAATCCCAGCAAGGCCTCCCCTGGTCACTGCCAGATTTCCTGTTTCCACCTTCTCAATGCACTCTTCCTCCCCTCAATTTGACCTGCACATTCGTCACCAATTTAAGTTGTATGGCTATTGATTGCCGTGTAAACAGAATGAGCCCCCTCATCCTGTGGTGCAATTTCAGCTTAACTCGTCCATCGATACATTGATGCCCCCCCCCCCCCCCTCTCCGTACTGTGGCAGGCTTCAGGACACCCCTTGCTGTGATATCCAGCACAGTGGCCAGAATAAATGGGCCTGTCCCCGCTTATCGTCTGTGTGGAAGCTGCTCCAGATTCATCTCCTCGGCCATAAGGCATCAATGACTTCGGAGAGAGATATGGACCTTTGTGTGTCTGACTCTGTGTGTGTGTGTGTGTGTGTTTGTGTGTATGTGTCTTTGTATGTGTGTGTTTTGTGGGTGAAGGACCAGGCTGTCAATAGGATCCCGAGGCCTCACAGAAGTTGTCATTGAAAGTCCTTGACATGGCGCCACAGCCTATTCAAACCTTATCTTAAATATCACACGTGTCAATCATGTATAATGGTTTGGTGTAAGCAGCCGTGGCACATTTGGGTGGACAGGTAAGGCAGTCCCCCACTGAAACATTCATTCATTTAAAAACACTGGTCCATAAAAAAAAAAACTTTGGAAAAAAATGTGTAATGTATTAATTAGATATTTAAAATAACTGATTTCAATCATGTTTTTCCCTGCCCGCCTTAAATCATATCTTTATTGTGTGGTGATGTATGGGAAGAGTAAGCAGCACACAATCTTGTGCTGTGCTGTGTCAGTGATAACGTTTACACCTGTCTGATTGTAATGGTTGGCTTAGGAGAGCTGAGGGGTATTTCACAAAACCTAGATAAGGGATTACAGTAAACTGGGATTTTTAGGTTATCCTGGATGAATTTAGCCTTGACTTGGTTTCACAAAAGAGATGGCACATACCATGGGGATTTATTCTCTGCACCTAGCCTGGTCCCGACCAGGCTAACAGCCAAGCTAAGTTAATTCTAATTGTAATTATGTTGTCTTATTGGCTCAGCTAGCTGTCATTCAAATCAGACTTCCGTGCTAATTTTTAAGGAGCTTTATTCCATTTATATACTATTTGCTAAATGTATTCGCTCGCAAAACAAAAAAGATTGTCTGCCTACAACCATATGGTTATTATTTTAATTGTGATATCCTTATAATTATTAACATAGGCCTAGGTACTCATTGTTTGCTTATTTTGTTGATAGACGTTTGATGAATAGCCTACTGTAGTTGATTAGAAGTGGAGGGGCAAGTTTTCGAAGGTATTTTTAACTATAATATTAAGGTATATCGTACTATGTGCATCTTTGCAGTGGCAAGCGCTTTCTTAATGACGTTGCGTGCTGAGACAAGGAAGCACTCACACGTGGGTGCATACGTAAATTTGCATTCAGTTGGTCTATCACGCCTACTCCTGCTGTTTTACAGAAATAGCCATGATTCCCCATTCCAAAAAGGACAACTTTACTTCATTGTTAGTCTATATCAAAAAAGGTTGTTCACTTGGTTGTTCAGTGTCTTTTTTTATTCCAACCGTGGACACTTTGGAGCAGAAATGAGAACGCGCACACATCCTGAATTGCTTACATCTGGCTCGACATAGTCGCTCCTACTCATCCTGGATTGGCATGAGTGAAACGAGTTGAGCTAGGATGACCAGACAACGCTATGTCAAACCTCGCTTTATCACTTATCTAGGATGTCTTAATTCTGCCTTTGTGAAATACCCCTCTGGACCAGAGTACAAGGCAAGTAGCGGTGAGGCAAACTTAACGCAAACAGACATTTTTAATCTGAATTTAACACTACAGCAAACCACAAAACAACATCAATGACTGACAGGGGACTGAGGGAAGACAGAGAGTTTAAATACACAGGGGTTAACAGGGCACAGGTGAACAAGGAACAAGACACAGGTGGAAACCATAATTAAACTAACAAGGATCAGGTGAGGGGCGGAGACACAGGCACATGGAACAGAGACACATGGCAAATAAACAAAGAGCACTTAGCACAAGACACAGGAAGTAAACAAAGCAAACAGGAAGACACAAGAGGAGCAGACATGATTGGAAAAACACTAGACCGGGAAAACAAGACAAGACAGGATCCTTACACTGATACGTATGTATGTGTGTTTGTATTCTACTTGGGAAAGTAGTTTGGGGGCAGCCGTGGCCTACTGGTTAGCACTTCGGACCTGTAACCGGAGGGTTGCCGGTTCGAACCCCGACCAGTAGGCGCGGCTGAAGTGCCCCTGAGCAAGGCACCTAACCCCTCACTGCTCCCCGAACTCCGCTGTTGTAACAGGCAGCTCACTGCGCCGGGATTAGTGTGTGCTTCACCTCACTGTGTGTACACTTTGTGTGTTTCACTAATTCACAGATTGGGATAAATGCAGAGACCAAATTTCCCTCATGGGATCAAAAGAGTATATATACTTATACTTATACTTAGTTTGCGTACACTGGTTGTTAAAAAAGGACAATTATCTACAAAAATCTGAATATTTCCAAAAGAAGGTTCCGTCTCCCTCCGGTGTCTGCACAGCTCAGCACAGAACGGAATATGGATTTACAACAAAACAGCATATAGCATAGCCATCGGGGGTGATTCCACTACATCAAAGCCACATTTAAGACACTGACTAGGCTCAAAATATCATTACACTTCTATGCTATCGTGGAGAGGGTTTCTATACACTTCTATGCTATCATGGAGAGGGTCTCTATAGTCTGACAAACCAAAGTATTTTTTTTTACCTCTGTTAGTGTAAAGAAAGGATAAAAACAGGACCGTTTGTGCTGTCAGTTCCATTAAGGCTATATGGGACACCTTGCTGAGCTTGCATTTCACCTTGATTTCAATGGGCCCAAAATGCTGATGACCTACCACAGACCATTGTTTGTTTGTGGTATACTGATTACTTTGCCTGGAGGGGCCCAGAGTTGCTTTTGACATCCTCATGTCACATGTATGGATTTCACAGCCTCAATCTGTCTGTCCACAGTTCTCATATCAGTTTTTGCTGGGATAACACAAGGTTGTTCATACCTCTCTCTCTCTCTCACACACACACACACAATCACACACACACACACACACACACATATATATGCAAACATGATCACAGAAAACTCTAGTGGTCTAATGTGCCTTTGAGTTGTTTACGAGACTTGAAAGTTGATCGGGCACCGCACGCAGACACCCACACCAAGGCCACGAATCTGCAAAGGTAACCTTGGCATTGTGTTGATAAGGACCCTTGAGGAGCGCACAGACAGTACCTATTTCTTCCTCCGATCTATTATTAACCACGGGATCAGGACTGTAGGAGTGGGACCGGCGCTGCTATTTGCATCTGGCAGGAGAGGAGGAGAGAAAGAAGAAGACCGAACAGAGTGTTGACTTAAAGGTCAGAGACAGCCCCATCTTGGGTGATATTTGACGCTATGAGATGAGACCATCTCCTCTTTGAGATCATTGGGACTTCAAAGATGGTTTTTGTGTGGGACTGGAACATATTAAAAACATATCTATAATGCCAAACCCTGAAGCAGAAGGAGTGGGTGGAGATGAGGCAGAAAAATTTTGGATGTAAATTATTTATGCCTTGGCTCTTTGCTAATTTGTGGTGGAAGGACCCTGTGGATGTTTGCGCGGTAGCTTGGGCAGCTTAATATTAACTTATAAATTCACTTTTTGAATCTAACAAAACAGGGCAAAGTTGCTTTGGTGGCTCACTTGCGGTTCTATTTATGCTCCTGGGACACACTTTGCCTCATATCAAATCGCCAAAAGCAGTAAGCAGGCTGCTGTTGTTGTTGATTTTATATGACCAACTGTTGTTAGCTACGCCACCATGGCAACAGCTGGAAGTTTCTAGATGTGGACATTAAATAAATCATGAAAAACTTTTTCAAATTATTATTTCCTACAAAATAGCCTGTGGTTAATTCTGTACACGACAGGAATACCCTCACTGCAGTGGTAACAGCAGTGCAGTTTTCCAACTATTAATCACACTCAGTGGTTGTCTTTACAATAAGGGTACATTTTCACAAACATATTTTTCGTGCATGATCATGCATATGAAATATAGCACTGAAGTCGCAGTGATGGGCATTTTGACCACCACATCTGACACATATTCCCTTACAGTCTGGCCTGGTATTTCTCAGACATCAGATTGTGTAGTGTGTTTTGGCTCTGTAGTGTGTGTGCTCCATAGATCTTTTTTTTTTTTTAGCCCCAAGAATCCTGAGTGCTGGGGTCTCCATGTTGCATTTAATGGCCCTATTGGCTATCATCTCTGGCCCTATTGCCCTTAGATGATGGATGAACACAGAACGTTTGGCGCCAGCAGCCACTTTTCCACTATCTCCAGTGGGTGACACAGTCATTACATTTCTATACAACATGCAATATTTTTTTTCTCTTTTCATGTTCATCTTTATCTTTAGAGCAGATACTTTACCATCCAGGCATAACTTGAAATATAATTTAAAATATGAACATTGTTGATTCACAACACAATACAGCTTTTCAGTTTGCCTGAATGTATGAACTATACACTAAGGCTGTAATGAAATTCCTCTCTAACCTTTCCATTTTTCCTGGCTTTTGTCATTAAATCAATAAGTTAATAGGAGCTTGTCCAGTGTTAAGGGCAGAGAGTCATCCTACACCCCGTTTCATTCCCTTAGCACACACATGACAGTGCCCTTTTGTGGAATAACAAATGGCCTAACTTTTTTCTCCTCTTTCTGGAAATAAAATAAAAGGTTTCTACTGTGCTAAGAAGGCCCTCCATGAATCCTAAGTCTTGGTGTGTGACTTGGACAGAGAGGGACTGTACAGGGCCCCCATACACACACACACACACACACACACACACACAAGCGCTCTTTTCCAGATCAGAGCTCCCTGTCCCTCTGCACCCGTCTTTTCAAAATGGCCTTGTCCAGTCCACAGGGGGACTTAGCTGGTGCCACTGATGAGATTAATATTTGATAGAGCAGAGCCATGGTGCTAACCTTTCAGACATCACTTGGCTAAAATAGTCCGCTGACCTTTTCTGTGGGTGTATCCCTTCACTTGCCGTAGCTTATCCACTCAGTGGAGGTTTCCTCAGCTGCTGATTGTACTGCAAAGAACCTGAAGTATCACTGATTTAAAGTGTTGTGTTACCATGCAATGTCTAAAGTCTACAGAAATAATTCTGTAGAAGTTCCTATCTCTAAAAACAATGTATCAACAATGCATTCTTGTCCAACGGGATCACAAGAGATTTTGATATATGACAATTAAGTTATGAGCATTGTTATAACATAATAATAATGGCATCACATTTCTACATTCAGTGGACATAATTTCAGTTAAGTTTCAGACAAAAGTCTGTTAATTTGATTTTATGGGGTCGTCCCAAGTGGCATCACTAAGGGTGCATCGTGACGATGTAGCTTCATCACATAATCATCACCTGGAAAAGAAATCCCATTATTTCAGCTTTCACTGGCAAATTCCCACCTGCCTGAGGCCCATTCCACCAGACTACCCCTAGGACAAACCGAGTGAATGCCTGAATGGCTTAGACAGGAAGCGAGATGATTTAGACACAAGTAAATGACAATACCCAAGAAGCTGATGCTGTGCAAACGTGGTAGTGAATAGATCAGCATCTGTTTAGCATAAGAAAATGGAAACTGATGTTGGGCGGTGTTTTGACCGCAATGCCTGAAAGGAGGATGACAGAGACATGTAATGACAGAGAGTGTTGCCTCTCTAATGACATTTCTGCGGTCTCAGATTTGATTTGCCTTTTTTTACCGTGCAATACAACATTTGGCAAGCATTGAATCACTCATCTGCCGTGCAGGCATTTGCTATAAAATGCAAACTTTCTCAAATTCATATCCTCTAGAGCATTGAGCACACAAAATACTTATTTTAAAGAAAACTTAACTGTTCAATATTGTTCTAATTATGACTCAGCTGAGCATTTTTGTCTAACACAGTAAATTGTCGGATGGGACTTAATGTACTATTCAGTAATTAATACTTAATAGTAGTGATTTAAGTATAGTGGATATTTTACATTTGTATACTTTTTATTCCAGGATATGATGAAAGCATTTGTAATGTGTCTCTATCGTATGGCTATACCCCACTCCACTCTGAACCCGTTTAACTTTAATACCGTTTTATTTTTTAATGAAAAATGGACTTTTCTAGGGCACTGAGGTGCCACATGGCCTTATAATTTTAAAGAGGAGGGAAGCGAAAACTGAATTGCATAAATACTGCCCTGTAAATAGATCTCCTCCTGCCAAGAATGACTTATTGAGTGATAGTGGTCACTTTCAGACAGAATGGTCTCTCAAGAAGGTCCCAATCCTGTGTGAATAAGGCAGTATAGTGAAAAGATATTGTGCTCCAATTTCGAAGTCAGAGTCTCTGAGACAGAAATACACCCTTGAAACTCAGCTTAAGAAAGGTGAAGAAACTATTCCTGATTGTATTCAGTTACTCTTCAACACCAAGTCGTAATACATTCAGATAGAAAAACGTTTATTATTCTGATACTGTTTTTGCTTCAGCATCCAAAGACTACCAGCAACATCCTGGATAAAGCTTTCTTGTGCTAATCCATAAATGGCACTTACTCTATCACATTTGGCAAGTAACCCAGTGAGGTTGGCTTTGGTTTCAGTAGTAAACTCTGTGCAATGATGTCACTCCTGTTCTTTCAACCATTCACCACCTTCTTCTCCCAATGCCTCGGACATAAAAATGACTCTCATTGTTGTGATATTTCATGTAATGATTTCATGTCAGCACCAACATAGGCGCTGCAATCTTTAGGATAGAGGGAGGCGTTGCAGAGGTGGGGGTGGTGTGTGTGGGAGGGGGGCACTGTGTGTTTGTGCAGTGGCTGGCTGCTGAACCTTACCATCGATCTCCAGGGTCTGATAAGGCAGGGCAACGTCAGGCTGTTAACCTTAAACAATGTCAGGATTAATCGGTTCCATCCTAACCCAGCCACGCTCTCACCTTACCACGCTGCCAGTGCCTGCAAGACAGACAGAGCCTTGACTACTAAAGGGGTTGGAGATTCACCACTTTGTGAAAGAGTTGCTCTATAGACAGACTTGTCCATAGGAGGATTGAGCCCCAGATCACTGATATGTAGATGCATTGACTGCAGATCACTGATATGTAGATGCATTGAGTATATATGAAAACTAGATGTACCGCAGAGCGGTACAAAATATGACCACTGCCCAGTCCAGCACATTGTTTCCACAAAAATAAATCACGCTGAAAGGCCTATATGATTCTAACTGTCTCACTAAATTGCATTATCCACACTCAATTCTCACTGGTATCTGCTAGACAACAAGTACCAAAACATGATTAGTTCATAGATTTCACATGTAAAATTCATTTTATACAATCCCACCTCCATCTTGCCTGTTCATAATTCTGAGAAATTCTTGAATTGTGTGCATGTGTGCATATACATGTTTATGTTATGTGTGTGGGTGTGTGCCTGCGTATGTGCCTGTGCATGCAAGCGTACATATGTCTACTGTGTGAGTATGTGTCATACGTATGATTACTGTGAATGTATGTGTGTGTGTGTGTGTGTGTGTGTGTGTGTATCTGTTTGTGCACATGTGTGCACATGAAATGGGTTAACATGACCCCTGGAGGCAAACATACGGAAAAAAATGGTCATCCTAGGCCCTACAGTTCTCAAGATATTCACAGAGAACTGTGTCTGCCCTACCCTCCTTTCAGGGGGTCCAGTCCAGCGGGGGGGCTACAGATCAAAACAAAAAACTACGGTTCCATGCTATCCATGTGGGGTTACATGCCCACCAAGTTCTGTGTACCCCGGTCTTTCAGTGTCCCGGGAATCCTTGTTGGTGTACGTCACTAAATGTACACATAAATTATTTTATTGTAAGGCCCCCCATGAACGAAAGTACACAAAACTTGGTGGGCATGCATTTGGAGGGTGTCATAATGATCCTACACGTTTAATTTCGTGCAGTTTTGACATTTTCAGCCAGAGATATTGTGATGAAAACACCTAATTTTTTGCTTTTTAATTTTTAACTAGGTGGCGCTATACATGAAATAAGTGGTAATGGGATGGGTTGACATGCCCCCTTAAGACCAACATACATTAAAAAGGTGGACCTCCTAGGCGCTACGGTTCACGAGATATTCACAGAAAACTGTCTCCGGCCACCTACAGGCCAGTTGGTGTATAGTAACATAAATTAATTTATTGTGTGGCCCCCCATGAACGGAATTCCACAAAACTTGGCGTGCATACAGAAGGTGTCATAATGATCCTACACTTCTAATTTTGTGCAGTTTTGACTATGTTAGGTCACAGATACCGCGATTACAACACCTCATTTTTACTTTTTTGTGTTTAACTAGGTGGCGCTATACATGAAATGAGTGGTTATGGAATGGGTTGACATGGCCCCTTGAGATCAACATACAAAAAAAAAATGGTCCTCCTAAACCCTACGGTTCTCGAGATATTCACAGAAAACTGTGTCTGCCCTACCCTCCTTTCGGGGGGTCCAGTCCAGCGGGGGGGGGGGGGCTACAGATCAAAACGAAAAACGATGGTTCCATGCTATCCATGTGGGGTTACATGCCCATCAAGTTTAGTGTACCCCGGTCTTTCAGTGTCCCGGGAATCCTTGACGGAAATTTGGGCATGCGAAAAAGCTTCGCTTCGCTGCGCGGCGGTCATAATAATGAAAACAATATTCCATTTGAGTCATCTAAATGGAATATTTTAGTCTAAATATAGACTAGTATAAATATAGTCTTTGTCTAGAATTTGTACCATAAGGCTTAGCTGTAAAGGTGCACCTCCTGACAACTTTGTGAAAATCACAATCGGATGTTCTGTGGTGTATCATGAAAACTATTAGCCTGGCTAACGTCAGACCTCATCTCATTGAGATGGGGTCTGGGAACTAGACATTCATTTTCTCGTATTTGAAATGTGGTTTACAAATGCCCAGAGCCGTTTATTGGGCACTACGAATGTCTGTCAAATGCGTCTGTACGTAGCTCATAACGGCTTTGGTGTGTCATCATCGTCTTGCTGCCCTCCCTCCGTTCTGTGATTGGTTCCTTCGTTGAGGTGAAAACGAAGTCCATAGAATCCAGGCTGCCTAGCAGCGTGAATAAAATTGCGCGCGTAAGGCAGCATGGGAAAACCCAGGCTAGGAAACTATCCTATTTTCTCCAAAAAGCAGCCACCAGCACACACACATTTGCCATCTCCAAGGACAGGGTCACCAGTAGAACATTAGAACCATGGACAGGGTCATCGGTAGAACATTAGAACCATGGACAGTGGTCACCAGTAGAACATTAGAACCATGGACAGTGGCCACCAGTAGAACATTAGAACCATGGACAGTGGTCACTAGTAGACCATTAGAACCATGCATGGACAGTGGTTGCCTGATTGCCGAATTAAACACTACAAAAGAAAGACCTGTCAGTGAAATGACCAGCTTGACTTGACCCCAACAAATATAAATAGATAGTCTACACAGAGCATACAGTATCACCACACAATATTATATTATATTATATTATATTATATTATATTATATTATATTATAGCATCAATGCCCAGATGTTAACACAGACAGACAGCTGCAAGTGTGTATTTTCCAACATGTAAGAGGTAAGAATTGCTATCCCTGATCCTACTCCATGACAAAAAGAAACCTGTAACTCACCCTTAGAAGTTCACTTTATCAGTTCAGCATGTCATTGATGCAAAGGCTACATCTCAATTCCTGGCTACACACTAACGCATTGTTAATATGACCAGGCCAGCAGTAAAATATGGGTGAAAAAGGTAGCCTACCTTGTCCACAAACTAACTGTTTTACTTGGAAAGGAAAATAAAAGCAGAGCAAGTGAAGCATTGCAAGCCCTTATGTACCTCCATTGCCCAAGACCCCAAAGTAAAGCAAACATGTCTTGTTCCTGTTAACAATTATCCACACTTATCTGTGTTCCTCAGCTGTTTTATCTGGCTTGCTTTGCAATGAATATGTTTATCCTCAAGGAGGAGAAGGCAACTGTATTTCCGCTGCCATCGTTTGCATACTTTTTCATCCCTTACGGCTCAGAGCCAGAGCTGGTGTTTGGCCATCCCAGTTTCAGAGTGTGTAATTCTAATGGGGTTTGACCTGAAAGCTAATTAGACCCCAAGTTTGATTCTAATGGGTCGTCAGCAGGGGGCTTGCACTCGTAATCAAGACCGACAGGGCCAGCCTTCTCAAGCCTCAACGATGGAGGTGTGCTTTCCAACTGTGAGTAAAGTAAGAGAAGAAGGATATTGTTTGATAGTGTGTTT
The DNA here is from genome assembly GCF_018492685.1 of Alosa sapidissima. NCBI lineage: Eukaryota > Metazoa > Chordata > Actinopteri > Clupeiformes > Clupeidae > Alosa > Alosa sapidissima. The sequence continues at coordinate 10,975,659 of NC_055966.1, forward strand.
TATCTTTACTGACACAGGGCCTTTCAAGTGTCTTTCCAGTCCCATGTGGTTGATTTTTATGAAATGATCCTCTATGGAGAAATGGCTAATGTTGCTGGCTGCCACTGTCTGGGTTTGTTTAGTGACTGGATGGATTCATCAGGGGCAGTCACTGGGTCCATCAAACATCTGTGATTCAATAACAGGAACAATAGCAATAAAATTGTATTAAATGGTCCTGTGCTTTAACAGAAAAGCACTGGAGTGTGATGCCACATCATTTTTCACCATGGTATTGGGAAAATGCATATGATAATATTTGAATTACTTTTATGGTATGTTTCCTTTTGAATAGTATTTTATCAACCTTATCTTCATTATGGTGTATGTTTATTATATTGACTTCTGCAGTGGACAGCGGGACATTCATCAGATACAGTTTCATTGTCAGATATAGTTTATTTTTGTTGAGATAGTTATAGACATATCTAGAGCTACAGCAACACAATTTTAAGGAAAGATAGAGGCAGTTGGCAGGCCAGGGCTAAGTATAAGTATAAGTATATATACTCTTTTGATCCCGTGAGGGAAATTTGGTCTCTGCACAAATCTTAATCTCTGCACCAGACATTAAGATTTGTGCATCCTTTGAATGGATATGTTGCGCTGCAAGTGTTGTATTGTTACAACTGGGAGGAAGATTTCATTTACCAAAGCGAAATTCACCAATGTGAGACATATCTTCCTCTCCAAATGGCAGGTTTAAGATTAAAACCACTCCTATTGGAAATATGTTGGTGCCCCCTTCCAGCACATGGTGCCCTAAACACAGTGTGCCCTAAAACACAGTATACACAGAGTGGAGGCACTGATCATAGGTATGAGCAAAACTAAATCAATATGCTCAGATTTCTACCTGTGTTCAGCATCCTGCAAGGTAACAGAAGTATCCATATATAGTCTCATACATGGCTTTCCATGTTTCATTCCAAAGATTGATTGCATGTTTCCATTTTGTCCATCATTATTTAAGCTATATATAGAATGTAGTTAATTATTGTAATTGTCAAAGCAAAAGGCAGACACTTCTTAAGATCCCCCAACATAACAATAAGCAACAAAGAAGGTATTTTTACTTTTATTTGTTTTTTATTTTATCTTATTGGCAGTCTTTGTTTGTTTCTTTGTTGTCATTCATATCTATAATACCTCATTCACTAATTATCTTAAGACTGGTACATTAAAGATGGACAGGAAAAGAAATAAGCTCCAATAAGCTCAAATAAGTCCAACCTCTTTGTTTAACCAGCGGTATTTTGTCATTTGTTTCCATACTATTGTACAATGTTCACTGATTTATCCTTGCTATTTAATTTTTGTACACTGAAGTTGAACTTAATAACATCTATTTTGAAGTATACTTTCTTAAAGTACACATTAATCATACATGATTCTAATGTTCACATACTTTAAATAAAGTTTACTTACTTGTGCTTACTTGTTTTACTACATATACTTTAATCGTAATAACACACTACTGTAAAGTATACTACTTTTTTTGACCTGCATGGGCCTCTAACCAGCTTGGGAGATATTGACTAATATCATGGTGTTCTAACATATTATTTTGGCCAGATATCCATTGTATTGTGGTGCAAAAGAAAGCCCTCTTTTTATTCCGATAAGGATTGGTATTGTAGGCACCTGAAAATCTAAATCTACATAAAATGACGGTTCAAATGATACCAAATATGTTTTTGCTCTATTTACTTCCACCTTCAACCTTAATTCGCTCAGTCTAATATTGTTCCATACAGTAGGGTGTCACACTGTACTTCATTATGTAGATACACTGGAATAAGAACCCCGTAAAATAACGTGTTACCCAAAACATGAAGTATAACAATCAAAAAACAACATTTAAGAAATTAACCTTTGTATTATAAAAATGTATATATCATTAATGTGTGAGTGGGTGGCCCTCCCTTCCCCCACACTTGTTCTGCTGTGTAGTTATGGAAAGAGCTACAAATAGGATGGATGCAAGTCACCACTCTGCACTATGGCATGAGAATACAAGTGTGGCTGAGAAAATTCAACCAGGAAGTGTTGGTCATATGGTGACAGAATATTTAGGTTTGACATTTCAAACAGATAGATATAATCAATGTTTTCTCAACACACCATGTAAAATGCAACAGTTGGCCTTTACAAAACATTGTAACTGTTACATAAACTATGAAGCAATGCAAGCTGTAAGCATGTAATGCACCTACACCATACACACATTTATTTTCAATGTTGCCGTACTGTATGTTCCCCAAATGTTTTATTTACTGACCCTGTTGAGCAGTGCTGTCTGTCTTTATTTGTTTATGACAGTCATTTGTAGTGAGAGGAAAAAAAACAGTGACATTCAATTACAGTATGCAAATTTTTATTTTTATTTTTTATGGCTTGCACTATTAATTTAGTTAATTACTGATTTGGACAGAAGCTATCACACAGAGATTGGGACAGCATTTATTAATAGCAGTGATATAATGAAATATTAATGCCAATAATATTGATGGAGTAAGTGAGGCGAGACATCCACTCAGAATTTAATGGATGTTCAACTTCTGATTAAAACCAAAATAGCAAAATGAAATAAATGAATGAGAACAATAAATAAAAACAAGTGAGGAGGAATGCACATCCAGGTAGAGGGGCTGGGAGGTTATCAACTTAAAGACAGAACTGAGCTACTGTTATATTTATATATAACAGTATATATTTGCAATGAAAACATTGAGCTGCATTGCTCTCCACATTATTGCATTCATACAGTACCCTCCAGAATTATTGGCACCTTTGGTAAAGTTGACTAAAAACAGGTATATAAAAAAATAATCTGGTAGTGATTTATTGTACTCTCACAATGAAAACAATGAGGTAAAATCCACCCTTGAAGGAAAGCAAATTTATTCTGAGAAAGAGGAAAATCACATAAAGAAATACATTTGTAACGAAAACCTGTTGCTCACAATTATTGGCTCCCCTAGAAAAATCTTATACAAAACCTAACAGAAGCATTTTCCTATCTAATTTCAACTTATTTAAGTTAATCAGAGTGTCTGTGAACTTTCAGTAGTTTCATTTTTCAACATCGGAAAGACAAGAGAATACACTAAATTTAAATAAAAAGAAAGTGTTTTGACATTTGTAAGTCAGAGAATGTCTATAAAAACTAGGTACTTGAAAATGCCTATATTTATAGTTAAAACAATGATTAGGTTCTAATCAACTGGAAATGTGACAAAGACCCATGGTTATCTTGCCCCCACGTACAGTATGGAGGTTGGTAAAATAGGCAAAAAATTCCATAAGAACCACTATTCAAGAGTTACAGAAAAAGGGATCATCTTGGGGTCACCAAGTCCCCCAAAAATTCCTCAAGTGACCTCACTGCTAATAGATTATTTAGAGGGCATGCCAGGTAAAAGCCTGTCCAGTCATGTAATTACCAATGTAAATGGCAGGAGTTACTGAATGGTACATTGACTTTGTCTGGAAGTGTGGTCCATTGTCTTATCGCATGCTTAGAGCTTCAGTGGATGAGCAAATTTTTGAAACTAAACGACAATAAAACAGAGGTACTTTTGGTTGGACCAAAATCAAAGCGAGACAATGTTCTTAGTAATCTTGGGAACCTGGCACACCAGGTCAAATCAAAAGTATCAATCCTAGGTGTCATCTTAGATACAGAGTTAAGCTTCGAGCCCCATATCAGTAAAGTTACCCAGACAGCTTATTTACACCTGAGAAACATGCCAAAGTGCAGCCATTTTTAACACAACAAGATGCAGAGAAATTAATCCATGCCTGTATGTATCACTTGTAGGTTAGAGCAGGGGTTCCCAAATTTTTCCACGACAAGGCCCCCAAAATACCACTAGGTTCTGGCCAAGGACCCCTTTGATGTGTTATTAAACCCATCGACAATACTACGGCAAATGTAAAAATACATTAAGCTAATCCTAATAATTATTTTAGCCACAAGCACTTCACAATGGAGCATACAGTGTGTAAAAATTCCATTTGGGGCTCTCTGCTATGAGAGCTATCTAATAGCTATATACTATAGCTATATACTATTATTCCCAGTCATTATCATGGAAAATATAATGTTCAGATATGCAACAAATTAGTATAATGCAATTGTATAACAACCCTCAGTAATAGGTAGGCTATATTTAAAAAATTTCAAATGTATTTCTTGCTTTTATTTTTCCTTCCAACTTGCTGAGGCCCCCCTGGCACCCCCTGGCGGCCCCCACTTTGAAAACCACTGGGTTAGACTACTGCAATACACTTTTTACTGGCCTCCCAAAAGGCATATAGAGAAATTAGAACCATACCTAAGACATAAGACATATGCCTACACCATATGCCTACACCTGCAAACACTGACACACACCACCAAATGCCCACATTTTAAGGACCACAAAGAAAATAAACCCTGTGACTTCATCCGAATCATCCGGTTACACTTTACTTGACAGTGTCCACTTAAAGGAGAATTCCGGTGTAATATTGACCTAAAGTGTGTTGAAACATGATACCGAGTGTGAACGTCTCATAGCTCATCTCGGCTTGTCCCCTGCACTTAGAAATCTGGCGCTAGTTTTTCGATGGGGGTGCCTCGGGCATCGGCCTAGCCATGCAAATAAATCACTGTTTTACACCATTTACGAGGCTCAAGGTAGCTCCATACTTCATTGGTAGACTTCCGAGGGCCTTGACATTTAAAACGAGACATTGAGAACTTTAAAAAAGCACTGGTAGTTTATTTACAAGACGATTTATACAGACAGTATCTTCATGAAGTTTACCGTTCGCCGCCATCTTGGAGCTACACTCGGTATCATGTTTCACACTTTAGGTCAATATCACACCGGAATTCTCCTTTAAGGGTGACATGACACTGTCATGAACGTGTCATAAACAAGTCATAAACGCTTATGACATAACGCTTCTGTTATTAAGTGACATTCAGTTTTTGTCATAACAAGGGTTAGGATTAAGGTTAGGTTTAGAGTTACAGTATGGTTACGGTTAGGGTTGGGGTTAGGATTAGGTAACATCTGAAGCTGTAAAGTGGTATTCGTGTGGCGAAGTAGGCTAATTGTTTTCTCAGCTGAAGCCATGAAACGGTAACAAAATAAAATGAAAAGACCCATTATGTAGTTTCTGTTCTTGTTTGGCAAGTAGCTGTATAATTAGCAGGATAATGTATTGTCCGCCGGTCATTATCATAAAATAGTCGAGAGCTGCAGTGGGACTGGGACATGAAAGTCGATCTAAAGAAACAACTCAAGTTTCCAGAAGAGATTACCACCTCAACCCTCAGACCAGACATGGTGCTGTAGTCTGGAGCAACAAAACAAGTAGTGCTCCTGGAGCTGCCTGTGCCATGGGAGGAGAGGATGGAAGAGGCCCATGAGAGGAAGCTGGGGAAGTACCAGGCACTCATCCACGAATGCCAACAGGTTGGTTGGCGGGTGTGGATCTTCCCAGTGGAAGAAGCCTGTCGAGGATTTCCAGTCAGTCACTTTGGAGCGCCCTGTCCAGACTTGAAATCAGAGGAGGGTAAAGGTTGTGGTTAACAAGCAGAGGCAGCATCCAGGTATCTCTGGCTGAACTGCCATGAGCACTGGAATAACCCACTCAGAAGAAAGGAGACATCATAGAGCAGTGGCTGTGGAGCCTGCACAGTAAAACTGACAGTTGTTTTCGACTCTAATAGAGTCGATTCTGACTCTGTCATAGAGACCCATTGGTCCCACCCCACAGAGAGTAAATTTGACTCTTCTCCCAGAGCACATTTTTCAGAGTTAAATTTACTCTATAGAGAGTTGGAAAATCACCAAGATAAACTCCACAGGGAGTAAAGAAAAATTTACTCTATAAGCCAACAACTCTTTCCAGAGTCATCTTAACTCTTAATGGGGTAATCTTAGTTTATCTCTATTCAGAGTTTATTCCCAGCTACTCTTGCTAGTCACCATTTTGCTTGTCTTTATGAAGTTCTACAAAATCTGAAGGACATACAGACAAATTATTGAAAAAATATTTATTACAAAATATTAAGTTAATGTATCAATATACAATATAAAAAGTTTCAATTTTTTTTCCTTTTGTAAATGCATGTACAACACATTTGGCATCAAATGGAACAAAGCCACTAGAACATAATATCAAGTTGTTGTTAGTGATACATTAGCTTACATACCAATTTTACTCACTCTACAGTCTGTACTGAAACATTCTAGCATCACCGACATGTTTAAGTCCACACATTCTAACAGTGAAGCTACACCAGGCGCCTAACTAAAGCGTTACGTTCGCATAGCGTCTGCTGCAACAATTAGCCGCCACTATAATCAATGGAGGTAGCTACACCAGACGTGATAGTGGCGCGTACGTTCGAAAAAAATAGACCATTCATTTAAAATTTATTTTACGCGTTGCAAACGGAACGCTTCAGTTACGCGCCTGGTGTAGCTCATACCTAAGGCAAGATCCAATGGATGGGGCCTAGAAGAGATTTAAGATGACTTAAAGTATGATTCATTTCCTCAACACTTTGCTTATCACTCAAAAAACTGAAGTTTCCTTAACCTGTATCTCATGTACAGCAGAATGCATAACAGGAACCACTGTATCAAAATCTACCGCCAAATCATTACTTCTGTGTTCACTACAGTTATTTTCCAAAACATGAACATTATTAACGCTATACTCATGTAACCTTTCCAAATGTTTTCTAAAAGCCAAATGTCCCTGAAACACCCAGTCTCACCACACTTTAATCTGAGTGTTCTACCGGGACACAGCCCATGTGGTGATTCTGCTACCTGGATCCTTTTTTGCAGTTCGATGCTGGAGGAAGAAAGACCTTTACTCTGTTTAATAGTCTTCTCTTTGAACATAGTTGACCACCTCTCAAGAAGATTCGCTGAAATCTCACCAAACAGTAACACAGTCTTGCTCAATCTGATGCCATTACATCCACGAATCAAGAGAATGTTGCAAGCATATGAGGTGATTGAGGGTCATGGACCATTTTTTCTGACGATAATCAAACGTTCACCTTCAGCCGCACAACTTCTTCATCAGAAGAATGCTTCATTAGAGATACCGCCTCTCTCAGCTGTTCTTCATTCAGGACTGGCTCGGGCACATCTTCAGAAGCTCGTCCTAGATTATGTTCATTGTGTGCTGGACTTTGTGGTTCCTGAGGCTTTCCTCTGAATTGTTTTAATGCGTCAGGCCAGGTACCCTGATCCGCTGGCTGGATCATAGAAATGTTCCTATAAAACAGTGTAAACTAGGGTGAGTTTCAGCATTAAGGGGAAATCCAGCGATTTTCCAAATAGATCTCCATTTCTTGGGTCACCGAGTATGTAAAACGAAAACAATCGGTTTTACATAGCTCGAGTTGCTACAGCCAGCAGCTAAAGCGACTGTGCAGCTACAGCGCTACACTCTGGGGTCATGAACATTGGGGCTCAGGAACATGCCCCTAGAGTGTAGCGCAGTAGCTTCCTGGCTGCAGCATCTCGAGCTAAGTGAATCCGATTGTTTTTTTGTTTTGTTTTTTTCCCCCTGTACCGACAGTTCTCGGTGACCTTGAGAAATGGAGATCAATGTGAAATTCAGTGCACTGTAAACAATGTATTTGATCTTAAACAGATTCATTACAATTTGTATGCAGAAATACTTATGACATGGTTTCATTTCAAGTTCAATCATTGAGACAAATAATACTGTTCATCTGGTGGTTGAGATGCTGGGATTTAAAGTCAAAAGTCAAGCACAGCATGACAAATCCACACACTCACATCTGTGCAACATTATCTTTTTATATAGCTTTCGATCATAGGCCTTTTTCAGGATTCCTGAAGAGGGTCTATGACTGAAATCTAGAATAAAAAGATCATTTTGCACAGATCTGAGTGTGTGGAATTTTTTTGAAGAAAAAAAATACCTCAGTGTGGGTTTCAGTTTAGGTTACCTTTGTGTTAACGGGCAGCATAAAGATTTTACCAATATTTAACTAGGGAAAAAATGCCACTTACTTGCTCTACCCCATCATCTCCCTTGGGCTTATTTGGAGACAAGGCAGTGGTGTCATCTGAATCACATAATGCATCTACTACAAAGCAGAGGACAGAATAAATCAGTAATATAGTCATGTCCAGTACCTGTGACGGCTGTATGTCATGTAGTCTTTGATGGCTGATATTTTTAAACACTAAATAAGCTCAAAGACGGACATAATCAACATCCACAAACCCCACAGAGTGGAATTCCATCAAAACAATGTGTTGCAACAGCTGTTGATATATTCACAAAACTTGTACCAAGTTTTAACTACATTCCATATTACAACTCACCATCATCTTCTGCAGGCTTCAGCTTTAATACACCACAATTTGGATCCTTCACCACATCTTCAGACACATAGTTGTCAATCTTCTGTACCAAACTCATCATACATTTTAGCCCAGCTTGGTGTTTGGCTTCAATATCAAATTTCATGAACACTAAAATAAAAATTAACATAACATTACAAAAAAAAACTGACAATAGACTTAAACAATGCAACAATTGAATAAATCAGTACCTTGGTTAAAGAAATCCTCTAGAGTGGCATCAGTTTCCACCATTTTAATGTATCTGGTCTGCCTGGTATTTAACTTTCACCAACATCCTGAGAAAACATAAAATCAAACATTCAGACAAAATCAACACTACTTTTAAAACACTTTTTTTAAAACAGGTAACAACTATCTCCGTGACACTGACTAAACTAGTAAATGTGGCACGTGCACATGTATGTCCTTGATAGTAAATGAATGCAGCTAGTTTTGAAATGACCAACTTGTTAAAGCCAAATTCATGCTTATGGATGCCTGTTTTACGTGAAACAAGCTTTTTGGTAGAGCATGAACTTTAAGCTAATTTGCCCTATTAATGACCGTTAATGTTAAGTAGCTAACATTACTGTTACCTCATTAAGCTAACCATAGCCTTTATTTGATATCTGATTTGCATTATGCTAAGCTGCCAATGAGAGCTACGTTGGCTGATAGGCTAACCAAGTCAATGTTGACCATTAAAGACGATTATACTGGTATCATGTTTGGTTGAGTAAATATTAACATGATAAAAAAAAAAAAACGTATAGCATTGTACAATACAGGAGCACGAATTGACATGTAGCTCATGTCACACAGAGGTAACGTTAACGTTCATGTTAACTTTCAACCTTCGTTAGCAGTTAACTTAACGTTAACGTTAGCCCCTGAAGGTCAACACATTTCAGAATGATATCTTGACCATACATTTACGTTAAGTTACACTGCTCTTTCGCATCACCGCTTATCGTTTATCATTTTCGAGGCATACTACGGAACATGTGAAATAAATCTCTAGTAAGTGTATTTTAGATGAACATCTACTCACCTTCAACTGCACTTCAGAGAGATTCTTCTAACCAGGCTCCGTCGCGTCGCTGCATTCTCTCAAATGGAAGGAAGTGGGTGATAGGCTACTAACGTTCGTCTCTGACGTGAGATGCCAGAGGGCACGTTCCACCCATAGACAGTAAAAGATAAGTTAGTAATTTGTCTGAGCCCTTACACACTTGCATGTAACAAACATACAATAATAATTATTATTATTATTATTATAATGTTTGTTCGCTTTGACTATTCTTTGTGAACAGCTATAGGCTTGATAACAGAGACTCCGTTTATAGCCTGGTTTATGGGTGATAGCTTAGCAGTATTTGCCTATTTTACTGTAGCACATGCTAGCCTACAAACTTGCAAGTAATTTTTTAGTAGCCTAGTCCAGAAAAAAATCTTAAAGCTACCGAATGACTTTGGAATAAACCAGAAGAAAACACTTGATTTTTTATGAATAATATCCAAATAATAATTAGGCAAACATCTCCATAGAAATTTCTAAAATGGCGTCCAAATGAGAAAATGGGGTGGATGATTAACTCTTGTGATTTTAACTCTGTTTTTTAACTAATATGCTAGAGTACATTTTACTCCAACTGTAGTAAATGTAACTCTAATAGAGTCAATAACAGTCTACTCTGTCATTTTAACTCTTGGAATTTTACTGTGTGAGGGGCTACGGGGGAGTGGGCCGTCAAGCGCGCCATAGGTGTTGTGGGCTGAAGCCCCCGATAGGTGTTGTGGGCTGAAGCCCCCCATAGGTGTTGATGGCTGAAATTGACGAAACATCTATGAAAGGGGATGCCCACCTGATGACACTTAGAAAGCACGAAGGGTCCACACCACAAAGCTCAATCAAGGGGACTTGTGATTGCTAGCCATCATTCTCATGTAGGAGACAGGGATGCTCCCTACTCTTGAGATGATAGCGACAAACTCATTATATTACACAGGGGTGTAGCACAAGATCCTGGGCCCTATGGGCAGTTCTGATGGGCCCCCATAATAAATATAATAAAATATATTCCAGACTTTTCAAGGGCCCTCCCTCCCCTTGGGGTCCTGCTAATCAGTACTGGTTTTACCCCCAGTCCGACGCCCCTGGTATTGCAGACAAAAATATGGCATATCCTCTAAGGCAGCAAAAGGAGCTATCTTTAATCATCAATTTGATTTTTTGAGCTATCTTTAATCATCAATTTAATCAGGGTACTATTGTTGTCTCAGTATGACAACATATGAAAAACATTGGGGAAATCACCTAAAACAACAAAAAATCACCTAATTGTTTGTTTCCCCTCGATGCCTTCCTAAATAGCTTACCTATAGACTTCCCTTGGAAGAAGATCCCTTAGACTGCCTTCTGTTTCTTATCAAGAATATATGCTCATGTGGGACTGAAAGTCGCATGCTCATTACATCATTTTAGCAATGGTTTTCAAAAAAGGTTTATTAGTCACAGCAAGTCACACAATTTTGTATTTCTCTGGTTCGTGGCTTTGCTTCAACTGATACCCTCACGAGGGCCGACCAAAATTTCTATATATTCATCCCACCATCCCATTGCCGGTCATGAGAGGTTAATTGCCTTTAGTCAAGATATAGTTTTAGTGTCGGCCTGTTAACCGAACTGGATGAATCTAATCTCGTATCTCCCTTTCACTTCCTCCCTCAATTATTCCTCACCATAACATATAGGAAAGGGTACACGTGTAATATTGGGGATATTATTTTGGGATAATTGAATAAAACAAAGCTAGACCTGGGGGTGGTAGTTGTTCAAAGGGAAAAGCATTTCTTGAGGGTAAAGCATTTTTGGGGTCAAATACAGTTTCTTTGACATTTTCTTCCCTGTTGTAGGGAAGACATAGCATTAAATTAAAACCAGCGATATGAACACAGTACACTGCTGTAATCTGCTATCTTCCAGAACAAGGTAGTGTGGGGTTTGATGGTCGGCTCACTCATGTGTTATACCGATACCTGAAATATGAAGTATTATCCATGACTTAAACTGAAGTGATTAAAGATGTGAGATGTTGGAACTACTTCAAAATGTAATTAATTGAAAAAAAAAGAGATTGTTATTACAGGAGAAAGTCCACAAATGTTGACTACGTAAACTATGATTAGCCAAAATGGAACAGAAAGTATGAGGTGATATATAAGTTGCACAAATTGGGAATGAAGTAGGTACAAAACCTTCCTTTTTTCATCCTTTTTCAATGGTCTCCATCTGTGATTGCAAAAGTATGAGGGATATGCTGTATACCATAAGTTATGTCATTAACACATTCTCTAAAAGCATTTAATATCGAGCAAAATGTTGGAAAATCTGTACAAGAATTAATTGCATTTAAAAAAAGATATAGGAAATGTATGATCACACCATCATACTGCAGAATTTCACAGAAATGGCTATTAATTGCAATGCTGGCTCAGACTACGGGGCATTGCAATGTTTGAGAGCTCATTAACAAGACATAAGGAACCACAGTGGGCATCTTGCCTAGAGACACCATCTTACCCTAACCCTCCCTTATGTTGGATGTCTTTCAGAATGCAGACACACTCTTTTCATAGAGGTGAATATATAAATTTGACTAATTGACTGTCTGCCCCAAATTAAATTGGCAAGTAGCGTTTCTTTGAGTGCCGGCTCTACATTGTAAGAAGTGGGTGGTGGGGAGAAAAAAACATCTAATTTCAAATTTAACAACGGAAGGTGACTTTGCCTTTCAGGGAAGTGACACATATTTAGGCAGGCAGTTTTGTGTGTGTGTGTGTGTGTGTGTGTCTCTCTCTCACTGTGTGTGTCTCTCTCTCTCTCTCTCTCTCTCTCTCTCTGTGTCTCTCTATGTGTGTGTGTGTGTCTCTGTGTGTGTGTGTGTGTGTCTCAAGGAGTGGTGAAAAGGCCATTATTGATTGACTGCGCTGACTGTTTCTCACCTTCGGCTGTCACCGGTGTCCAGCATTGTCCCTTTCCCTCCCAGGATTGGTGATCATCCGCAGGCCTCTCTATGGGCCTGCTCTCCTCATTTAACTTCATTACTGGACCTGACAGCCTGCAAGTGAACAAACAGCAACCGACCTGATCCTGTCACCTGAATCCACCCCCCCCCCCCACACACACACACACACCGCACACACATTCAGTATTGTAGGTCTCCTCTCGAGGGTCAGTTGCTCTATTGCATTTGAAACATTCAGACAGAACACAACAGGTACTTGGCAACAATGGTTTCTCCTCCATCTGAAAGCAATGGAGTTTTTTTTTCTCACAGCCAAGGTCACCTTCTCTCCTCCACTGACCCTACGCTAGGCACAGGGGAAGGAGCAAAAAGTGATATTTTCTGCCCTTTTGCTGCTGTAGCTTAAAGAAAGGACAGAGCAGGCTGTACTTCCTGAGGAGGCTGCGGTCCTTCAATGTGTGCAGCAAGCTCCTCAGGATGTTCTATCAGTCTGTTGTGGCCAGCGTCCTCTTCTATGCAGTGGTATGCTGGGGAGGAAGCACAAAGAAGAAGGATGCTGGGCGACTTGACAGGCTGGTAAGGAAGGCTGGCTCTGTAGTGGGAGCTGAACTGGAGTGCATCACTTCAATATCTGACAAAAGGACCCTAAACAAACTGATCAACATCTTGGACAATGAATGTCATCCGCTCTACAGCACTATCAAAAACCAAAAGAGCTTGATCAGCTGGAGACATTTGCTCACTGCCATGCACAACTGAAAGGCTGAGGAAGTAATTTGTTCCTAGGGCCATTGAACTGTCCATGTCCATGTTTTTTGAGTACTGACTGCCCACTACTGCTTTACTATTGTACACAGCCTAATGTTTTCACTACTGTTTTACTGCTACACTGTTTTTCATGCTATATTAGCACACATGATCAATGGCTGCGGTCAGGCTTCTGATACAATACTGATTGAATGAATGGCTATAACCCTATTACCTCAACCTGTTCTTGTACTGAAATAGTTTTTTATTTTACCTTGTCTACATTACACTTTACTCTCCTATTTGTCTATTATTTATGCTGGTCTCTAGACCTTACTCTTGCACTGTTGCACTAATGTTGGACTACTTTTTGCACCTCCACCATGACACTCACTCTCTTGAGCACCTTGCCAGGCACACATAACTAAGGACTATGGTTGGACTACTTTTGCACCTTCACCATGACACTTATTCCCTTTAGCACCTCACCAGTCCCGGCCCGGTCACTACAAGCGTCTTATGCTTGATCACCCTCAAGCACATTGGACTTTATTAATTTAACTTATATAGTGTATTTAGTATTTAGTTTTCTTATCTGTCTTATCTTCTACTGTCTTTATTGTACAGTGGAGTTTAGTTATATGTTTATACTTGTAAGTGCATGTTGTGTGTTATTTCTGTATGCTACTGAGACCCTTGAATTTCCCCTTGAGGATCAATAAAGTATCTATCTATCTATCTATCTATCTATCTAACCTTTGGCCCCATGAAGCACATCCCTCTCACTGTCTTATGATGGGGCAGGGATGTTCACACAAATGTTACGCTTGATGGGTTTTTGCCGCCTCTGTCGACTTCAAGGCAGCGCTGCCTTGCCTAACCCTGACCCTAACCCTAGCGCCTTCCATGCAGCGCAAAAGGTCATATATCAAATGTTACTGCAAATTAACATATTTCAGTGGAAGGAATATCGGGACATGATTTATCCTGGTTTTCCTCTACAAGCAGAGGTCACCAGACTATAGAGGTCAACGATCTAGACCAAGAAAAACTCAAAAGAGGATTTAGTGAGCTGCATGGAGCAAATTCAATCAAAGCTCAGCGCTGTGTAACCACATGCATACTGCATATAGAGGGACCAATTTGTTGTCTTTTAGAGAACGTTTTTTTCTGCAGCAAGTGAAGCGGTGAAAAAGACGAGCTAAGCGACTCTCTGACACAGCTACTTCTTCATCCTGTCACTTGTGCTGCGACACTGCACGATGACAAGTGGGGGGAATCTTCCCTCTCGACTAAATGAGCTTCCATCCCAGCAAGGCTGGAGGGTACACTGCGCCGCTGGAGATAATGGCTGTCGTCGAGCGAGTCCATTGGCTGGTTTTTCAACAGATAGGATTGTATTTATAGCCCCAGTCATGGTAATACCATCTTCATTGTTTTCTCTGTGGATGATTGGATGATTGTATCGCACAGGTGATCCAGTGGTAAGCAGTTGGGGGTGCACCTCTGCCTGGAGATGAGAGATGTGAGTAAAGGAGCCACTGCATGAACAGGAGAGGAAGGCTGCTAGTTACCAGACACTGTTTCTCTTTTTGTCTGTCACAGCAAGACATTTGTCAGCGTGGGTATGTTTGAGGTATGTGCACACCAAGTGCTTAATAAAAGATCTTGTATCTGGTAATGACTTCAGTGTATTTTGCACAGTCCTTCATTCCCCTGAGGTGATGGTAGGATCAACAATAGCATCAGATCTTAGCTGTTAAGCTGGTCATGCACAAGGCTACTTTTTGAACAATGTTGCAGTGTTTCTAGTATTCTAGCACATTCCATTTGATATTGAGCAACGCGTTTTTTTTTTCTTTTTTCTGAAGGACTTAAATTGTCAGTAGGCAAATTGTCATGATCAACCAAGAACCCATGGGGCCGGTTATGTGGATGCTTAGCAGCACTGCTCAAAAACTTGCCCATGTGCTTGTAGACTTGGGTGAAAGGTGGTTGACATGTGAGTTCAACAGCCAGTCAAATTCCACCCCTCCCCTCTGTGCTCCTGAAGCAATATGCTGATTAGTTGGGATTGTTTATGGCTTCATTACATTACATTACATTACATTACATTACATTTGGCTGACGCATTTTTAACCAAAGCGACTAACAACATGGTAAACAGTTTAAGTTTTAAAGCAATTCTCTCAACAATTTTAGGACAATTTAAAAACGGTAGAGTACAGTAAGAATAAGTGCATCAGTGAGTGCTGTTTTTAACAGTTGAGTGTCAGTTCAAGATGGGTGGTAAGTGCTAGGATCAGCAAGACTTGTTGTAAGTGGTGCTATGAGAGGAGTTCTCTAAATGTTCTCTAAAGAGCTGGGTCTTCAGGAGTTTTTTGAAAATGGAGAGGGATGTCCCTGCCCTTGTAGGAACTGGCAGTGTGTTCCACCAACGAGGAACAACAGATGAGAAAAGTTTGGATTGGCCTGAGCCATTAGAGAGGGTTCTCTCCCCATTTCCAGAGCCAGGACTGTACGAACACTAGATCTGTGAGTGCCCCCTCAGGACAGACAGCAAGAGAATGTGATTTGTAACAGAGTACAAGTGTGAAGAGCACCTTTAAAGCAGACAAAGAATGGAAACCCGTTCTTACCTGTTGAATGGCTACAGAGCTACCGTGGACCCAAAGCTGTTTCCTCCTTCATATGCAAATCTTGGACTTTGGCCACTTGAAAATGTGGGTGTCAGATAAGCAGGAAGGGTGCTAAATATCTGCAAAAATGGGCCCTTATTCCTTAGTCTACTTACTGTATAGTTGTAAATGGGCTTGTATGGGGCAAACAGGGTATCGTGCCAACGACTCCAGGCCTGGCGGCTGAGTTAGTTCCAATAGTGTATCAGTTCTTCAATCAAGAAAGAACTGCCGATGCAAAAGAGTAGATTTTTAATTCAACAAATGGTGAAAAGTGCAAAATGCTAACAAAATGCACAACGTTTTCATCAGTGCAAACAATCAAAAAGGAGAAACGCCTATAAATAGACTGCGCCTAGTTGACGCTAGATCTGTCAATCAACCAGCCTAGTTAGGTTGATTGGCAGGTTCAATTGGTTAGGTTCAACCTAACTAGGCTGGTTGAAAACATTTTGCACTTTGGTAGTGTGGCAGGATGGATTGGGGTTGAATCCAGCCACCCCCCTTCTCATTTGGTTATGGTTGGCTCTCTTCTTTTCTATCCACTTCATGGTTGGCTCACATTATGTCTTTGGTGGCCAATCATGTCACGAGGGAGACGTTATAGCTCGAACATACCCTTAGGGCAGCACGCAACGCCAGAAGTTTGTATTGTTTGGGCTCACCTGATTTCCGGTTGTGTCGCAGGTATGTAAAGGCCTACCGCAAATGTTTTACCGTTGCCCAGCTTGCTCGTGGCTTATGTGGAGCTCCGATCTTTTATAGAACTCTCTGCTGTGTTGTGGCTACCCTGTCTTACATCAGATTGAGCGGAATAACGCATCGTTACCGTCATTGCCTCGCACGCCAAGCATTGCCTGCGAGCTTCGTGTATCAACACGCTGTGACTCAGGGATAGCTACCATAGACCTCTCCAGAATAAGTCCCGCCTCCGTAACTTCCGTATCCATCCAACTTCCGGTCGTCAAATGTCTATGGGAAGTAACATGGCGTTTTGAAAGATCGTACCTGTCAAACTCTCTTACAGTGGGCATCGCTTTCAAATGACCACTTCAGTCGCGCATTACGAGGCGTGAAGCTGCGTGAAGCTTTAGTACCACTTTCAGCCACTGTGCGTCGCTCTGCCACTGTACATCGCTCTGCCTGCCGCCCCTACTGAAAAAGCAGGAGACTTGCCGAGAGTAATCCCAGCCTACGAATTCAATAACAAAATAAATCATGCATAATTAAACATTACCTCGATTTAGGCTACTTGGGTATGTCTTAAGGCTTGACTACACGGTGGTAACGAAAATCGAAATCGAAATTTGCCGTCTACATTATTGTCAGTGTTGGGGGTAACGCAGCTACGCAAATCAAAACAGTGGTGTGATAATTGAGCCAGTAGAGAAATGACTGTTCAGAATTCATCTGTAGCCTTGGGTAGGCTTCTGTAGAAAACAATGTTGTTGCCGATTTAATACTATCTGGCGACGTTTTTAACAGGCTACGCAATAGAGGCTTAGACAACTATGACCCACGTTTTGGTTTCGTAAATTAATTTTACATTACATTACATTACATTACATTTGGCTGACGCTTTTTAACCAAAGCGACTAACAACATGGTAAACAGTAAGTTTTAGAACAATTCTCACAATTTTAGGACAGTTTAAAAAAACATTAGAGTACAGTAAGAATAAGTGCGTCGGTGAGTGCTGTTTTTAACAGTTACTTGTCAATTTAAAACGGCTGGTGAGTGCTAGGATCAGTAAGACTTGTTGTAAGTGTTGCTATGAGAGTAGATGTTCTCTAAAGAGCTGGGTCTTCAGGAGTTTTTTGAAAGTGGAAAAGGATGTCCCTGCCCTTGTAGGAACTGGCAGTGTGTTCCACCAACGAGGAACAACAGATGAGAAAAGTTTGGATTGGCTTGAGCGTACCGGTGGTAGAGCTAGACGTCGTTCGTCAGAGGAGCGCAGCGGTCTGGAGGTAGTGTAAGTCTGTATGAGGGCATTCAAGTAGGTGGGAGCAGAACCGGAGACTACTTTGTAGGCAAGCGTTAGAGACTTGAATTTGATGCGGGCCGCCATAGGTAGCCAGTGTAGCTGGATGAGCAGCGGGGTAACATGTGCCCTTTTGGGTTGGTTGTAGACCAGGCGCGCCGCCGTGTTCTGGATCATCTGAAGTGGTTTCACTGCGCAGGCTGGGAGACCTGTCAGGAGGGCATTGCAGTAGTCGAGTCGTGAGATGACTATTGCCTGAACCAGAAGTTGGGTAGCATCTTGAGTCAAGTAAGTCCTGATTTTCCGTATGTTGTAGAGTGCAAAACGGCATGACCGGGCGACTGAGGCAACATGATCTGAGAAGTTTAGTTGGTTGTCAAGAACAACTAATTTGCCCTACTTCTTGACTGCAATGTAGTCAATTGACTGCTTGACATGTCATTTTTATTTTTCTGTACAATAAACAAATACATCTGCTGGTAACACTTTATTTTAATGTGTCGCTGTTACAGTGTACTTACCTAATTAGGTACAGTGGTACAACCTGTGTAACAACATGTACTATCAGGTACTATCATTGTACTTGCATAATGTATTTGTGAGTACCTACATATAGTTGTTACATTGTAATACTGAGTGCTTTTACAAAACTTTGCCAATTTGCCTAAATTTTCATCAGAGGCAAAGAGCTGACCTGAGACCTGCTGGATGGGGTAAATCGGGTCATGATAGATTTGATATACAAAGCATGCTTAGCTCCAGTCAAGGCCTCATTGTCTTCAGTGTACATGTAACAGCTGTGCTGCTACAACCTTGTTACTCTTTGATACAGTGGAATAAACTGGAACATGTCTTGTCTTGGAACAGGTCTACTAATTCACATGTACTGTATGGTGTAACAGCAGACACGTTTTAACACATCAATTACAGGATGTATATATGTAGATGTAAGTACTTAACTGGTACACTTTATTTTAATGGGTTTATTCCACTGTATCAAAAGAGTAATAAATGTGTACCAACACAGTTGATACATGTACTACAGTATGTAGGGTAATGGCAGACATGTTCCAAGACACCAATGACACAACATACATGTAATATGTAATTGTAAGTACTTAACTGGTACACTTCATTTTAATGGGTTTATGCCACTGTATCAAAGAGCAATAAGTGTGTACCAACACAGTTAATATATGTACTATGTAGTGAATTAGTAGACCTGTTCCAAGACATCGAAGACATAACATACATGTCATATGTATATGTAAGTAATTAACTGGTACACTTAATAGGTTTATTCCACTGTATCAAAGAGTAAAAAGGTTGTAGCAGCACAGCTGTTACATGTACTGAAGACAATGAGGCCCTGACTGGAGCTAAGAATGCTTTGTATATCAAATCTATCATGACCAGATTTACCCCATCCAGCAGGTCTCAGGTCAGCTCTTTGCCTCTGATGAAAATGTAGGCAAATTGGCAAAGTTTTGTAAAAGTACTCAGTATTACAGTGTAACAACTATATGTAGGTACCCACAAATACATAATGCAAGTACAATGATAGTACCTGATAGTACATGTTGTTACACAGGTTGTACCACTGTACCTAATTAGGTAGGTACACTGTAACAGCGACACATTAAAATAAAGTGTTACCCATCTGCTTTATGCCGCAGAATTACATTCATATTTGGCTGACTTCTGCAGACGCGCAAAAAAACACTACCAGGCCATCCTTAAAAATATTTTCGTTTGCCGTAACCCGACCGACCCTGTCAATTTAGAACCGACCCAAATATTTTTTTTTTCCCCTTTTAGTCCAACCGACTTGCCGGTTGTAAACTTGCATTAAGACCGACCGATTTTTTTTTTACTCTAAACAACCAATACAAATAAAATACTATTTATAGGCCTAAGTATTGTGAATATAAATTGCCTACATACAAACGTAGGCTCTCTTAAATAAAACCCTGTGGCGTCATCTCTACACCATTGGTTTACGCATGTCACACTATGGCCTATACGCTTCGTTTCATTCACACAAACATCTCGACTCACCGCTTATTACTTGGCACGAAGCTCTGGAAGAACTGTGCCCAGAGTACACAACTGTTTGACCAGCACATTTAAATGACTTGACTAAAACCGTGCATAACTGGAGGTACACCTGTTATCTGAGCAGTCTGTATGTCCTCATTTTGCGAATGCGAGGACGATATGAGTCTGTTGCATAGATGTCCGAGTCACGCATAATGTTTGAAAATCACTGGCTCGTAATCACAATAATTTAACACACGACAGTTGGATACTTCATCATGTTCCCATGCCTACATTTTGGTGAGTAGCATAGAGATCGTTAAAACAATAAAGTATGGCTCTCCGTTTGGGACATCGAAAACTTATATTTTTAACCCTTAAAGGAGTACCGTCACACTGGGAATGTTGAGAAATGAACGTTCTAAAGAATATCTGGGTTCATTGAATTCAACATAGAATTTTAGAACCTTCAATTGTTGCGGAACTTAGAACATTCAAAAACCTACACCTTTAAGGGTTAATAGGGTATACTACCGTCGGAGATGCTGACTTGCAAAGGCCTCGGGATAACACGTTTTCTCCACTATCATCAGTCAATGCCTCCTTGATCAAAGTGGGGAATGAAAGAAAAAGTTTGAGAACCACTGGCTTAACAAGTTACCTGCAGTCCAGAACACACAGAATATTGCAACAGAAAGTTTCCTATATAATCAACTACTATTTGTTCCAACAGCATTCAAACAAAGCCTTTATAAAAGTGAAAAAAATATATATTCCATAAGAAGTAAAATAAAATACTGTTACTGTAGTAACTGTATCCCAAGCTTCAGCTCCCCACGTCTGTGACAGGCAGACGTGACACCACTAAATTCTCAGCTTGTTTATACCCCACACTGAACGTGTAAGACCGCTAGGCCCATCACTGTGGGGTGCGGTAGCCTAGCCTACTCTCTGGGATTTAAGTCAAGCAATATAACCATACAAATGTTTCAAAATGAGTAATTTCGGCTTTGTCTGAACTGGCCATTGTAGGCTACGTAAAAAATAAACAAGTAGGCATAGTCCCTATCCAATGATATCGGCAAATGTTTGTTTTCCAAAGTAAGAATTTCACTTCACTATGCACCTTCGACAATGAATAGCTCATTACACTTAGGCCTATGTTACTGTTGAACGTAGGCCTAACTGGTATCATTACAAACATTATTTGGTGTCATAAACACTGGCATTTTATGGCATTGTGTCATGTAAGGTCGTTGCAAAATCTAGAGAAATGTGTGAGGTGGTCAGCAGGGGACAATTGAGACACACATTGGATTGTATTATTACTTGCATTCCACACTATCCACAGCTGTGGTATCGGGGGCAGGAGGATTACTGTTAGCGCGGGCTTTATATCAAATTCTTTAACAGAAGGCCTGCCCTACAGTAAGTAGGTTAAATAACAGACCCGCCACAATGTGCGGTATGATGCTTTTTTACGAGCAAGATGTTTTTGGTGCTCTGCATGTTCTTAAATAACAATGATCAGCCTAATATTCAACCATTTTTTTGTGTAAATGGGCTATGCATTGGGTTAGACACCAGGGGCCATATTCACAAAGCCTTTTATCTTACCACTAGGAGTAGCCTAGGCTACTCCTAAATAGCAATAAAAGATTTTAGCTATAGGAGTTTCTCTTATTAAGTTATTCACAAAGCCTTTCAGACCTAGGCTACTCTTAGTAAGGGAAAATGACAACTCCTGAACAGATTCTGGAGCTGAGCGCTCTAGAATCTTTAACTAACAGTCTAAGAGTGAGTGAGTCTTCGTTGCTATGGATGACGTCATGCACGAGCTTGACTGAAGTGACCACCTTAATTGGCTGATGATTGTAACGCGGGAATGATTCCAAACACCTCCCTTACGATGAGTGGCAGGTGACAGGTCTGAGAATGCGTGCGCTACACAAGGACAGAAGATGATGAATAACTGAATAAAAAGGCCTAGCCTAAATGAATCAAGAGTAAGGCAAAGCAAATAGCCTAGTAGCCTAATGAAACATACGGATTGATGTAGTATCTTTGTAACATTATTAAATTAATCTGTTACTATGCCTATGCCTACGTTTGCAAAAGAGAACATTTTAATTTGATTCACAATAATGTTACATTTAATTTACATGTTGACAATGAGTAGCCTAGTTTTGGTTGTTGTTGGTGGCGTTATTGCATGTTAGTTATGCCTACAATGCAAAATTGCTTCCTCACGATTGGAAGCTCTTGAACCGCATAGGATTTCAAAACAGGCGAAATGCCACAAAACCGGTTTGTGAATAGGTCTGTGAGTTAGGAGTCCTCTTGACTTCTTTTAAGCTGTCACAGCTGGTGGGAAGGTGTGATTTGTTGGGGGCAGGGCCGGATTAACTGGGCACAAATGTCTGATGGCCCCCCCTGCCCCCCAGTCAACGTGAATCGGGTGGTCAGTTAATAGGCTATGCCGAAATAGTTTTCAACATTTTGAATATTAGTGTCGGGTGAATTAGGAAATGTTCTCAAAGTAGCCTTATGGCTGAAAGCTGCTTGGGATCCCCCCTGTCAAGCAATATAACAGCAGCGCATAGTGAACACAGCTGGAAGGATTATTGGTGCTTCACTCCCCTCCCTGAAGGACATTTACACCTCCCACCTCACCCGCAAGGCGACCACAATTGTGAGTGATGCAAGTCACCCCGCTCACAATTTGTTTGATCTACTGCCCTCTGGGAAGAGGTACAGAAGCCTGCGCTCCCGCACCACCAGACTCACCAACAGCTTCATACACCAGGCTGTTAGGATCCTGAACTCTCTCCCCCCTCTCCCCCCTCCACCCTCAGCTACATAACATCCTGGACTTTTAGACCCACAATGGCTGCCTTGCACTACTCCACTTGCACTACTCCACTTGTTCACTTGCACACTTGCAACTTGTTGTTGTTGTCCTGTTGTCCTGAACACTTCTGAACACACTTCTGCTGCTCTTACATAACTTGCACCACTATGCCACTTGCATACTTAGGTCAAACAAAACTACCTCAGCCATTTATTGGCCTGACTTTTGCACTATTATATTGACTGTCTAATGTATGCACAATTGCACAATTTCTACCAAATTTTGCTGCTCTTATTTCTTCATTGTATGTGCCTTCTTATTTTTACTTTTTATATTGTTTACTTGAATGTTATGTTTGTCTGTGGACCTAATTGGTAAAATATGTCTTGTCTCCACCGTGGGATAGTAGGAAACGCAATTTCGATCTCTTTGTATGTCTTGACATGTGAAGAAATTGACAATAAAGCAGACTTTGACTTTGATAACCATACAAACGCGCACACTCATTGTTTCAAAAGGAGTAAATTCGGCTTTGTCAGAACTGAGCTGTGGACGACACGGCACGGCATGCCCAATTGAAAATAAATTAACGCAACGCAACACAGACCCCGCTTCTCTCGCGTCAGTCACTGACATGAACGAAACACAGAACCCGCTTCTCTCACGGCAGTCACTGACAGTAGCCTAGAATAAATGCATGGGGAAAAAAACTTCCCCATGACAAAGACATCGTAAAACACTGAAAGTATATTTTGTCACTATAACATACATCTGTCCTTTGTCAAATGTGTTATGTTCCAAGTAGCCTAGTGCGTAATTCTGCTTCATAAAGTTGAACAAATACATTTGCTTATTTCACAAAAAATATAAATAGCCAGTTAGGGTCTACAGTGCAGAGTTGGTAAGTTATGGTAGGCCAACTTGGAGTGAACATACAAACAGGGGAAATTCTTTCTCTAGTAGCTGAGTAGCCTCAGGTGCGCACGTAGACATAAGGCCGAACATGCAAGCGCCAATGAATCGTGCTCTCACGGCAATCACGCTGTTAAACTTAAATAGGTTAACATCACTCTAAGTTCGCCTTCAAGCAAGGAAAACGATGATTTGAAGACATCTGTTTCGTTGGAAGGGCAAGGGGTAGCAACAGGGCAACACAGAGACAGGCCCGATGACAGGGCTGTTATGAGAGTATTAAAATGGGATATTCTACGGGAAAACATTAAAATGGCAAGACAGTGGGGGGGAAGTTAAAATACGTGAGAAACACAGAAAAAGTTGGCATGCATTGTTTCGGTCCCCGTGCACAGGTATTATTTGTCATATTATTAATCTCATATGATTATTTGTGAAATTGTGCAAACAGGCGCAACACATTTGAAAAGGAAGGACTGGTAGCATGCAAGCTCATGGGAAAGATTGATTTAAGAACGTTATCACAGTGTGTGGCTGTGGCGCAAAGCAGCGCAGGCGGAAGACAGCGACAATTGGCAGGGGAGGGTCATGTCTTTTTTAACAATTCTGTTGGAGGGTCATTGAACAATTTCTAGCAGGCAAGGGAGGGTCATGCAACTTTTGACTGAAGCACTCCTGAAGCAGGTGGCCCCTTCAATAAATAACGAACAGTCCCTAGATTGCTGCTGGGCTATATGTCTTGGTTCATGTCTGTTAACAACTCATTGCCGTCAAACGCGTAGCCTATCTTGCGGTTGCATCCATTACAAACAAACATGCAATGTGAACGTCTGGGATTGGGAAGAGCACTAAATGCTCTACTGAATAAGCACGAAGTCAAACCTTTAAATGAAAAACACTCTTTAATAATCAACAAAAATAAACCGCTAATGAAGTAAACTTGTGACCATCAAAAATCGTTTATCGCCTGTAACTCCGTGATAACAGGACGTAACAGGAAGGCATTTGGCTGAGCAACAGAGGTTAATATGCTCTATATTTTGTCCAAATGATGTCTGTCTATCATCGTTGCACTCAGAGAAAACCAGAATGTTTAATTTGTCCTGCGTTTCTTCTACGGCTGCAAACGGGATTCACTCGCAGTTAACCAAATATTTCTTTATTAGGGCAGGGCAGGCATATTTCTGGCTATTAAATTATTTCTAAACCAGTCTGCTAAAGTCTGTAGTGAAGTCTGTGTAGGGTTTTCCAGGCTCCATTTCTTTTTACGAGACACCCTGCTCACTTCAGCCATCTACCGGTTGTTTGGGTTGTTGCAGCGTCTCACTGGGAAAATACAAATTAAAGTCGCGTGATACCGCGTGATCCCACGCGCGGACCGCAAGTGAAGCTGGCCAAGTCGAACCACTGCCCACTGTAGGTGACAAAGTAGAAAAAGCTGGTGGGCCGATTGGCCAACACACTTCTGCCATCTAGTTTCCACTGGATTTTTTGATTGTCGGTGCCGTTTAAGTAGTAAACGATTATTAATGCTAAACGAGAGCTAGTTCCGATGTACGCTGGCGGAGGAGGGCGTTAGATCTTGCTCACAACCAACCAGTCACAACCTAACGTGATGGTCATTTTCAGGTGTGATTCATGCGTGGTTTCAGTGGTCTATAAATGTAAATCGTTTGCAAGGTTCAGCCTCTTTTCAACATGACTTAACTTTGGTTTGACTGTGCGGGTTTGTTGGCTGTTATTGAGATATTTGAAAAAGAAAGAAATTGCCGACGAAGACACTAAAGACATGACAAGATGAGATTTTTTTTCACGAATAACAGATAATGATAAGCAGACTAGGAATCAGAGGCTGAATCGTATTGAGTCGATAGCTTTATTTTGCATGACCTTGATCAGAACAGTAAGGTTTTCAGAATGTATTAGCAACCTATCAAACATGATGATTTCACGCAGGGTTAGTGCCACCTCCGTAGACAGGCTCTGGTGTCATGAACTCCATTTCGGTGAAGACAAACTATGAAACATTGCCGTTGCTATGCAACCTTGACCGGGGGAGTCGCGGCGTCTGGAGCGTGCGTTAGCTTAGTGCTTCTTACTGATATATTTCTACTTTAACAGCACCGACAATCAAAAACACCCAGTGGAAACTAAATGGCAGAAGTGTGTAGGCCAATCGGCCCACCATTTTTTTCTACTTCGCTACCTACAGATGTTTTACCGGTATGATATTTCGAAACGCCATGTTATTTCCCATAGACAATCGACGCCCGGAAGTTGGATGGATACGGAAGTTACGGAGGCGGGACTTATTCTGGAGAGGTCTATAGCAACAAAGTGTTTGCCAGCCTGCCTTAGAACGACTGCTGCTTTGCCTATCTGCTGTGCTACTTACTAGGATCAAGCTAATTGACTGAGCCCATCGATCTGAATGAACTGTATCATAGGCCACCGGTGTGGCCGGCCAAGCACCTGCCCTCAGACCTGAATGAATGTGTTTGTTACGCGGTGCAGTGACTGTTTCAGTGGGTTGTGCGTCCTTGTCCCCTGAATTGTGAATTTATTTGGTTTCATTTGTTTTGTGTCGTTTGTGCCCTTCGGCAGGAGGCCGTTTACTTAATGCTGTGGAATGCCAGGAACCTAGTTTACTTTGTCAATTGTTTCCATGTAATGTTATTATTTGTCATTTGAGTTGCATCATTGAGAGGAGGCGATTATCGCTGCGGAGCATCAGTGCTGCCGTTGTTTTGCCAACATCATTTCATTGTCTGTTTGTTTGTTTCATTTATTTCTACTGACTTGCTCTGTCTGTGTCTGTCTGTCTGTCTGTCTGTGTGTCTGTCTGTGTTGGGGTGTGTGTGAACCTATGACCTGTAGTTAACTTTGTCTTCTGTCTTCTGTCCTTGCTGTATGTCCAGGCGCTGAGTGCTGACGGTGGGAACGGTGTCCTCGAGGTAGTGGGTCCTCTTCAGTGTGTAGTGTGGGTGCTTTCACAGTGTGACCGTAGCCGTGCTGTGTGTGTGTTTGCGTGGCCTTGCACGTGTGTCTGGGGTGGATTCTTTGGAATACTCATACCTGAGTCGCTGGTCGCCCACCGGTAAGCCTACGTCTGGTTCTGTGAGTGTGTGTGCGTTAGACTCTTTGCTAGTATACTGACCCATGTACCACCCATATGTGGTGTTTGTTGTTGTGCGTTATTGATGATGATTAACTGTTTGATCTCTACTGAATTGCTGTGATTTTGTGACATTGTAGTGATATTATAGTGACTCATACTCAGTGTAAAGTGTGAGTATGAGTCACTATAATGTGGTCATTTACAGTTCCCCAGGTTAGACCCTGGGGTGGCCATTTACAGTTCCCCAGGTTAGACCCTGGGGTGGCGTAGTCGAACTCCATTACTGCCGCTGCTACAGTAGCACGTTGCACTTTTCACCACTTAAACATCTACTCTTTCTTGATTGAAGGACTGTAAATGGGCATGTAAAATAGCATCTGAGTGAATAATCACTTGCGGTTCTCATGGTGTAATGACATCCTATAAAGTGGCCTCCTATACCCATACCATACGCCGTCGCTCGACTAGGAGGGAACAAAACTGTTCACACGCACCCACAAGTGCCACTACACTGCAATCATCAGGAGTGAGTAATCAATCACACTAAAGAACACTCATGAAATGGTTTGAAACCCACACTGGCCACTAGGGCATATACTAAGAAGGAGCCTACTGCTATACAGGCATTGGCTATCTAGCAAAATTACAATTGGTCACAGCTAGGAGGGGCAAGGAGACAAGAGGAGACAAATAAAAATAATAAAACTCAAACCAGTAAAAGGGAGAAAAATCAGGAGGGGAACATTAACTGAGGCAGCCCTCGAGCGGATGGTTAAGATGGCTGCTCAAAAACACTGGCCGACTAGGCCAGTGCCGACAGGGTAGGAGAAGGGAAAAGCAGAAAACAAACAAACTGGGGATGAACAACCAACTAACTCAACCTGACCATAAACCAACCTAGCACCGCTACTTGGCGTTGGAAGGCACAATAATGGGCTAAGGACAGAGCAGGTCACCACTAGGGAGCATACAAACAAAAAAAACACAAACTAAATTTAATCAGGGGAAAACAGTGGTCAGGCTGTCATACTGACAGCCAGCTGTGATCTATAGCAAACAAGAAAAGAAGATTTTACTAATAACATACATCATCTTCAATTATCACATACATGCCACAAGTCATAATTTTACAGTTATCAATACAAAGAACTTTTAATCAGTACAAAATGTATGCACTTAAATCTTAAAATATAAATAACATACAAATACACATTTTTCTAAACCCATGTAGCAACCCCAATCATTATTGCATGGTTAACTGGCAGTACAAGTAAGCCATTGCTGCCTACCTTGGCCTTGTTTGTGCTATGGGCAAGAGGCCCGAGGGGTCAGAGTGGAGGAGGGAGGGCGCGTCAGCTATAAATGGAAAAAAAGGAATATTGAGCCAATGTACAGGGCATAGCTAACGTAAAGGCAGGGCCTGGTTACGGCAAGACAGAACAGCTGTAGACGTCATTGCTGCGCTACGAACATTAACACTCAACTATGCTACTTGCTAGGCTCATTAGCATGCATCGCCTACCTTGATGAACATGGGTAGTCTACTAGTCAAATGTCGGGTGAAATAAGGCAGGATTCCAGGGAGCTTTTGTCACACTGCAGTGAGATTGGGCCATACGGAACAGCACAATTCCGTGCTTCGACTTGGCACCCCCCCCCCCCCTTACCGTCACTAACCAAGCAGCCCAAGGTTTGTTTGTTGGTTAGCAAGAGAAACAAACATAGCTAAAGCCCATCGACTACGATACTGCAGTTCAAGATGAATCACAACCGCATACGTTAGCCTAGTATAAAAGTCCACCTACCGATGCCCAGCGTGAAATAAGCACAAGAAAACGCTCCTGTCCTCCAGAGTAGCCTACTGCCAGCGACGGCAACTTTCATCCTACGAGCCTCACAGAACACCATTATATTTCCAAGGAGTGATGGGCCCATTGGTTCAGTGTCATGTCCACAGGTGGGCACAATTAGTGTGCGCCTAATCAGTAGGCGTGCTCACACAAGGAATTGGTGGTTGACTTCAGAAGGGACAAGCAGAGGCTACATCACACACCACTGAACATCCATGGCACCCTGGTGGAGACAGTGAGCCATTTTAAATATCTTGCCGTAGTCATCTCTGAGGACCTTTCATGGACATCACACATCTCCAACCAAGTGAAAAAAGCAAGACAGCGTTTGTACCATCTTAGAAAGCTGAACAAATATTTGTACAAATATAATATTTATTTCTGGTAATATCACAACCTGGTACGGAAATAGCAACTCTCAGGATAAGGTCTTGCATAGAGTTATCAGGTGTGCAGAGAAAATCACCAGCACTGCACTTCCTGGACTTCAGGACATCTACACTAGCCGCTGCCTGTCAAAGGCAAAAAGGAAAGCGGCTTCGATCTCAAAAGGCCAGAACAGAAAGACTAAGAAGAAGTTTTTTCCCCCAAGCCATTCGGACAATGAATGCATAATTCCCCCCTCTTCATAAACTTTTTAAATTTAATTTTATTTAATCCTCACCCCCTCTCTGTTTTCTATCTTCTTACGCTTCTATTATTATTAAACTTTGCACAGCTGGGAGTTGCAGTCGCAATCCCCATTTCACTGCTTTTTGTTCCACAAATTATGCATCTGACAAATAAATTCTTAAATCTTGAATCCTTGAATCTTGAATCATGCTGTGCATACAGTATAGCCTCAGTCTCAATTAGTTTGGAACATACAGCCAGGTGAATGTCAAAGTCAACTTTATTCTCAATTCTGCTATACAAGACATTTAGAGGATTAAAATTGTATTTCTCTCAGGCCTATGATAGGGTAAACAACAACAATAACAGCAATAATACGGTAACAATTACAACACGAGTAAAAGGTCGAAAATATAAGAGATACAAATAAAAACGCATATTGGGTGCTCCAGGCAAAATTATAAAATATGTATAGTTTTGTATTTTTGGCAAGTGGTTCCCCAATAAGAACCCTTTTCCACAAATGATTTTGTTTTGCCAGAGGCTGCCCAGGGGCCTTGGCAGTGGAGAAGCCCCCAGGCAACAGCTTATTCTCTAATAGGGACCATGCATGCATATTTATCACCAGGCAGGAGCTAAACACCTCAGCAGGGTGATGCTTAATGTATGGGGAAGATGACGCCATGGTAACAGAAACAGGAAGAAGAAAATACTCTTTTATGGTTGGGTTGGGTTGTAATTTCATACACATGAGAGGTATTGAATCCCTACAGGTAGGGCAATTCCCACGGTGGCTAATCAACAACCAAGCCTAAAACAAAATCACCAATGAAGCCACCTTTGTGGGCAAACAAACATCACCAACAGAACAGCCTTTGAGAGCATGTCACTGGGGTTATCAAGCAGGCACCTTTGTTCATCTGTGTTTTGTGGAATAAGGGCCAAAAATATCTCCAGACGGCTCAACAGTGGTGTCTGACATCCCAAACCCATCTCCCTCCACACTCATGATGGGTTCACTATCAACAAATAAACAAATTACAATTAAAAGCTTATTCCTCTTTGTTGCACTGGCTGTTTATGATCTGATCAGCAACATCTTGACAAAACCACAAGCCCTTGATGCGGGGCACCCAAAGCAGCACAAACAACATCACCAACAAAGCAGTGTACATGAGAAACATACAAACAATTAAACAAGTAGGCTTCTTTATTTGACAAGGTGATTTCACTTGGTTGCCGAAGTAATTAGGTGATGTCACGTGAGTAAATGGCCAATCTCAAAGCTACACTTTAAATGCTTCCTGCACTTACTTTGTGCATCTTGATCGCTTCCCTGCCTTTTGTCTTGTTCCCTGTATACCATCTTCCTTCGGCCATGCCTTCCTGCTCCCCTGGTTCTCTTGCGAGTCCCTGGGTGTTTGTTTCTACTGCCTTGGGCACTAGTTCTATCGTGCGGCGAGTTGACTTAACGGAGTAGCCAATAGCCATACCGAACATCGTGGATGCTTGGGTGTGACTGTCACTGCTGTTTTGCCTCTAGTTTAATTTGATTAACGTATTTTCATTTGTTTGTTCTTTCGTTGCTTGTGTGTTTGTGGGTTGTCGTGGGTCTCCGTCTCGCTCCCTTTCATCTGCGCTGCTGTGATTGTAGGCCTGGGAGGGGGCGCGAGTGTGTCTGACGCGGTGTGTGAGCCTCTGAGGATAGTTGTGCGTCCTTATCTCCTTTCTATTTCTTGTGCTGGGGCAACTGGTATA
Organism: Alosa sapidissima; assembly: GCF_018492685.1. Lineage (NCBI taxonomy): Eukaryota > Metazoa > Chordata > Actinopteri > Clupeiformes > Clupeidae > Alosa > Alosa sapidissima. Next base: position 11,006,672 of record NC_055966.1, read on the forward strand.
GCTAGCTTAATAGGGGTACATTTTACAGACTGAAATCGGTAGAGCAACTAATTTGTGGACTCGACGCTGTATGGTGGTGGGGTTAGTCAGCAGGGGTACCCCCTTCACGCGTTAGTGTGTTAATTCTAATTGCACCTGAAACACATATAGCATCTATAGTTTGCAGTATCAGATTTGCTGTGAGAGAGCACCGGGTGATTTTTTTTAGGAGCCCATAAGGTGAGTATACCCCTCCCATCTAGCCTGGGTGTTCCCATGCTGCCTTGCGCGCGATTTGATTCACGCTGCTACGCAAATTTTCGCCTGAGATAGGGAACCAATCACAGAACAGGGGGGAAAGCAAGACGAGGATGAGCTATGCACAGACGCATTTGATAGACATCCGTGGCACCCAATAAACGGATCTGGGCATTTTTTTAAAATACCAGAAAATGAACGTTTGGTTCCCAGACCACGTCTCATTGAGAAGTGGTGGCACTAGCCAGGCTACCTCCCATCAGCGTCGTCATCCACATTAACATTTTACTGTATAATACCTCCAATCAATAAATATGTATTGTTGCTTGTACCATCTGTTGTATAAAATAAATTATATTTCATAAACTGTAGTATCTTAATTGTTGTTTGCTTTTAAGCTTCAGCCCTTAATAAATTGAAATAAAATATATTTATTTAATTGCAGACCACGTCTCTGTCTTCTATTTAAGAACTGTGGGGTACCTCTGTTATTTAGTGTGACTGGGTGTAAACTGATTTGGGGCATTGTGCTCCGGTCACATTTAGCAAGTGGGCTTCTTTAGCAAGTAGGCTTCTTTAGCAAGTGTTTCTGCACCGTTGATGTGAAACAAGTAGGCTTCTTTAGCAAGTGCTTCTGCACAGTTGATGTGAAGCAAGTAGGCTTCTTTAGCAAGTGCTTATTCCTCATTGATATGGGCTCTAAGCAAAGGCATTAGCCTGAAAGTCCAACCAAAGAACCAAAACAGCAAAATCAACATCGGCAAAAGAGCCATTTTTGTAGGCTTCTTTAACAAGTGCTAATGCCCTATTGATGCGGGCTTTAAGAAAGTACTAACAAGTGCCAGCAAATTCATAATTCACATTCACATAACCAGACAAACCGCGAGCCCTTGATGCGAGCAACCAAAAATGGCAACAAATTCTTTGGTCATTCCTCTTCGTTGCTGTGGCCGTTTATATTCCGATGAGCAACATACCTTGCCAAACCGCAAGTCTTTGATGCAGCCACCAACAAATTCTCCGACACCAACTACTAATATCACAGATTCTTCAGTCATTCCTCTTACCCAGTAAACATGCAAGCCCTTGATGCGGGCACCAACAAATACCACTCCAGCAACACCGTGGCAAGATTTCACACATCTAAGAGTCAATTCCGGTTACAACATGACCTCAAGTAGGCTGCGAGCGCCTCAGCCATAGCCTTTGGCTTTCATGTTTTACAAATACTCTGTTGATGTGGACAGCACTACAGTTCTGCGATCTCAAGTAGGAAGCATGAATCATGCCATTGCAGGTGTGTTTATAACAGATCCACAGGCTGAATCTGATCTGCATAATCGATAACTCAATCACTTAGTATTACTGTCAGCCATCACCTCCCCCCCAACCTTGTTGTGAGTAGTAGAACTCCACATGCTTGCTACAGTATATGTAAAATGATGCCTCCCCTGAAATGAGACTATCTTTGTGCCCATATTTTCAAGTCTCCCACGCAAACATTTTTCAGCAAGCGAAAGCCTTTTGTCATGCTAATGAGCATTACATAACGGTGACAACTGACTAATTTCCTTTAAAAAAAAATTACATTTTATGATGTACACAGATCTGAACTGTTTGTTTTTTTGCTTTAGTGGAGACACCCTTCAAAAGTGTTGCAGATAAACAAACAGCTGAAATGTCAGAAGACTATTAATGTCCTAAATGCTCTCGCATGCCACAGGCTCTGTTGTGTTGACGGTAGAACGGTAGAACAGAATTTCACAGTAACAGTCATTACAGTGTAACATTGACATTCCAGTCTTTGCCTGTTAGGTGCGGAGACCTTTCCAAAGGCATTTCTTCCAGCTGAAAACATTTTCCATGCAACCTTTATAAGTGATGAACAAGAAACATCTCCATGGTGACACAATCTTGGGGTCATTGCGTCATTACCTTTATATATTTTGAATGTGCATAGGCCCTTGTAGTCTCACACCATATTTCAGATGTGCTGTTTATTAAAACGTTATTTTACATAATTTATATTTCAATTTACTTTCACCCACCATATGCACTTATGTAATCAAATTAATATTACATGTTACACTTGTATGCAAGTATCATGTTGCATCAACATGAAAGGTACTGCAGAAAACATGAACATTCATTAACATTTCCTGTGAGACTAAACCACTGAAGTCATCCTCCTCTCATCACTGATGGGCAGGGCTTTCCCATTTTCTTTATACTTCATGGTTATGTTGTTTTTGTTGATGTTCAAGCATAGGAGATTAGTAGTAGTATAGAGTCTTTATTGTCCTATAAGGATATTCAGGACAATATTTTTCACACACATCATTACATTCCATGCAGGATATACACAGCCTCATACATATCACATATAACATAACATATAACATATAACATAACACCCCCCCCCCCCCAGTTTCCCTCCCTCCTCAACACCATACAAGCAAAAAGGTGGACAGTGCAGACAACATAAAACACAAAAGAATAGGGGGGATGGATGATTGTCACAGGAGTTTGTTTAGTGCAGTGATAGCTGAGGGTTCAAAACTTTTCTTAAAGTGCGATTTTTTCCAGTCCAGGGCTCTGTATCTGCGGCCAGATGGGAGTAGGGTGAAGAAACGGTTCAGGGGATGGTCAGGGCTGCTTACTATGGTGCGGGCAAGGCGTGTGGTGGCTGTGTCATTTGCATCAGTAAGGCTGGGGGTGGGAAGCTGTATTATCTTGGATGCTAAGTGTGAGATTTTAATGAGTTTGTTCTTGCTGGTGACATTTAGTATGGTGAAGAAACAGGGGGAGCAGTAGAGTAGAAGGGGTTGGATGATGCTTTTGTAGAGTAGCAGAAGGAGATGAGGGGCAACATACAGTGATCTTAGTTTGCGTATTGCATACAGTCTCTGTTGTGCACGTTTCTGTGTGATGGTGACATGTTCATTGAAGTTAAGCTTATTGTCAATGGTGAGACCAAGATATTTGAAAGTGCTGACCTGTGCAACTGGTTGGCCATGGATGGCGATGTGAGTGAGTCCAGGGGGTGATTTTGATGCATGAATGATCAGTTCTTTTGTTCTGTCAATGTTGAGTTGGAGGTAGTTATCAGAGTGCAAAATCTGTGATGGACTGGTGGTAAGCTGTGATGGAACTGTTGTCTGTAAGTAGTCCTACTATGGCTGTGTCATCTGCATATTTGTAGTAAGTGGTGTTGGGTAGTGAACTCTGGCAGTCATTTGTGTACAGGAAGGGACCTGCACCTTGGGGGGTTCCAGTGTTGTGATGATGGTTGATGATGTTGTCCCTATTTTCACTGTCTGTGGCCTGTTGCTGAGAAAGTTGTTTATCCAGTGAATGAGGAGAGGGGTGACATTCAGGTGCTGTAGTTTCTTGATGAGTTGATGGCGCTGGATTGTATTGAATGCGGAGCTGAAGTCAACAAACAGAACTGAGGCGAAGTTATGGGGAGTCTGGAGGTGGTGAAGGAGGGAGTGGAGAAGGCATGCCACGGCGTCCTTTGTCCCCCTTTTCGGCCGTATGCAAATTGGTATGAGATAGACAGACTGGTGCAAAGTGGTGCAAAAAATCCATTGACTTGGTGGATGAATAACTTTGAGGTCTAACTAATCCTTCCTTCATCTAAACATGGCAAAGACTAAGGACATGTCATTGATTTTAGACGTCTTCTCAATTTCCCCTGTACTAGTGTTATCAAGGGCCAGGACATAAACATGGTGCCTGGTGGTGAGACTATGCATTCTTCTTTATGATTAAAGCACGATCTGTTTCTGATTCACTGGGCTATTGGGCACTGTGGTTAACGGCTCCTACACACAGCTGCGTGCGTTGCGTTGCTGGAGACGCATCCCATTCACTTTACATGGGTTCACGTCATCCGTTGCCGAACTGAATTGTGGGTCCGTTGCGTCGCGTTTCTCCCGTCACTCGTGTTGAGAAGTTCAGCTTTTGCTGCACCGACAAACGGCACCGGCCAATCAAGCCAATCTGCTGACGGCACCAACCAATCACATTACGGTTTTACTTCATTTGCATAGCTACCGTCGGGAACACCCAATGGCATGCGTTGACGGAACGCAACTGTGTGTAGGAGCCGTAATACACAGATGCAGTTAATACATGGTTGTGTTTTGTTTTATTTGCATAAAACACTGTCCTGCGGTTTATACAGAATGGGTGCGAGTTTGACAACGTATTTTACCGACAGTTTATGCACACTGTGGCCAGAGCGAAGTCGGACGCTTGAAGTGGGCAGAGTCAGGCCGAAAATAATTAATAATAGATAGATAAATAGATTAGAATTTAACACTAGTTACATGTAATTGGTTTATTCCAGTTCACTTCACCGGGGAAGTCCCGTCCATTTCAGAGTCTCCACCTTGACGTAGCTTCCCACTACCTATATTGCTGCCAAACTAGGGCCCAATGTGGCTAATACACAGGAAATTACTATACTGCCAGCATTTCAGTAATTTAGCCAATCAAGTGAAATAATGTTTTAGAGTTTTTGGAAAGAACAATGCTAGGCAAGTGGAGTTCACTAAAGCACCTATGTGGTTCTCTAAGCGAGTGGAGTTCACTAAAGCACCTATGTGGTTCTCTAAGCGAGTGAAGTTCACTAAAGCACCTATGTGGTTCTCTAAGTGAGTGGTAATCTGAGTACCCAGATTTGCATAATGCTGAACGAACTTCTGGGCCAAAACCTTCACAACCGGAAAACAGCTACTTTCAGAGACGCCCACTGATCTCACTTCCGTTGCATCCATGGGCAAAAGTCCAAACTGAAACCAGTGCGAAATAGCTGCTGACACAACTGTAATTGAAGCATGTTTAGAGTCGCTTTTTGAAGAAATTGAACTTCGTAACAACAGTTGCTTTAAACCTCTGCAGAAGTTATGTCTCATTTGCCTAAGCAAAGGCTAACCAGAGATGGCTACAAAGGCAAACTAAACGCCATTGCTTTGGTTGTTAGTTCGCTGTCGGCGGTATTTTCATGAAACATCCAGTACATGTGCAAACCTACAAGGTCTGCCACCTCTCTGGGATTGGCTGTTGAGAAAAGCTTTGTTCAAAATCAGAGACATTCCCCCTGCCCTATTTTCCCCTGAATCCAGGCGTATTCCTCTAGACTAGGCAAGTGGAGTTCACTAAAGCACCTGTGTGGTTCTCTAAGCGAGTGAAGTTCACTAAAGCACCTGTGTGGTTCTCTAAGCGAGTGGAGTTCACTAAAGCACCTGTGTGGTTCTCTAAGCGAGTGGAGTTCACTAAAGCACCTGTGTGGTTCTCTAAGCGAGTGGAGTTCACTAAAGCACCTGTGTGGTTCTCTAAGCGAGTGGAGTTCACTAAAGCACCTGTGTGGTTCTCTCCATTTTTCTACATTTTCTTTCCACCCTTTTGTCTCCTTCATCTGAAATAGTCTTCATTTATTCAACTAATGACAGCACTCTGTCATTTAATTGCTGCTATTTTCCTGCAAATGCTAAGCTTCCCTCATAATTTGTATTTTATTGTAGAAAGCCAAAGGCCTTCATTAAATTCCCTCACAGCAGCCACTGGTCCAAAGCTCCTGGCACTCTGTGGCACACTTAACCTGATAAAGCCTCGTTAAGCGTTGCAGGTTGAATTCCAAAAAGCGGATCATGTAGAACAAACACGTTTCAGTGAATGCAAATATCATCACCCCCTTTCCTCATCTTCTCCTGTTTAATATGATAACTGTCATGTGGCCATGGATTGGAGGATGTTCCACTACAGTTTTGGCATAAAAGTGAAAAGTAAAAATAAAAGTGAAATGAATGATACATACATAAGATAAATAAAGTATGCTTATATATATATATATATATATATATATATATATATATATATATATATATATATATATATTGCATACATATATATATATTGCATATATTGCATATTTATCAGCACAATGACCTCAAATTTTTTTTTTTTTAATCAAACAAAAACAAGATGCCAAACGGAGCGGCATGACTCGCCTGCATACCCGTATGCTAGGAAATCAATTTGAGGTCACAGCCTCCATTCAAACATCTCTTCTAAAGGACTCCATTTCATTTTGTTTGTCAAAACAACAAATAATACCTAAATTGATATAACTGAACACAGCAACAATACATTGTACTCCACTAAGGACACAGTCTCCATTCAAAGGTCTCCTCTAAAGGATCAGGATTTTAAAAAATAAATAAAAAACAAGAGTCCCCTGTGGTTTTCTCTTAGTATAAGCTCAGCTTTTCTCGCCCTACCATCCCACCTCACCGTGTAGAGAGAGAAACAAATCACACTGACCGGAAAAACACCACCATCCCGCAGCAAACAATGAATACCTCTGAGCTGTGTCAGGGAAGTGAGCACTGGACTCCCCAGAGTGTGACCACCTCCTGAGCCAGGGGCCGAATTGGCGCTTTTCGGAAACAATTGTCCGGAGGAAACTCATAACGTATAATGACTGGGTAAGAGCTAGCTTTATGAAAGATACAGAATTCTTTCAGTGTAGTTTTACAAAATGTAAAATGACCTATCCAAAATAACAACACACACACAAATTCCATATAGAGGTCATAGGTACGCTGGCACTCTCAGATTGTCACAGGCAACAGAAATATTCCTTAAACTTTTTGTCTCCTGTCTCTAGGGTAATGAATATTGGAGTGAGGGTTTGGTCGATCTAGTGACGTTGGAGTGTAGTTCTTCCCGGCTAGCAGAGACATTCCAGCTAATATCCTGCTATTATATCTACTATCATATCTGCTCTATTCTGGGCTGGAATTTACTTTGTGTTGAGTGGCACCAGGAATCAATGTGTTTGCAGCGACAGGTAAACAAATTAGAAGCAGGTGGGGTGACTGGGAGTGGGGGGGGGGGGGGGCAGGGGTGGGGGGGCATGTGCTAGTGTTTACAGTAATTTAAGGTTCTCCTGATGGCAAACGCGCTCCGATAAATGTCAACGAATATTCAGAGTAGTGCTGTCCCTTGGTCAAGGATAACGCCCCCCCCTCTCTTTCTCTCTGTCCTTCTTACTCACTCTTTCTCTCTTCTGGTGTTTGCTCTCTCTTTTCATCTCTACCCCCCCCCCACCCCCCCCCCCCCCCCACACACACACACCTAACTAATCCCCTCACCTCCCTAAATATTTATGACATTTACAGTACAGCAGGAAATGTCCGCCACCACGCCGCAGTACAGGCCTTGGGGATGTCTGCCTGGGTTATGCCATGGTGACTTTCATGTTTATAAAATCTGCACAGGGCCATATCCCTGTGTGTGTGTGTGTGTGTGTGTGTGTGTGTGTGTGTGTGTGTTTTGTGTGTCTGTGTCTGTGTGTATGTGTGTGTGTTTGTGTGTGTGTGTGTGTTCTAAGGGAGAGCTGGCATGTGCATCACCAGGCAGTCCAGTGACCACACAGGAGTCATTCACTCAAAGGGCCATGACTGGGGGCCCGAGGCCTCTCTGGAGCATGGAGGATTGGACCAAAGTGTCTGAGTCACCAGGGAGAGCAGAGGAAAGCTGCAGGGCAAAGCTGTGTAGAGGATCAGGTGGAAACAATCTGCCACTGAGAAAGTCTGCTTTTTCATATCAGAATTCATCCAATAACAGCTGTTTATATGGATTTATAGGCAAAGTTTGTGGAGTCACACTCTTGCATATCAACTGGCTCGATATAGAACCAAAACCACCTCTTTTCCTGACTTCCTGCACATTTTTGTCTGGACTGTAAGTCAGCCCACATTTTCAAGGTCATACATCAAGAGATCCTTGATGTATACTTTTGACAGGACAGGGCTGTGTTCATTCAGACATCATTTATCAGCTTAAACTGCAGGGGTGGCTCTCTGCTGTGGACATGTGCTATTGGCAGTAATCAGTGATTGAAAGGGGCCATTATCAGAGAGGCGTTCGCACCTGTGCAATGCAAACCACTGCATTTCATCACCCACTCCCCCCCCTCTCTTTTTCTGTCTCTTTCATTCTCTCTCTCTCTTGCTGTCTATCTATCCCTCCCTGTCTGTTTCATTCTCTCTCTCTCTGTCTCGCTAATGCTCGGTCCATGTTGCAAGAAAAGCCTTTGTCCTCCAGCAAAGGGAGTCTGGCTGTGTCGAGGAACAAACAAGTAAGACAGAGCGTTTGTTCAATGTCAGGAGTAAGGGCAGCACTGCACAGGGGTATGTAAACAGTGATGGATGAACAGAGGATGAAATGGGGGGTGAGAGTGAAATTAATTTGAGGGAAATAGCACTTAAACTTTGAGAGAGAGAGAGCAAGAGAAAACCTCGGGAGGCCAGATCGAAGAGACATTCATCACTGGGCGGGGTGACAGCCAGGCTCCCTGTCCAAGCTGGTCTGAAACATAATGCTTTCCATTAAGGATGAAGGTTCAGAGCAGATGTGTTTTACTATTCAGATATCACCCAAATAAATACATAAACAAACAGATTAGTGAATTTGATAATTTGCAAGAGAGATAATTTGCAATGCGATCAATATCACATCAAGCACATCTCGGAGTCACGTCGGAGACGAAGTTCAGAGTGGGTTGATGAATGTAATGCAATTTCTCTGGTCTCCACCCAGCCCACCACCACTCCCCCACATGGTCCCTTGCCTGCTCACACGCTTCCCCTCGCAAATCAATTAACAAGACTAACATCTTAAAAGAAGCCTGTGTGGTCTCTCATACATATTTATTTGCTTATTGTGCCCCCTGATTTATGGATTCAGTAATGAGCCACGCTGAAGTGATTCATCTTGGAGGTTTATCGCAAACTGCATCACAAAGTCCACCCCCACCAACAACCCTCAGGAAGATGCACTAGTCAGGGATGCGTGGAAGCCAGTGACCATGAGATGACCTTCTAGTTCAGTTCATATGTATGCTTGATCATGAAACAACTTTTCATTGGCAGCTTCCCATGTTTGTGGGGGGTGGCTGGCAATGTGTGTGTGTGTGTGTGTGGGGGGGGGGGTGTTCTGCATCCCTTCTCTGGCAACGCCTGTGGCATGTGGCCAGGTTTTAATGAAATGTGGACATCGAGTGAAATGTGTGAGAGGCCTTGTTTGCTATGTGAGCAGGTTGGGCTCGATTTCTGTCTGTGTTTTTTTTTTCTGCTGCACCAGCAGTGCGTTGTTTGTCCTCTGTCACTCCCCTTCATTTTGTCTGTCACCTCTACCCCCCCCTTTACCACTAACAACTCCCCTCACACACACACACACACACACAGACACCCTCATCCCCATCGTCTTCGCCTCTATGTCCATGTTTGCGCATTGATTTGTCATGCTGACACAGCTGCTGAAGGAAGATACCCCTGTCCTGTCCTTGCTGTCCAACTCTGGCACTACATTCACACGGGTGCGCTCCTTGCTGAAAAACACTCCTTTTGGCGCTGCCGGTGAAATATGAATTCCATGATAGATGATTCAAAGTCGCGTCTTTACACCTTTTCTGTGGAGCCTGCGCAGCATGAGATAACATGACGCTGTCAGCGGCCATTTCTAACCCTACTGTTGGAGTAAGGCCTCGGATTGCAAACACACAAAGCTACATCCATCAAATGGACAGAAAAACACCTTAGACGCGAGCTCTCACAGTTGATGACTAAAGAGTGTGGACTCTTTTGTGGACGCCTTTTTCCCCGTCAAGTCGTAGGAAAAATTATATTATGAAAGGTGAAGACAGCTTGTCGGAGAGAGGAATCACACCCTGTCTCTTAAGGAGAGTAGATTGCCGTGGATTCAGGGTGAACGCAAAGAGTTAGATGGTCAGAAAAAAACTGTTTAGTGTTGTGAGTGTTTTGAGGGGCACTCACAGGCTCTGGCTCCTATGCAGCCCGTATTTATCCTGCCACGCCAGATAGCAATTAATCTTGGAGAATTAAATGTGTACACGCCATTCGTTTGGTGTCTTTCCTCACGGGTTTATTAGGAGATCCAACGAATGCAGGCTCTCTAAACAGGGCACCGCGTTTCACTTTCAAAGCGGGGAGATTTTGTTTCGTTTTTTAGACTAATGGAAAAGTTCAAGGCCAAATCCAACAGACTTTGCCCGCAACAAATAAACTTAACAAAACTCCCAGTTGTATTATATGGGGCGCCAAATGTAACATGCTTTATTTCGTGGACAGAATGACTTTTGTGTGATGAAATAGGCTACATATATTCATTACGAAACCAGGTTACATCGTAACGCCTTTTGTCCACGGAATGCACAAATTGGTTTGCATTGTGTCCACGAAACACTGAAGAGAGCACATCATTTCGACGAAATTGACTGGTGGCCTTTTCCTTTCGTGGACATAATGCTGAATGCACTATTCACTGTCGTAGATGAAATAAACTCTTTGCACCTACACGCATCATTCTGTGTATCCCATTTCAATTTCGTCCACAAAAGTATTGTGTTGTGTTACAGAAGGCATTCCGTCCACGCAATAGGCCCTAGTAACTTAATAACTTACGAAATGTATTCAGTGACATATGCTTTCATTCTGTGGACGAAATGCATAATAGAATCACGTAGCCTACAATACATTTTGTGAGTCAGCAGTTTACGAAATTAATTATGTGTCATGATCATTTCATTACGTGGACGAAATGCATGAAAATAAGGCATGTTACATTTGGCGCCCCATAGTATTATGCTATGTTTCAATGTTACACAATCAGTAATGACAGTGTGGTCATTATCACAATCAAAACCCCAGAGATCTTTATATGTTGTGCCATTGCTGACTAATAGAATAATGGAATAATGGGGGCAGCCGTGGCCTACTGGTTTGCACTTCGGACTTGTGACCGGAGGGTTGCCGGTTTGAACCCCGACCAGTAGGAAGCGGCTGAAGTGCCCTTGAGCAAGGCACCTAACCCCTCACTGCTCCCCGAGCTCCGCTGTTGTAGCAGGCAGCTCACTGCGTCGAATTAGTGTGTGCTTCACCTCACTGTGTGTTCACTGTGTGCTGAGTGTGTTTCACTAATTCACAGATTGGGATAAATGCAGAGACCAAATTTCCTTATACTTAGCAACATGTCCTTGGTACTGTTGGAGTGTTCACTCAGTGGATCTCATCAGAGGATCACAGACAGCCAATGAAGGATGGAGGGAAGGAAGGGAATTTGATTGACAATCATTCAGAACGGCTATAACGCAAAGATTAATACTGCATTCTCTGACAGTTTTTTGACCTTAACGTAACATTTCCAAAATCCAATTCTGAAGGCACAAAACCTCATAATATGACGAACGGCACTTCTGCCATTGTCTGAGCGGCCCTCTGTAGGCAATTATCAACCTGGCAACTTTCTAGTTTCGGGTAGGAAACCCCCCCCCCCGGGGCCCCGTGAGCAAATCTTGTTAAGGGTGCCTTTAAGAATACGACAGAGGTGCACAGGAAATGTATTCAATCTTTTCCACAATTTTTTTTGCCATGCCATTTTCAAGCCATGTGCCTTGGAGGAAATAGCACATAAGTAGGCTTGGGTGATGGTAAAACATGGAAGGAGAATTGTCAGCAGGACGGAGAAGTCCTAATGACATGCACTCAGGTCCTGCTCAATTTGCATCAAATAAACTACTGCAAAGGACTGACATGTTCAGGTACAGTATAGTTACATTTATGAAATGTATGTAAGAAAGCAATCAAACAGTTCTGTTCAGAGTAAGGTTTGGGTTAAAATTGGCTGTTTTGTCCTCATTTCAACTTTAAATACTGAAAGGTGCTGTCACAGATGAATAAACATTAAATGAAATATTCCAAAATCAACATCAAAACACATACTGGCGAGCAAACTCACACACACAGACAAATACATGCACAGACACACACACACACACACACACACACACACACACACACACACACACACACAACACACACACGCTTGAAGGTGAAGCAGCTCCTGGCACGGCCGAGGCCCAAGCATCATTTTGTCCAGCCACACCTCGTCCCTCCTGCCAAGCGCTGAGTGGCATCTAAAGTGAAAAACCTTCTGTGAACTCTATCCAGTTATTAGGGAAGTGGTCTAAATTGAAAGACTGTTATTCATCTCCAACTGTGCTGACTCAGACGGAAGAGGAGCCACAGATAGCCCCACCGCTGAATGTGTAAACAGGAGCTTGACTTTCCATGGCTCAGGCCTAGGCGCATTATATCACAACAGCTGAAAAGAAAATATGAAGGGGGGGGGGGGGGCGTGGTAATAATAAAAATGGTAGGAATGAATATGTAAAGAGGAGCCGATAAGGTTGTTTAATCTTTTGGACAAAATTATGACCTTGAGTAATGCATTTTAGGGAACAGCAATAGAAAAGGCGGAATAAAACAGTGCTTTCTCTCTCTGGAGAGTGTAGGTCTGTGTGAACGTGTGCAACATTATATGATCAGACCTGTCTACACATTCTGTGGAGGTGTTTATTGTATGTTTTATTTATCCGAAAAAAGTCAGTGATGCCATGTTGAAGTGTCTGTATCTGTAGTCTGTATAAGTAATTCCAATCCGATCTAAAACACCTTTTGTCAAATTTTTACAGTCTTTCACCTGTCCACTCTGAATGTGTGCTAACGAACTCTGTTCGTAGTTGTGGACCTCATAATATGGTAAACATAGTGGACCAAACAAAGCCATGTGTCATTCGGTTTTTATCATAGCACATTAGGGTTAGGGTTAGGGTTTGAGTTAGGGTTAGGATTCGGGTTAAAGGTTAGGATTAGGGTTCATGTGTCGATACTGTCAAGTAAAGTGTTACCCAACTTTTAATCCACCAACATGATAGCAATGCATTGGATCTGCTTGGGGCAAGGGAGTCGGCAACAACAAGAAGCTGACCTTTTTGATGGTGAGCATAACATTATCTGTAGACCTCTTAGGTTGCCTTCACACTGGGTCCGTTTAACTGGACCGTACCCGAGTGTGATTATTCCCATCTTGCCCTGACCTAGCTGGTCTCTGTTCACATTACATATTTGCTTGCTCCGTTTATGTCATAAACACTAGTTTCTATTCACCAATATTGCTTGACAACAAAAATGGCAAAAACGCCAGTTTATTTCCTGGTTTTGGAACAGATAACATTAGAACTGCACCGGAGTTCTAACAAACCGTACCCCAGACCTCTGTTTTCTAGCAGACCCTGGTCTGCACCCGAGTTCGGTAGACTGCGTTCAGATTAGCAAAAATCACCGAACCATCGGTCCAAACGAACTCGGGTCCAGACCAAACAGTGTGGTGTGAAGGCACCCTAAAGTTACTGCCCCTGATGGATGAGGGACCACAGCAAGGACTGGTGGGAGTTTTATTCCAATCAAGGTGTTTATAAGTGTCATTTTTATTCCAATTCAGACATTATTTGTATTCTAATCAAATAAAACTGTCCGTGTAAATCCACCTACTGTCTTTTCTGAATTTGTATGGCATAACAAACAGCACTGCACACACTGATGTGTGTCTGTTTGGCTCAGAATGCAGGTGCTATTAGACATAGATGTAGAGCATATTTTTTAAATATAAATTGGTTTTGCCTGACACAATCTGCTGACTGCATCTATCACCAGGTTATGGAGATTGAATACAGAAGCTCTGCATGATCTCATTTATCCCCTTCTGACTTATGGATGGGTGCTTGTCCAGAGAAAATGAGCTTTTTTGAAGTAAATGAAAGTGGGAGAGAGAGAGGGGGCGGGGGGGGGGTGCACACAAAATCTTAGCATTTGTTCTCTGAGAAATGATGTACTGGCTGAGGGTATTGGAATTTTATTGTGGCAGGTGTAAAGATGCTCATTTTGTCGAATTTATTCCAACATAGCATAAAAGTGAGTCTGGTGATTGATGGTTACAGCTAAACTATAAACCTGCTATTTATACATCGCTGTCATCCTCACAGTTAACTCTTGTACCTAATACTTGGATAAGAGAATGTATGATGGTGGCAGTGAAATTCTCATTAATAGCAATGGGGTTGGGGTTGAGGAAGCATTTGAAAGATCCCGGTAGCAGACTTGAAAGAGGGCTGGGATCGGTGCAGATTGTTGCTCATACTCGACACTTCCAGCAGAGGCTTCGTTTTAGCTTTGATTTAGCAGCACTGAACTCGTGTGATCTTCCCATCTGGCTTTTGCCTGAGCCCAGACCATTCGGACCGCTGATTGTCTGATACCCCTTTGGGCAAGATCTCTCTCTCTCTCTCTCTCTCTCTCTCTCTCTCTCTCTCTCTGTCTATCTCCCTCTCTCTCTCTCTCTCTATCTGGGCCGATGGAGCTGAAATCCAGTCCAGGGATGATTAAAACACAAATGAGCCCACACTGAGAGATCCACGACCATCTGGACCAGTTTTTCTCTGCTTAATGTGATGCAAGCATGAACTTTTACTTTGAAACTTTTTTAGCGTCCTTGCAGAGCTGTTTTAGGAGTCAGTAAATGGGGACTCAAGCTTGCCATACACAAGGATTTTATGTAGACATAGAGATAAGAGTGAAAGTGAATTCTGATTAGACATATTGTCACAATGTCACAGAGGCTGGAATTAATAAAGACACGTTCCTCAAAACTGGAAGGAATTGTCATTAGTTATGAATTAGCTATTCTTTCTATGTAAGACATTGTGTCCTCCAAAGATGATGAAGTTAGGGGAAGACACTGGAAGGCTCTAGAGCAGCAACAAAAAAAAGTTTTACAAAGTGTCTTAACATAAAAGACTCGAGTACTCAGTACCCCCCAAAATAGCTGCTGCACGAGGTCAGAAGTTCACTACAAGAGTGTCTGAGTGAAGAAAATGGACCAGGAATGAGTGAAATAAGGACAAGAAGCTGCAGGAAATGCTGCAGAACATGAGGAGACTGAAAAACCTGACTGGTGCTGTCCCAGGAAATGTTTTATACCTTTAAACCACAGAACTACTTTGCAGGGTTTATTTTTCCTTTTTTGTCTCTCTCTAGCTTCCGAAAAATTAATTACCTGTAATACCTCTGATCCAAACTATCTTTCCTGGATCATTTCCTGAGAACAAAGAGCCTCTAGATTAAAACTCATAAATAAGAGACATCAATTAATACATGAGAGAGGTCTGACTAATCAGGTTTATCTTATTTTTATTTGTAGTATCCAAATCAATTTGTTATGTTTGATGTAGAATTATTTTAGTGTTTTCTTGTAGTATTTATTTTTCTTGCTTGGTGGCTTATTCATTATCATAACACCACATTATGGTCAGATACTGAGTTGGCTGCCCCATTGGGATATGCTAAAGGTTAGAACAGTAAGACCAAAACAAGACCAGTCTTCTCAAATGTTGTTTCCGCTCTGCACACGGAATGCTTCAGTTGCGCGTCCGGTGTAATCAGCCTGTTAGGCTGTAGAAGTTCATGTTCACTATACTTCAGAATTAATTCCACACAGCAGGTCTTGACAAAAGGGTATAACGCACGTAGGGGTTCTCATAATGTCACATTTGTTCTATCTGCACCACTGGTGAAATTGCAATCATCACCACCACAGACCCCACCACGTTGAGGGCAATGGAACGGAAGGTACTGTAAGACGTCAGACTGAACAACTCATTTCCCCTCTTGCCGACCACCATTTTCCCACTTGTAAGTCTGTATTCTGTCCCTCTTCACCCCCATGCAATATGCACTGCTGTCCAATAGTCATGAGCTTGACACGTGATCTTTAAAAGACAAGGATCTTGGGGGAGGAAGCCAATGCTTTTTTTTAGCTTTCCAAGGCTTGGTGTTAGATCCAGACTTATAAGGATTACGAGGACAGGGTAGCCTCAGGGGGATGCCTTCTGTGTTGGCTGTGCAATTGTGTGTTCAGTGCCTGTAAGACTAGTGTGAAGTGTTTCCACCTCTCTGTGTTCCTTGGTCTTGGTGGCCTTTGGAATCATTGGGAATGTAGGAATTGGTAATATATGTTTTTTTTTCTGGTGTGCAAACAGAAAGAAAGATGGCTATGTTTACTTTTTTTTAGCGGACACTTTTATATAATAGACACTTGCAGCTCAGAGAGTGTATGCATTTTCATCAGCGCCACTGCTTTCTTGCAATCCTTCCTGCAATCCCACTCGTAACCTTGGTATTGCCTGCATCTTGATCTAGATAGATAGATGGAAAGATGGCTACATCGCTAGATCACTAGAGGGAGATTGTGCATTCTGCTGTCTTTACTGTAATAAATCACAAGCAAGGTTTCAAGGAAACGTATAACCAAAATCTTGGGATTTTTATCATACTCTTTCATTGTTCCTAGATTACTAAGCAAGCAAACTAAGCAAAGAAAAAAAAAATGACTAAGGTGTCCCAATATTAATTACTTAATCTGACATAAAGTACTGTACCTCCTAAATGGCTGACTGTCATATTACAGATCCAGTAAGTAATGCTCCATGTCAATATATATATATCACATTTACATCAGCTTAACTCTGATGTGATCATGCTACATGAACAGTTACTGCCCTGTCAGTGAAATACTGACACTGATACTAGAGAGAGAGAGAGAGAGATGAGATAAACAAAGAGTTTGGGAAAGGGGGAGTGAGAGAGAGTGTGTGTGTATGTGTGAAAGCGAGTGTGTGCTTACGTGTGTTTGTATGTGTGAAGGTGAGTGTATGTACATTTGTTACAGTATAAGTGTGTGTGTGAAGGTAAGTCTTTGTGTATGTGAATGGATGTGTGTGTGTGTGTCTGTATGTGTGCATGCGTTTGAGTGTATGTGTATGTGGAACTTTTGGGTGCGGGTAGTACAAAAAAAGTCAGAAATAAGCCTATTTATTTTTCTGGTGAAAGTGTCTTGCCTCAGGCTATAATGAAAGCGATTTTTCAACTTTGCAGATTCATCTATGGTAGCTTGATATTATAATAGCCTATTGAGGATATATGGCTATTACCTACCACACAAACATAGAATTGAATTAGCATATCCATTCTGTAAAACAGTAGGCTACTAGCCTATTATGATGCTGGCTTGTAAACGTGAGCTAGCAATCTTTTGTTTGAAAAAAATAAAACCCATGACATTATATTCATATGACATGCTGAAATATATGGCACTGTACCTGGGACGAAGACATTTCACACGCAACGCAGGCGGGCTATCGGCTTGTCAACAAATGCACGTGTATTCCCTGGTGTAACCACGACAGATTTTACGACAGTACTAGAAGACAATACTGTTTCCCGACTGTAGGGGGACCCCAAGAGCAAAACTTCCATAGTGTTGCTTTAAAAGCACATATGACATTTCTCCACAATGTTCATACTGCTTTTCAGAATTACACTTTATAAACTTATCGCATCTTTGTCCCTCCATATACACCCTCCAACACCCTCAGCCCTGTAGGTGCCATCGGTGTCAGTCGTGGCGAACGGCCGATCTGTCTGCTCCATCTCCCTGTGCGTGAGGAACGAGCTCACGCCTCGGCATCTGCGACGTGACAGACACGCCGTGGTGAGGCTCGGCACACAGATGGCGGCATGCCTCAGCTTCCTCTTGTCCCAGCCCGCTACACCGTAGGTGTGCCACCGATCAGAGGCACACACACACACACACACACACACACACACACACACACACACACACACACACACACACACACACACACTGCCCCTTTGGTCACAGTGGTAGGTCACATTATCACCATACAACTGCTTGCATGTGGAGTGTGTGGGAAAACAGGGTTGAAATGCCACCTATAGTGTCACTTCAAATTAATTAATGTTTTCATTATTCATTAACCCAATTCGTCACATCGCTGTTCAGCAAATAAAGGGCCAATAATTAGAATGGTAATTGCATTTTGAAGTATTAATGTAAAAAGTCATTAATGGTCATATTAATTCGCTGACCACCATTCTACCACAGAGAAGGGTCTTTGATGACATTTCTTTCTTGAAATCCTGATTCCTGACCTAGTTTCAAAATGGAGACTTCCTCTATTGGCACAGGCTCGCACTAACTTCACTGAAATAATTGATAGCCACACATATGGTCATACTGTTTGCGTCAGGACGACCTGACAGCCGACAGCTCATGTGCATTGTGGGTCCTCATGGCATGTTTGTCAGGAGTTATTTTAATGTGCACGATACTTACTAGCAGCACCTGGCACCGGAAGAAAAAAAATCTTTGTTCCTGCGCCTCATCTGTATCATTTGCGTAAGTGTGTCTAATTAAAGGAATTATGCTGACATTTAAATGTCTAATCCCTAGACAAAGATAAAAGCCACTTGCTCGCTACTGAAACAAAGAAGTATCCGCGCCACAAAGCTTCGCCAGAAAACAGTCTCTGCAAAATTACTGTGATAATGTGTGACAGTCGAGATAGCACTGCACTGTGTGGTGACGTGAGATACTGCTAGGCTGCTTTTTGAAACAACAGACTGGTCTATCCTACAGCACATTTAATTGCAAGGGTTTCATGTA
Source organism: Alosa sapidissima (assembly GCF_018492685.1). Lineage (NCBI taxonomy): Eukaryota > Metazoa > Chordata > Actinopteri > Clupeiformes > Clupeidae > Alosa > Alosa sapidissima. Next base: position 11,025,362 of record NC_055966.1, read on the forward strand.
GGTTCATAGATTTAAATAATTATTTAAACCTTCACCTCATGTGTGTGCCCAGCTGCGTGGCCATTAAATGGGATCTTGCACTATTGCCAATCAGTGTTATAATGAATAAATTGCAGTTCGCCGTTGGAATACAAAATTAGCTCAGAGTCTCCATTCAAGTCACTCACTCGCTGATGTCCAGATATACATACACAGTCATGGCCAGTAATTCTGTTGCTTTTTAAAAATTATTTTGAGGGGTGAGGTCACGGTGCTTTCTCATGTGTCCTTTCGGCTGGACCCTAAACCCACTGTTGACCCGGAGGATTAGGGGAATGGTCAGGATACTGTATGTGACCATTGGGAAGAGCGAGAGAGAGAGAGAGATGGAGATAATGCATGAATGAAATGAAATGAAATGCGTGAAATGGCTCTGTGGAGAAGGATATAGGATGTGTAGGATCTTCAGCGTGTCCTCCGGATGGGTCAGATAATCGGCAAGACAGGAAGACAAACCCCTAGAGAATGTCATGACCCCACCCCCATAAGATTACTGTTTTCTTGGAGCCTGTGCAGTTATTTAACTGTCTGAGTTGGATTTGTACAGGCTCAAGAATGTTAGGATGTTCTCAGTTAGGACAATTCGGTTTTCCATTGTATTAAATTACGATATTGTTTTATGTTAAACTCTAAGACTTCTTTTGTTATTCAGCTACTGATTATTGCCAACTAATAGTGTCTTGTGTCTTGTCATTTTCTATTTGCAGTGAAAAGAAAACATTCTAAGTGTTTCTGACGGACATATTCTGACATACCTTGACATTCAAGCTTAGCAAGTACACTTAAGGCATAAGTGACCAACTTGTCAAAACAATGGAAGACTGTGGAAAAGAGGGTACCTCTCATTTGTATTCTGTGGTGGTTGGCACCGGTGGCTAAAGTGATAAATAAAGTAAAACTAAAAAATGAAAAATTGCAACCTTTAAACAAAGTGAAGACGGTTGTTAGCGAAGCGTGAAGGTAATCTGTTTGTCACCGCAGTTAAACAACGTGTCTGCCGAGGGTGAAATGTCTCCAAGACTCTCTGTGATGGCTTGTTTGATAGATGACGGGGTATCTCTCCTATCTGCTGATACAGTAATTGATAAATCTTCCTCCCATGGCGGGTTTTTCCATTAGATTTACAGTGATGTGATTTTCTCTTCTCATTATTTTGTGCATCTTCAACATATTTGCACAAATGAATCAACTGTGTTGAAGTAAGCAAGGGATATTTAATAGTGTACTATGCATTTCTGCAAAGTCCATTAGTCTTATGTCTCTATGAAAGTGATCTAGAAATACTAACTGGTGGCAGAAGCCCATTTACACCGCATGGATCAAGCCCTTAGAGGTCTTGCCTCTGACATGTTGGGTCTGAAACAAAGTGAGAGATATTGATTGAAATGAAAACCAGCAGTGCAGATTTAATGTGACCTGCACGTCTCTTAAGACCATAAACAAACCATCATTGTCTGGGAAATAAATCCAGAAATATAAATGGCAAACACAAGAATAAGATGCATAAACAGCACATGAAAGAAGAGCTGTCTCAGTGCTTCATTCAGATGTCAGTCATTGTCATTTTTTATACACCCAGCGTTCTTTTTCAGCATTTAGTTTTTATGGTTTATAGTTTTTCCCCTCCCATGGCCCTCAGTGGTTGTGGCCAATCTGTCTGTCACTCCTGGTGCTAATTCAATCAGCACACTTTAGAATCAGCTCGAGTGTCCCTAATCAGCGCTGTCCACAACCTCCCTGTTCTGCCTCTCTTCCCACTCTGATTAGCACTAATTCCAAACCCCAAACAACTGGTTAATCAAATATAATGTTTGCTTTGCTCTAACTGGTCAGAGACGGCCCTTCTGGGCTCTTGACACAGCGATGTGTCTTGGGCTACCATGCTGTTTAACAGTTTTTAACTTCTGTTAAATTGTTATGACCATATGCCCTGGTATACACACACACAAACACACACACACACACACACACACACACACACACACACACACACACACACACATACACAACAATACAAGTCTAGGGTTCACCTTCATGCCATGTGCTTGAATGACCTCCAGTTTCCTCAATGCACATTCTTCCATTTCTTTCCCTCATTCACCACAGGCAACACACACACACACACACACACACACACACACACACACACACACACACACACACACACAAAGCTTCTGACGACTAAAGGGAAGTCATTCACGGGACATCCATCAAGCTCATTGTCATGGGGCCGCTGGACCTTTTACGCCAGACAAAGCTATCAGCCCACCACCCCACCCCTCCTCCCCCAACAAATAGACAGACAGGACAACCTCCCCTCCCCTCCTACCCCCACAAAAGTACCACAGCCGGAGACCCATCTTTCATCAGCCTCTGGCCCCGAAAACACAGACCCCCCCCCCCCCCCCCCCCCCGGTGATAGACACATGAACATCTCCTGACCCCCCTCCCTTCCTCCTCACTTCCTTCTTCTCCCCACCCTCTCCATCCACACTGCCCTTCAACCCCCCCCCCCCCCCCCCATGTCCTCACACTGTGCTCCCCCCTCCCCCCCATGTCCTCACACTGTGCATTGTGCACCCCAGCCCCCCCCCCCCCCCCGTGCTTCTGCCCCATTGCAACAGTCAGTCAGTCAGTCTGGCTGGGGTGCAGTGGTGACGGAGGCGGGGGCTTTTAGCCGTGCTCTGTCTGTCAGGTGTCTGGGGCTCCTCGGAGAAGCAGCAGCTTGGGCCCCCACCAGGGGAATATGTCATCACGAGCGAAGAAGACAGCAGCCCCTCACAGCACTGCTCTCTCTCTCTCTGTGTGTGTGCCTGTCTGTGTGAGAGAGAGTTGGTGAGTGCTTTTGTATGTGTGTGTGTGTGTATGTGTGTGTGTGTGTGTGTGTATGTGTGCGACTGCGACTATGTGTGTGACTGTGTGTGTGTGTTTGTGTGTGTGTGTGTGTATGTGTGAGACTGTGACTATGTGTGCAACTGTGTGTGTGTATGTGTATGTGTATGTGTGTGTGTGTGTGTGTGTGTGTGTGTGTGTGTGTGTGTGTGTACAGTATGTGTGCGACTATGTGTGTGTGTGTGTGTGTGTGTGTGTGTGTGTGTGTGTATGTGTATGTGTGCGACTATGTGTGTGTGTGTGTGTGTGTGTGCTTTTCTCACTCTGTTCCGTTCAGGGGATTGGGGCTGCACCAAGGGAACCTCAGGAGCAGTAAAATGGAAAGATTTGTGTTTCAGAAATAGCTTACAGGAGGTTCTCCGGTCTCTTCCCCCCTCTGTCTGCGTTGCATGTAAAAAGCGCTCAGGGCAAGCTGAGAGAAAATGAACCGAGCAAAGTGACTAATTGTGCACTCATTTATAATTCATTCATCTACACCCACAACCCTAACAACATTAAAGCAGAGCACACTAAACAAAACAAAACAGAGTCTTTCTCTTTATGGGATCAGATACAAATCAAAGTCCCAATTTTATCATCTGGCGTTCCCTCACATGGGGCTCGAGGTCCCTGGAAGCCTCTGTTACATTTCAGCGTAATGATGATGTGTGATGAGGATTTGCTGCAGGCTGTCACACATCTTTCCTTCAAAAGCCCAAATCCTCGGGGCTCAAGTCTGTGTGACATTCAGCATCCACCCCTTCCCCAGGCCACTGTGCCGTCCTGATTAGATTACGTGCTGTGTCATTCAAAACACTAATTGCTTCATTGCACTGTCAACAGTTTTCATTTGATGTACAGTATGCATATTAGTGATTGCGGTTACACGCACACCTTGTTCTGATTAAGGTCTATATTCTGGTTAAAGAAATTCAGAATGAGCTGTTTAGATGCACAGCAGAGTGTTGAGCTATGGGAACATTCACATTTACATGTTAGTCGGCATATCCTGAATAAATCAGCAATGTGCAATAGCAGTGGTATCATCAGCATCATGATGTTTCAACCGTCTCTGTCCCTGAATTTCATCCATGGCTGCAAAACATGTGAATTTGGTGGTGTTAGAGCCGCTATTGTTTTGCTTTTTAGCCTCATAATAGGCCGCCTTGAGGGTTTTCTGCCGATTCTTGATCTGTCAACAGTGTGCTATTGCGATGTTTGGTCTGTCAACAGTGTGCTATTGCGATGTTTGTGAGAGCAGCCAACAAAGCTAACAAAATTGTGTTTTCATTGTGTTATGTGTGTGTGTGTGTGTGTGTGTGTGTGTGTTCCCATGTTTGTGCATATATATATTGTGTGTGTGTGTGTGTGTGTGTGTGTGTGTGTGTATGTATGTGTGACTATGGGTAAAAACTGTGCATCCATGTGTGAGTCTCTGCCAGAAATTATTGTTTTTGTTAGCTTGTCTAGATAGAAGAATCACTTCAATCATTTTTGTAAAAAGAGACTTTTAGATGCTTCTTTTCTTAACATACAAACATTGATACACAGCCTCAGAAGGTGTTATGTTAATCATAAGTAAAACTGCCTGAAACACCTGCAACATATACAAAAGTAAATGAAATGCTACTATGAAACCCCATTAGTATATCATTCAAACATCCCTTTAGCAGTTGGGCTCCCCAATACACTGATTGAGTCACTTCAGGACATGTTTTATGTTTGTGCAGTGCAGCAGTGGATGAGATGCCAATCGTTCAGAACAAACCCTACATCTCACTTGAATGCCTCCACTCATTCCTCTCACTTTGATTTTCTTTAGGGCCAATCGGTGTCGCCTCCCGCTACCTCGGGCCATAAAGACTAGCTGATTGCGAGTGATTATGTGGAAGGCTGAACCCGCCACACCCGCAGGCAGGCAGCTCGGGCTGAACGAAGCCGCTGCACGGCAAGCCTCTCCCGCTCCATGTGCCCTTCAGTCCCCTTGCCTCCATTCATTAGCGCGGCGCCCGCCGCTCAGCATGGCTGTATTTTACCGACTCTTTTAATTAAGCGCCGGTCGCCCTCGTCTCAGCGCCTTTTGTCCGCCTCGCCACCGCCAGCGCCACCACCAGCGCTTGCACTGCTGCCGCCGTCGCTTCCCCCTGCCAAAGTCAAAGCCACCCAGCTGGAGGCGACGAGTACAGTAGAGTGTGAGGATAAATATTTACCAGAAGGGCTGCCAGCGGCTCGCCTTTAATGTCAGTCACAGCACAGCTCAGGTGAGGCGGCGGAAGCCTTTGTGTCGGTCGGATGCTTAATAAATGATTGCATTTTTTCCCCTCATAATTGCTTCAGCAAACCTGCAGGCCTGAACCTCAGCGTGTGTGTGTGTGTGTGTGTGTGTGTGTGTGTCTGTATGTGTGTATGTGTGTGTCTGTCTGTGAATGTGCCTGTTCCTGTGTGTGTGTGTGTTATATATGGATATACTCTGCCCAGACCCCCGGTAATGGAGCAGAATGGAGATACTGAGCTGCAATTAAAAACTCCACGACCAGAAATAGTCATTGACCGCTTGTGGCACAGTGAAGTGTGCGGGGGATCATTTGGAGCCGATACGCTCTGGCAAAGAGAAGCTCACCATCCATCTAGCAGCTGGACCTATTACGAAGGGTTATAGGGAGACCATTGCCAGCAATCAGTCCAATCAGCAAGTGCCTGTGAGCAGGCCTCACTTCTGGCCTCTAGTGTGGCTGTGTGGAGTGAGTCTTTCTGCAGTGATTCAATCAACTTGATTAGGCAAAAGGTTCACTCCCACGATCCCTTCTCTTCAAAGGCTGAATTTGCAAGTAAGTGCTCTGCAAATCCTTACATCATTTTGGGAGACTGAATTTCATTTAGCAAGTTGTCCAAACGCTGGATACAATCTAAAAAGAGAATTTTGCATGGCATTTAAATGACACATAGAAAACTGCAGCATAAGGGAATCTCAACCTCACACAAAGGATGTGTAAAGGTCTGTGGTTCTTCTTTTTTAGCTAAGCTATAAAATCCACATTTTCTACCAATGCATTTCCTACGCTAGCTACTATACAGCTAATAGTGCAACGTTAGCATAAATACTGCAGTGTACTCTGTGCAAAGTTAGCATAACTAGTGTACTCTGTCTGTTGTGTATGTCTCTCTGCCCATACTGGGGTGGGAGTTTGCACACTTCAGGTGGCACAGAACAAATACAATTTACTCAAAAGTCAAACTGTCCAGTTTATAAGATATCCAAACAAAAGGAAACAATATTTGAAGGTCATAGAATTCATTTCTGAATTCTGCCCACATCACACGTGTTCCCATTCCACACTTGTTTCCATTCCGCTTGTGCCAGTTCGGGAGCTCTGACACCCCTGGTTGTTAAAGCAATCACTGTTGGCTGGTCACAAACCTCAGCAGTGCACCCCAGTTTGGGATACATGCCAGGCCTAGCCAGAGTCACTACTTGTGTGACTTGAACATTGGTCTCCACATATTGGCATCTGAACTAAGGCACTTTAAGATTGTTTTTAATGATTACCCTTAATTTGTAAGAACAGGAAAACCTGCCTCTACTGCTTAAATGATTTAACCCAAATATAAAACATGAAGTTGGAGAAACATTAATGGCTAGTACCCTGACAATGATTAATTCAACATTTGTTAAAGTTAGAATTCCCTTATGTGATGCTTACAACAGAGCGACAGCCTGCAAATCACAACAAACCTTTTCCCATCAATCCCACAGTGTGTCTCCGCCAGTCAATGCGTCCTCCTATGCACAACAAAAGGCCTCTCACCTTGGCCTCTTAAAACAGCCAACAACAGCTTCTTTCACCACAAACCCTGAACTCTTATCAGGCCACACAGCCACTAACCCGCTGACTGTTAAAATGTTCTTGAAAATTACTTTTCACTGTGGTTTGATGTTCACTTTGTTGGAACCTTTTAAAGAAGGTTTGCATGGGAGGGTTTTAGATTCTAAACAACAAACCCAAGACCAAGAATTTGACATGTTTTGATGGTGAATGTCTTACTTTTGGGATTTCCACGGAACCAGGGGAAATTTACTCAATGCCATTTATTTCCAGTGATGCTTTATGAGGCCTTGTATTGGCAAATGTGTCTGTTTGGTCCAGTGGCACAGAAATATTTTCTAGTGAATTGCTGCAGATTGTCAATAAACCACAGATTAAACTGCAATGAAGTGAGCTGAATTGGAAGCGTGCAGACTAACCACCTGAACATCAAAGGCCAGATGATCGCCAGCCAGATGTCCGCACACCACGTACAGTAAAAGCGTTCTTATACTGATCGTCTCTGTGGTAATAGTGCACACAGAGCGGACTAAGGGAGGGGGCCAGACTGGGTGGGAGAGGATCTGCACCATGTACTTTTCACATTGTCACTGACTGCCCCAGGAAATGTTACTATCCCCAGAGTTATTGGATATCTCCGGACCAACATCCTGAGACAGCACAAGTGTCCACGCAAGGGAGACCGAGACCCATCCCCCCCCCCCCCAGACAAACACACACACACACACACACACACACACACACACACACACACACACACACACACACACACACACACAAGCCAGATTGACTTGAAATTTCATTTAGTTTTTAGTTAGAGGTTTCGTAAAAAAGAAGAAAGCTAAGCCACTTTATTACAGATACCATTTCTGAGTCCTTTTCTATTCTTCATGTCATATTGAAAATCAACTGAAACCCAAGAAGTTGGAAATGGCAAGGGAACTCATTTGTCATGGGACTGTTAGTGATCTTGCTTTAGAGACAGACACCACTGTCAGTAAATCATCCAAATCATCAGTCAGATGCCTGCCAGCTCACCAGAACTCTCAACTATGTGTCAAGAGAATGTCAGCAAACCTCGACCCTGGCCTGACTCTCACTGACTCTCACCTCACACTAAGCCCAGCCCTGAGTAGCACCTAACCCTGATGAACTTACTCTACCTCTAATCCTTATTGCATTCCTAATGGTGACCATGCAGCTGCTCCCCAGCGTCTGTATTGCCCTCTCAGTGAGACGGCACCGGAGATCTGCACACACCGCCGTGTGTGTTCTACTTCCTTTGTACCGCAGCTTTGGTGACAAATTGAAAAACAGAAGCAAGCTTTTCTTTTACCTCCAAGTAATTTTTAAATCGTTGTTTGTGAATTGTTCCAGAACTACAAAGTTAATTAAATCCCTGGCATTTCAGACACAATACAGGATATTACATGACTTCTCTAATATGACACTTCCATATTTAATTGCACAGTGTTCTATGCAATCTATTAATTAACAGAATAGAAAATGAAAAGTCACCAGCAACTAAATTAGCAATTATATTGAACAGTGTAATATGTAGGTCATATATTTAATCCTGTAGTGATTTGTTTGCCTGCAGTAAAGTGATTAAAACATGTTTTAAAAGCCAGGGATGGAAAATGTTGCTTCTATCAGATAACCATAAAGTATACCTGTAATGGTTAACTTCAGAGTCTACATATCCTGTTTTCCACTGTGTTAGTGGAACTGGTTGAAACTGGTGCGTGCGTTTATGCTCATATGTGGTATGTGTACATCCGGCAGTACTTGTATTCACCTCTGACCTCTCCAGAAGTTGATGTGTGTTGAGCTTCAGGGTTTTAATGGTCTTAGATACAAACAGCAGCATAGGTGTCAAACCATCCATACAGTGAAAGATCTTTCAGAAATGTTGCTCAGCATGTGATCTTTTGATGGTCTGTTTGGATTTCCTCTACTTTTGGTCCCTTGAATGTTTTAAATTCCCTTGGCTGACAATTAGTGTGTGGGCACACACACAGTCTCTCTCTCTCTCTCTCTCTCTCTCTCTCTCTCTCTCTCTCTCACACACACACATGCACACATAGCCATATACATTGAGTTGGTTTGCAATACCAATCAAACTAGGGGCGGAATGGCAATCGGGACGAAGTTTTCCCGGTGGGCCGGCCGATGAGTCTGCGCGGTGCGGGCTGGCCCATAGAGCTTTAATCGCGGCCGTGAGTCGTACCTGATAGATGCATTAAGAATTTTCCGCAAAAATCTCCGAGATCTACACTTTAACCTTTGGGAAGTCCAACTAATATTTATACCACTCGCTCACTGTCTATTAGGGGTTTGCACCGACGTCACGTTCTGGCCGGTAACTATGGTAACCCAGCACGCGCGGCCATATTGGCGATACTCAGTGAATGAAGTACAATGGAGTATTATGCACTTTGGATATCTTACGTGATTGTAGCCCTGTCTAAACAGAAAGGCTCATCAAAATGCGTCTAAGATGCAAAGGCATATAGGGCAGGACTTGGACCACAAGAAAAGGCGCAATATTTCGAGAAATTACGGATTATTGGCAGCGCAGATCCATATGAGTTGGGTGAGGGAGACGAAGTACCAAGTTCAACCACAAGCGCCCCCCTTCCTCTGATAACTTCTGGCATTATTGTCCCCTCTCCCTGGTTTTTTAATAACTTTTGGAAGTCGATACCTACACCAGATGTTTTTCTCAGTCTGACCTATTGGTACAACCTAAAACACGGCAATAATTAACCATTTTCCTTGACGATGTTCGGGATTTACTTCAGTGCCAAATGCTTTCTAATGAGGCGAGTATCTCCAATATGGCGATGTCCAGATCTGATGACCCGCCATGCAAACCACTAATACGTATGTCATTCATGGTTACCCTGCACACTCATCTCTCCTATGCTGATTTTTGTGTAGGCTAGCCTTAATTTTTTATCTTAATTCATTTCATTTTTGTCTTATTCAGGCGTTACAGAACTTTCATCACAAATAAAAAAAATGACAATTTAATTTGTTTGTTTGTACTTAAATTAACGTAAGCCTAGGCTAGAATGGAGCAAAGCCTCCTAGGAATGGGGAATGTGTTTCTGGTTTATCCAATGAACCGATTGCAGGTCATTACAGAAATGTAGCGGGATAAATGAGCGGCCCCTGGTCTAATGGCATGACCCGACCAAGTTCGAGGAAAACTACAGGAGTTTTGACAGTCGATGGAATTGCGTGGTTGCTTGCTGTTTTACATATGGATGGAAGGCAGAGAGAAAGGTTAGCGGAGCTAAAGCATTGACGTTATTGAAACTAGCACAAGCTAGTCTTATGTTGATATGTAGCCTAGGCCTAGCCTAGACTAATTAGGACCACTCAGGCTGATAAATGGTTTGTGGAACTCGTTGGAACTGTCTATATGTAAGCCTATATAGGCCTACTTTAATCGTTCTCGTACAAACCTATTCAAAGTGCCTGGTTTTTTCCATTATTTAATTACCTGTGTTATTAGGTTGACATTGTCTGTAGGCTAGGCCTTATTTAAATTTATACAGGCAACTATTGGAGTGCAATGATACCCAGATATGTCCTTGCATAATGCTTGAAATTTCCATCATCCACCCACAAAGCTGTTTTTATACTGCACTGTTGCATATCTAGTTCCTTACACATTTATTGAAAGAGCCTGGTTTGTGGTTGATTGGCTTGTTCTATTGCATTAGCACTATATAGCCTATTTTGTTTGTGCTATTGATGTGTGTGAATGTTTGGGGGGGGGGGGGCGGTGCAGTCAGAATTTTCCCGGTGGATTTTAGTGCCCCACTCCGCCCCTGAATCAAACCAACTCAATGCCAAAGGCTTCATTAAATAATTCATCTGGGATTAGTAGAGTGTGCCCCTCTAACGTCAGGGCTGACATCACACTGTACATAATAAGAATGCTGATGGGAGAAGCCTCGGGGACACCTGGTGTGTGTGTGCGCATGTGTGTGGCATTCTGAACCTGCCATGTCAAAAAGAGAGAGACAGAAAGAGACACACACACACACGCACTCAAACACACACACAGAGAAAAAAAGACCGAAGCCTCCATGCTCCTGCTGTTTAGCCACTGATCTCTGAGACGAGGCTGAGGCTGATGACTCACCCATCAGATCCAGCAAGGCGCCGCATGGGCCCGGGGACTGTTTGCATATAAAGCTCCAGGAGTTGTCATGTAGGGCACGGCCAAATATGTTGACTGATGCTGAAACTTATAGGGAACTCATTTAAGAGTTTGTTCTACCTGTAAAACATGTATTTCTCTTCAGTACCATGCTTTTGACACAGCGTGAGGGCTGACACTATCCATATGTTGAGGGATGTTCTCTGTAGTATTTTATTTTGTTGTTGAAAAGAACCCCCTTGGTCACTGTGTATAAGAACCAGCCATAGCAATGAAACCCTCCAGTGCATTAACATTCACTGGCAAGGTCTAAAAGAGTAGAGGCACAAAGTCTTTGTTGAACTGCTCCATGTTGAACAATGTTGGGGGGGTGGGGGTCTGGGATAGACATCAGAATGCCTGTAATGAAGTACATTAGACAGTGACTCAGTGATATTATCGCTAAATTAATTCATCTTTTGTTCTATTGGACATGTGTTCCTTCTCAGGCCTTCACTGGGCATGCAACTGAAGTGCTCCATTCGCTGAGTGTAAAAACAGCTTTGGAAGAAGTCAAATGTATTCAAATGTGCTGCATCTATCACATCTGCTGTAGCCAGTTCCAATGATTATAATGGAAAGTAATTGTAGCATAGGCTCTATGGTGGGCAGCCGTGGCCTACTGGTTAGGGTTTCTGGCTTGTAACCGAAGGGTTGCTGGTTCGATCCCCAACCAAGTAGGACAAATGTGGGCCAGGGTAAGTGGTTGAGCACTGCTCTCCCATGCCCACATCCACGGCTGAAGTGCCCTTGAGCAAGGCGTCTATCCCCTCACTGCTCCCCAAGCACCGCTGTAGCAGGCAGCTTACTGCTCTGGGTTCTGCTTCACCTCACTGTGTACACTGTGTGCTGTGTGTGTTTCACTAATTCACGGATTAGGATAAATGCAGACACCAAATTTCCCTCACGGGATCAAAAGAGTGTATATATACTTATACTTATACTCTGCAAAGAGAATTCTTCAGTTGCACGTCTGGCTGTTAGCCTGCAGGTTTCAGCTGTGTCAATCCGGCCTCATTTTGTGTAACCATAATCACAATTGTGATAAATATCAAGCAGGACATCATTACTGTACAATATGAAATAAGGAACCCACAGAAACACTTGACTACAATCACAGCTCCTATTTTCCACTGATTACTCCCTATATGGCAATGTTACAGCCTACATTGCAAAAATCTGTTAATCGTAAAGCAAAATACTCAAATGTCCAACAGAAATGCAATAGCAGTGCTTACCACTTGCTTGTTTATTTCGTCTGCTAGTTTAGAGCTACAGTATATTGATCTTTCCATGTCATTCATCACCTTTATTGTTTGGCTGTAGTCAGAGAATCTTTAGTGGTACTGTCTGGCCTTACCAGAAACCATTACTTGGACCCTTGGTCATTTCCACATGCTGCTGATCTTATAGTTCTGGGCAGGTAATAGTGACTTCGTCAATGCCAGAAAATAGAGTTAAATCAGGAGAGGAAATGCAATTGTGTATGAACTCACTGTTCATTGTGTATTTACTGTGCTTTGTACCAGAAATAACGATATGTGCATTTGCACAAGGTGATGTGTCTGCCTTTCCTTTTCAAGGCAGGGTTTAAGGCAGGGTTTGGGATTCCTACAAATATCCTCAATTTCAAGCTAGTCTCAATCCTCTTCATCCTCCCTATGTGGTATGTTTGAGAAATCTACTATTTCAATGCACCTTGATACCTGGTTCACATCACTGTTTTTATAATATGCCATATAAGACACCATCTGGTAATCTACCAGATCTATTTTTTATATGGGCCTCCATAAATACTTCATGGCAGTTCTGAACATCCAGTGACGAAGCATGGTAGTTTTAGCCATCATGGTTTACGTTATTCATCTATTTGATTTGATGTCAGACACATTATCAGGCTGTTTTAGGTCTAGTCTAGTCTGGCTTTATATAGTGTGGTTTAGTTTGGACCTTTAGTTTGGTTTGCAACTTTCATGTCATTTTGAGATGTGAATGTTATCTTTAGATTCCACTTATTTCAATGTTTCCATTTTTAAAAGCAAATGAACCTTTTAGGAACCTTACTATACTTTAAATAACTAAAATCATAAGAGAAACATTTTCATTTACATTGCACCAAGGATTGTTATTTCTGGGTGTTAAACTCATTTCGATAGCTGGGCAACCAGCCAGCAAATCCAAGATTATTCCCGGAGCAATAGGCCTTATCTGTTTGAAGCAAACTAGATTACAAAGCCTGGAAAATGCCTCGACACAGTTTATCATGCAAACATTGTGCAGATCACCGCAATTGATTTTAATTGTGTGTCGCTTCAAGAAGATCCGGCAGAGCAGGGCGGACATCGATAGCAACGAAGGGAAGTAATTAAAGTGGGTAATCCCCGATGAGATGGTGTAATGATGTGCCCCCTTCTCTCCAACCAACCCCCAGCCCCCCCCTCCCCACCAGCACAACCTATGTCACATCCTGCCTTTTGAGTGTTCTAAATTTAGGGCTTTGTAGTTGCTGAAATTCCGCTTCTGTGCATCGTGTTGCTGCCTCTGTTCCAAATCAGGCATGGTCATACATTTTTAATTTCAGACATTTCAGATTGGGATAACATAATAAAAATTTAACTTGAAATGATTTATAGCACCATTAACAATAGACATTGTCACAAAAATCTTTTACAACACCCGAGGCCTGTACTAGAGGTGTGGCTGGTGATGAGGGTGATATGGCATTATCTGAAACAATTGTTCCTGTGACCAGCTAAACATTGGCATATTCAGAAAAAAAACATTAAGAGACCATTAAGATGTTCTCTATTCCCGGTCTGCTCTCCTCACGGGAATTGTTTAAGAGATGAGAAACATTTTAAAGCGCCGTCCTGGCATTCTTTACGGACTGGTGATGGCTCCTCTCGTAAACTCCCATGAGCGCCTGGCGCCTCGGCGCTAAATGCCACACGCCACTGAGAATGCCTCCTTGCTGTTGATTGTTTTCTTTCCCCCTCCTGAGGGAGAGGAAGAGATTGAAGGCTGAGAAAGGAGGGGGGGGGGGGGGCTTGTTGAAGGTGAGATCCATCGTCTGTTTACTTGGGGGTTGGGGGTGGGGGACTTGTCAATGTTCCTTTGCTTGTCTTCCCAGCAGGATTTGAGAGTGAACTGTCTCTGTGCTGTATTCTATTGGTGGTGGCCTTATAATCAAGTCTCCATTGCATTTGTGCTTACATAATAAACCCATAATCACCCTTATTAGTATATCAGTACAAGATGAGCTTGTGCTTAAGGTTTGAGTTTCTGATATTAAACCAGAATGAATAATTGTTTGTTTTTTTACTGGAGAATGACAGTAGATGGTAATATTGAATATCATTCAAAGCCATAGACGCCTGTACTGCTTTAAGTACTGGTATTGCACGGACACTCACAATAGCAGCTGCCAGAGAGCAGTGACATCTCACATGTGTTTCAGCAGTAGGAGGGGCTTTGCAGGGTGTTCAGTGTTGTGTAAACTGTTTCCATGTTCCTCTTGCTGCTGTCATATCATAAAAGCAGAGGCCTAGCAGCCCATAGGATAGCTGCCATGGAACTGCAGTCATGCGAACGAGCGGCCCTGCTCCAAGGGATGATTGTGTGTGTGTGTGTGTGTGTGTGTGTGTGTGTGTGTGTGTGTGTGTGTGTGTGTGTGCTAGGACTGGGGGAAGGGCAGTGAGGAAGTGGGGGGCCACTTGGAGATTTTGTGGACCATGCAATCTTCAGTTTTAAAAGTGCAATACTGTGTCACACCAGTTCAGCATTAATTCCAAATGAGAAATTATTGGGGAGGAAAGGAGGGAGGGGGGGGGGGGGGGGGTCGAGAAACGGAGGTGGGGAAGAAAGGATGGCTAAAGGGAATTGAAGACCTCATTATAATTTCATTTATTTCACTCAATCCCCTGACTGGAAATGCCCCAGAACTTTAAAATCCCCCCTTTCCTCCTTTTATGATCCGTCAGCTTATTCTTTATAAGGACCGCATATGGGGCGGGAATCTGAGCCAGCCTCACTTACTCCCGACGCATAACTTGCACTCGAGTCATTCCGGTCCCACACACACTCCCCAAAATAACCTACAGATTCTGGTTATTGGCGCAATTCTAAAATTCTCCACTATCAGCGGAGAAGAGTTGCGGATGAAGAAAACATCCCGGTGCAGGGTGACCAATGAAAAATAAAGATGCATTAAGATGAGGGTGGCACTGGAGGATTATTTCCAGGGGTGTTTTAATATGGTAACCGGAGGGGAGCGAGGAGAAGAGGTCAGGACTGGCCACCCCGGTGGACTCTCATGGCTTTTAAGATTATGGCCTCAGAAACTCAAGCCCAGACACTAAAACGCAATACCCCAGCAGCCATAAGCAAATGCCTGGAGATCTTTAAACGGCCTTTAAAGATACATGCACGGCCAAGTTGGTGGTTATCGAAATACGACGGCTACTTCTAGTATTCCATGCTGTCCTCATTAATAAAAAATAAAAAGTAAATCCATACAGAAAGGATACTAACATTATAACAGTTATTTCACCTTGTTCTACATGTCTATGAATGTGTTTTTCTGCGTGCATGTGTGTGATTGTGTATTTTATTTTCAAGTGTATACATGTTTCTGCACAGAGCCTGTATGCCTCTGGCTGTGCAGTGGAGTAATTGTGTGCTTTTCCGAGCACTGTCTCATTAGACCATTTATCACGGGCCTCATATTGATCACTGTAGTGTAATTTAATTGTATCTGTAAAATATGATGCATAATGTGCAAAACCACGCTGTGCTCCGCTGAGCACTCGTAATTTAGCCCTACTTTGTCATGTTAATAAAGCAGTCATTTCTCACGCACTTGTCATTGTTAAAGGGTAACATATTTGTACCTGTGCTCTCCTTGCATGCATTATGGAATTTGTGGAGCTGCTGACAAGACCAAGCAGTGCCACAGTGTAGCTAGTTGAAAACACAGATGGCTGACGACTTTCTCTTCATTACCTCTCCTGACGAATATCGCATTAAAGAAGTGCGCTGACAGTTGCAGAGAATGCAATTAGTGCCACACTGTCAACGTTATGGAGTAGAGGCCTGTAATTATGGGGAAGAAGATTGTGACGACTTTGATGGTTTCGGCTTGCCCCCCCCCCCCCCCCCCCCCCAAACCCCATGGTTTATTATGTGCTTGAAGAAATTCTGTTCTTTAGAACAGCTTCGGTCCACATCTTGGTCCACAACTTCAACTGCATCTTTCTTTGATATATAAGAGTTGAGTTGTTGTGGTGATGTAAAGACAGCAAGTTGCCACAGGTTCTGTCTGTGAGGTGCTGTGGAGAATGATCCGGAATTGCTGCTGTCGCTTCAGCTGCGGGCCTTCCAGCAGTCGGGGGCCAAGCCCTACTGAGAGCTCACAGCCTGCATGTGTATTTATGACTCTAATCCTGCACATAATGGAGGCAACTATTTATTTCCCAGAGGTTGTCTCACCGGCAGGGCTGGCCACATCTGGACTTCGGCTGCATGGCTAGCGATGAGTCACCCACAGGCCCTCGAGAGCGAGCAAGAGAGAGCGAGAAGCCGTCATTTTTAACATGACAGTTTCACGGCAGCCATCACTGCGGCTGAAATCAGAATTTATTAGAGGACATTTACCATTGGTTCAGATGTAGTGTTTTAAAAGGTGAGGCACAGCATAGTGCTACAGGGGTTCACAGGTCACCTTGGTTATTGATGTACGTGGACTCGTTTGTGGGTTATTGGCCATATGATCACTGACATTCTTATTCTACGTCTCCAGGGTGCTGTCTGTCGATTATTAGCCATATGCTTCATAGCCATCCTACAGTCTCAACATCATTTTACGTGTAATTACACTGGGAGATCAATATGGAACAAAATACAGTTACAAAATCAATAGCGTCATAACCAGAGCCATCGAGTTGTTATATACAGTGTTTGATCCGTCAGCCACCAGTTGTCATGTCTGTGGTCAGACACCACATTGAGCACTGTCTGTCACAAGACGAGCGCATTTTTATCCAAAATGCCGTACCATAAGATCGGACAATGACTACAGTTTGTCTAATTTACCGCAATCCGAACCACTAATACTGTCATTTACTGTCCTGTTGCCTGTGACAGGTTGAATCCAACCCGTCCCAGGCAAGCCTGTATCTTACTTGTGTGTGAATACGCACACAGTACTGGTCAATGGGGAAACTCATTTCCGACACTGGAGGACTACAAATCCTCATAAATAATAATGGATATCTTCCTATCTCTACAGTAATCCCCTCGGGTGGATCTGACATGATTGCCTTGCATGAGATTTAGTCCGTGGTCTCTCTCTCTCTCTCTGTCTCTCTCTCTCTCTCTCTCTGTCTCTCTCTCTCTCTCTCTCTCTCTCTCTCTCTGTGTCTCTCTATCTTTACAGCGATTCCCATTTTCTTTCCCTGGTAGTTTAACTCTTTATGCAGCTGGTGGGAGCAACACATTTGAATTGATTACTGCATCTTGGCCATAAATCCGTTGGTATTCAGAGTCTGAGGCCGACGCCGGAATGGAATATATGACCGGCGGAGTGCGAATTTCATACATACGATATGAGCTGCAGCCGGAAGCGCGGTGTGGTCTCCCTTTCCCCTATTGTTGGGATCATGATGCGCTTTTAGCGCTAAATGAAACTTAGAGAGATAATACAGAAAGCAGATGCACTGTGTCTGCAAACCCAGATACAGTGCCACCGCTTCAACACACATTTCACTGCAAGAGGATGCTGCTGGATGCTGGACGTACTGTGGTGTACAATCGTGTAACTGTAAAATGTGTACATGTATCACATGCATAAGTGCAAAATCGATTTGAGTTTGATAGCGTCGCGGTTATGTAGTTAGCCTCTGACAGGATAGAGCAGAGGTCGTTATTAGCTGAGAAGAATGAGTATATGATTAAATAATCGCCTACAGTACTTTTTCAGACCTTTCCAACCATTTTCAGTTTGACTCAAGATAATTGTATCCTCAATTAAATTCTTACTTGAGGGAAGACTGAGCTTAGTGGAGGTATTCTTTTGTTATGTCTGAAGTCGCTGACAAGTTTGCTCTCATTTTAAGTTTAATGTATGGCTGTGTATGTGTGTGTGTGAATGTGATAGAGTGATAGAGAGAGAGTGAGTGTGTGTGTGTGATAGAGAGAAAGAGTGAGAGTTATGGAGCTAGTCAGATAAAAGTCAGTTAAAGGAATTATCCGGAGTAAAATGCACTTTAGATAGATTTACGGATGATTGGGAGTACATACGTTGAGTTGACATCCAAATCATGTCATTCGGATGTGTTTTGAGAAAGTTTGATGTTACCGTTTTTAGTCAAAGCTTGTTAGCGTGGAAGTGAGAAGGGCATATTATTTCGCCGCTACAAAACGCTATTTTTATACCTCTTCTACAGTTCCAAACAACATTGCACTTACATGGTAGTGAGTAGAGGGTCCCTAAAGCCAAACCGAAGTATCCCGAGGTCTTTATGTGGTCGGATAGAGAGTCCAGAATGAATTTCATCAAGCCAGTACCTTTCCGGAAATGTTGCCATCTTTGCTGCTGTAGGAGTCGATTGCCAAGTGTGCTCTGGAAATTCACAATTTCGTCGCCGTTTAAAAAAAAAAAAAAAAAAAAAAAAACATAGTCCAGTATTTCTTTTGAAATTGAAATGAAGTTGTATGGACTGGACTATGTTTTTTTTATTGTTTTAAACGGCAGCGAAATTGTGAATTTCCAGAGCACAAGCTTTGACTAAAAACGGTAACATCAAACTTTCTCAAAACACATCCGAATGACATGATTTGGATGTAAACTCAACGTATGTACTCCCAATCATCCGTAAATCGATCTAAAGTGCATTTTACTCCGGATAATTCCTTTAATATAAGTAGTAGGTAGTGCTCATTTCGTCATTATAAGCTATATGCCCCAATGCAGGATGCCATTGTTGAAATATCAATATAATTGATTTGTTTTTTTCTTTGTAGAGAGTGAGTAGTAGTGAGCAAGAATATGTGTGTGTGTGTATGCGTGTGTGTTTTGTTAGTAACACAGCAGGAAGGTTGTAATTTGAGTCCATTAAAGGATTGACAGCTAATGCAACATGGCACACCAGCCACTGGCTGTCAGAGCCAATTGAATTATTGCGAATTTAATACAAGCACCTGTAATTTTCCAATCAATAATTCATTAACACTGTAGAGGGATGGTGTGCTGTGCCGACAGTATGTATTCTGAGTCTGGCTCTTTAGTGTTGCGGTCAAGATGCAGGTTTGGTACCCCGAAGACCCCGATTTGAAGCCCGGTGGGGTGACTGCTCTCTCCCTTCGCTACATGTGCCCATATGCCTTCAAACCATCACAACCACCAGAATTAGAAATGTGCTTTTGAGACTGACAGGTAGGGAGATTTGCTTGAGACCAACCTGCACATACCAGAAAAATGGAAATGTCTGTCTCCTCAGAAGCATCCAAATCCCATATTTCAGGATAAATCAGTAACATCAAATACCCGTGTGGCTAATCTCCATTGTCAACAATCGCCTGAGAGACTGAAAAACATGTTTTTTTTTACATGTGTGGCCTTCACGCAACCCTCAATTACACAATTCAAGCTGGCAGATCATTTCCCACACTCAGAGCAAAGGGATTAAAAGTTAACACGTTCCGCTTCATCCTTTCACCTCTCTCATTTTCTCATCAAGGAGGCAGACACACACACACACACACATACATGCCACTGTCTTTTGGCCTGCTGTCACTGACAAAAAAATGAAATCCTTGAAATCCTCCATTCCAGGATTGTTTTATCCATCTTTTAACTTTGATGAGGTCATTTTTCTTTATTTCAGAAGAGATCTAGTTGATTCATTTGTTTTCTTTGGTGATATCTTGCCAGGATCTGTGTAAACAGCCTCCTCCTTTACATATACACATGTATGGGGAAACATATGTGCTTATTAGTGTTGATACTTGAAAAGATGCTCAGCAAATGTTGACTTCTCAGAAAATCAGAAAATTAAGATTTCTACCTTGAGTTAGGCTACATAAGGGATAATGTATGGAACGCCGGTAATTATCGGGAAAATAAGTCCCGACAGGGCAAACCGGACCCTGACGCGCCAGCAGAGTAGTTCGCAACACATGCTGAACTTGAATCAAACATTCTTTACAACACAGCTGATCAACCGTCTGCTTTCACGTTTGAATGAAGTTCCAAGTGACCGGACTACTTGCGGAGTGATATGAAAGATGTAAATCAGAAGCACGAAACCTGTTGCCATTGAAAGAGATAATTACATGACTTTATTTTACCATAGAACGTTGGGAAATGCCAGTCAATGAAGTGTTCTACTAGCATTGTGAAGAGAGATATAATACGAATATGATTATTACATGAGTTTAATACCAGAACTGAATGAATTGAACTATCTATAAAAGGGCTTGTAAATATCTATCTATAATCTATCTATAATGCCTGTCTATAAGATCTATTTCTTTGTCAGTCTGTCTGTCTGTTAATCTCTCTGTCAATGTGCCCTGAAAACAAAACCCTTAGTTGGTCTCACGTGATAACTGTTGTGCCTCCCAAACATGTGAATATCATCAAGGACATAACTTGTGCATATGATTGTGTTGACGAAAGAAAAAACTTCAGTAGTAGCAGAAACTTTGTAGTTTCATGTTTGCCGATGCCCACATAGTTTCTCTCAAGCGACAGATAAAGGCTCCTGCTGCAGCCAATGCAACAACCCCCCATCCAATATTGGGTTTGCAAATATTATTGACCTTTGTTGCTCGAATCCTGAGTTTCTTTCCTATAAAAGTCCTATCTTTAAGGAGGTTTCACAGCTCAAGGGCTGGGTGCCTATGTTCCGTGATTACTACTCTATCCCATAGTCCTAAATAGTTTGATTATTCCTTAATTATTTTCAAGCCATAACTGTTTGAGATGTGCATGAATCAATGATCAGAGCCAGCAGTAATATTTGTGTTCCCTACCCAGTAATTACTCAACCCCCACCCCCCCACCTCTGACATAGCCATAGCACTGTTGCGTAATTGGACCAATTCAGCCATCCAAATGGAAAACCACGGCCCAGCCCGCAGGAAAAACAGTTCCAAACCTCTTGCTCCCAAACACGGCCTCTCTGGCTCATTCTCCAGCTCGCCACGACTTTGACGAGCCTTTGACCATGACAGCCTCGGCTGATATAATGCGTCCAGGACAAGTTACAGACAGTTAAGAGAGAGGGAAGAGGCAAGAGGGGAGATGACCAAGAAAGGGAAAGAAAGATGATAGAAGAGGAAGAGATTCTGAGGGGCTATGGAGGCAGAGATATGCATTTTTACTACACATGAGGGGCGCGTTTCCCAAAACCATAGTTGCTAACCTGTTAGCAGCTTAGTTGGTTGGCAATAGGAAATTGCATTGCAACCAACAAAGTTGCTAACTTAGTTAGCAACTATGGTTTTGGGAAACGCGCTCCAGACCTATAAAAAAGGGTAGAAGCTAAAATACCTTTATTGACAGACTATGTAAATGCTTGAACACTACTACATGTAAATCATTCTGATTTCCTCCCAAGTTGATTCTAGTGTACTTAGGTCTTTTGAAAACTCTGGGATTTGTACTTTGATAAATGGATTTAATTATTTTTCCCTGGCCTTGTGGGTCCTGCCTTGCAAGTTAGTGAAACAGTGAAATAGGTTGCACTCTTCTACTTTAACAGGCCACTGAAATCAAGTTACTTCAGGGGATCCACAGGACCACACACACACACACACACACACACACACACACACACACACACAAATGGTCTTCCATTTGACCTTAATTGCCAGTTAGCATAGGGGCCGAATCCTCTTAAAAGAAGGAGAGATAGAGAGATAGCGAGAGAGAGAGAGAGAGACTGCATTGAGAAAGTCAGGACAGTTCTCTGAGACACAATTATCCTCATCTCTGGGCCCCTGCACACAATGAGCCCATTCATTCTGTTTCCTCATCTACAGCAGACAAACAGTCCCACTTTGCCGTCTGACTGCCATGGCAAAGACCGCCTTCCCACTCTCCCCTTTCTCTGGGCCAGCTGATTCATGGCTAATTGATCTCTCTTATTAGAAAGGTTGAGCGGAGGGCACAGCCTGTGTTAAAGGTAGCCCAGCGCGAAGGCATCCATTTGGCAGGAGAATGGCCGCTGTCACTCCCCCCTCCCCCGAGGAAGGGCCTGGGTGGAGGGCGGAGGAGTGGAGGAAGGGTGGAGGGAGCGTCAACACTCTTTTTGTGCGTTGATAGTTTGTCTCTGGGGTAGCGGGGCGGAGAGAGAGCCGTGTCATTGCCCAACGCTCCTCCGTCACAGCACGATGCCCTTGACAACCCTCTCTGATTCTTGGCTGTAAAGCGTCCGGGGCGCTGAAGAGGGCCTCTGACTTTGCTTTTAGCCGTAAGAGACACGTCCAACGACAACTGTGCTCCCCAAGTCTGTTTTTTTATTCAAATACGGTGCTTTAAATGGTTCACCAACTCAGCAATTTTACAAATTCGTTGCTACTCCACATCACCACAATTAGTGCCCTACACAACTATACACCTACATAATATATGAACTATAGCCACTAAAAAATAACCCCAACACTATTTCACTTATTTACAGAAAAATAATACAAACTTTTACTGTTTATCAGGTTCATCGAGGGCCCGTGCTAAAGCAATGTGATCATGTTCACACCGAAATAGGACCATCACAACCACTCAACCGGAGCCCAGAGTAAGGGATACTTACTACTAATGCTCGGCCCTGCTGAGATAAGTATTATTTTGAAGCAGCCTCAGCTATTATTCTATTTATGAAATTGGTGTAATTACTAGCAGAGGCACATTTTGACCTTGTTACTTTGCATACTGGGAGCCGAGTAGTGCATGCAAGCCCACATTGAAAAAAGCAAAACTGATCCGTTTTCTCTCTTTAATGTGTCCATTTTAAACAAAACAACGCCCCTTTAACGATGAACATGCACTCATCTCTGATGACTCCCCCCTCCGCACATCCGCTCTTCTGCTCGGTGGGAGTGTAAACAGGCTCTTGTAGGGCATCAAATGGAACGAGAGCAAATTGAAACCAGAGCGTCCGCTCATTTCTTTTTGCGCTCCGCAATGAGGTGATGGTGCCAGAATCCATCTAATAACCAATTAAGCACATCCTCCAAGCGCGGAGTGGTGAAGGAGGATGAAGAGGCCGGGTTGAAATGACTCGTTTTTAATCAGGAGAGGTTGCTCAGCAAGAGGGGTTTTTTTTTGGTCATGGAGGGGCGAAGTGAGGTGAGATGAAGAGCGGTGCTTAACGCACTGATCCTTTGCACTGGTGGGCACTTTTGTAATGCTCTCTCCCAGTGATTGCCTCATCATGCTCACCATGGAGGGAGAATGTTAAGTAGTCGGGAGACAGAGGGGCCTTTTGCCCATCCACACCACCAACTGCTGAGTAGCAAGAGGGGTTGATCAAAGCATCGCCCACTGCCTTGACTTGTGTTTTTTCCCCCCCCCTTCTTTTTCAAGCACGATCAGAGATTGCCTCGTGATATTTTAGTCTTTTAGTGTGCGTTTTGAGTTTGCATGGATATGGGAGAGAGTGTTTAGTGTGCATGTGTGTGTGTGTGTGTGTGTGTGTGTGTGTGTGTGTGTGTGTGTGTGTGTGAATGTTTATGTGTGCATGTTTGTGAGTGTGCGTTGTGTGTGTTGGAGCAAAGCACAGATATTAGCCATCAAATAGAAAGGATCTAGCCCCTAATCCCAAGAGTGCACCCCCCAAACACACACACACACACACATACACACACACACACACACACACACATACACACACACACTCCTCTGTCATCACTCCTCGGGGTTGGCTATATTTCCTCTCCTTCTTTTCCGGCGCTCTGTCACTCTTGTCCGTCCTCCTTCTCTCGTTCTGTCATCCTCTGTTCCTCCTCACTTCCTTCTCCCTTTCTTGTGCTGTCGCTCCAACTTCCCCATCCCCTTAATCTCCATCTTGCTGTGTTGTCCTTCTCCTCCTTGTCACCTCACGGATCCGCTCACATACTTTTTTTTCCCTCTGCAAAACTCACTGCTTTCAACAACACATTTTTTTGTCTTCTTGTTTAGCCTTCCACCCCATTCCCTGATATGTCTATTCTGAGTATCTGTCACTGATTTTTTTTTTTATCACTGGGCCTCTTAGCAAAATGCTTGCTGTTCAAAGAATAACCTTCTGTCTTCATCTGAATGACACCACTGGTTTGTCAAACGCTATACTTTGTGCTATTAATATTACGTTTTTGGCTTTGAGTGTGTGCAAAAACAACCTTTAACCTCTGTTAAATATCGAGGATCTTGCTATTTTGTTGAGATGCAATTAAAGCAAAAAAATTGGTGTTGGTCAGGTGTTGATTAGAAAAAAATTCTGCACACACATACATGTATTTCCTCTAAAGATGCACCTTTTTATATATATTTTATATTATAAAGATCCACCTTTCTATAGGTTATTGTACATTGTGTATTGTATCTGTACTGTATTAGCTCAATATTACCAGACTCTGCTGTCTGCAGTGTTAACATTGAGACTTGACCTTCACCATGTTCTCCTCAATATTCTATTTATTCTATTGTGAAACTTGTTGTAGGATTACTAATCTTCCCCTCTGGTCAGTTTTGGTGAGTACATATTTTACAGGCCAAAAATGTGCTGAAACAGGTGATTAGAGGGTTAGATGGTATGTTTTTTCCCCTGATTTGAGTTCCTCTGAGAGCCAGTCGAAATGAGACTCATTGATGGAAAATTTTCACATAGATGTAATCAGAATGCATAGGAATGGGGTCTTGAGCTGGAGGATTTGCATGCATGGAATGCACACGTACAGTAATAAGTTGGATATGAGAGAAGAGTCACATATTTCTAGATCTACTCAGTGTCACATGTTTCTTTAGATGTATAATGTGATATAGTTGCATTATGCATTATGTGAAACGTACCATTGAAACATACCATGTCATTAGCTCAGAATCCCTTACTGGAAATAACTTACAGGGATTTGGACTTCTGCTACATGACACAAATTGAGCCAGGAATAAAAGGCCTCAGTTTTTTTTTTATTTTTTATGAATTCAAAACCAGCATAAATGAACACATTATTTCTCTCAGTCGGGGGTCTGGAAGCAAGGTCTTCATTACACCAGAAATGGACAAGTATCAGAAAATCAGCGAAGGAGTTACTGGTTTAATTGAAGAGCCGGTGATTTTCTAAAAGCTCTTGTGAAATGTGTCAATCACTAGTAAAGTGAGCTGAACGGAGGAGCCCTCACCCCACCTGGCTTCTTGGCTTCCGACGCTCTCAACACACATGTACGCATGCGCGCGCACACACACACACACACACACACACACACACACACACACACACAGTCATATACACAAACCTTCCTCCTGCTGAAGAATTTATTTGTTTTCTCTAAAGCACACACTCTAGCTTCCTGTGGTTCGACTCTTGCAACTGCCAGCCACAGCCCCAACAAGACACGCACGGCCCCTTTTTTCCACACCCACCGCTCGGCAAAATGCAGAAGGTGGGGAGAACAGAGAGGAGTGGGGGAAAAGCCTTTTTTTATCTCTCCTTTGCACTGAGAAGGACCTTATTGTGTATGCATTGAAAATGGCCCCCGGTTGTGCTAGAGCCGGGCGAGGCCACGGAGAGAGCCAGGCGGTGGACAGGCGGATCTGATTAAGTTGTCAGGGAGTCAGGAGACAGACCCTCCCTGGCCATCCTTATAGACTCCAGTTAAACGCTCCAAACAGCCTTCAATTTTACCCCCAACGTCGCACGGCCACACCACATGCTGGGCTGGTTAAACACGCCGGAGAAAGAGAGAGGGAGAGAGAGTGAGAGAGAGAGAGAGAGAGTGAGAGAGAGCAAGAAAGAGAGTGAGCGAGAGGGAATGTGTGTTTTGGTTTGCTGGTGCCCATTTAGTGTGCCATGAACGTTAATAAGCTGCCATAAATACTCAATGAGTAATTTCATCATTTCATTAAATGCTCAATGATAGAGTATTTAAAAGGGAACCTTTTGGAGAAGCAGAGAATTGTTTGACAAACACGCAAAATGTATTTGATTATGAAAGAGCACCCCAAAAAAGAAGATAAAAGAGAAACAAACACTTAAAATGTATTTGATTATGAAAGAGCACCCCAAAAAAGAAGATAAACACGCAAAATGTATTTGATTATGAAAGAGCAACCCCAAAAAAGAAGATAAAACAGAGATAAATAAAGCAGACGTGAAAATGTGTGTAAAAAAACATCCCTTGTACAAACATTCAGATGGAGTCCTCCCCAACTAGATCGTATCATGGATCCTTGGAGAGCCCAGCCAAATCTCTGCACATTCAACCTCATCAGCTTTTGTCAGCCGCCTCACAGTGTGCTGTGATGGTCTCCTCGTTGGTGAAGGATATATTTCCTCAAGGCCGCACTTCAAAGGGGAATATCAGGCAGTCTCATGTACTGTATCGCGCGCTGCTCCTCTTTTGGCTTAGTTGAAAAAGGCATCAGCAAGTTAAAGCATCAGCTTTGAGGGGGTTGGCAAGAACAATGATGGGAGCTGTTGTTACTGATCTTTTTTACCCTGACTTTACACACAGTGGGGGATAATCCAGATTAAAGATGGAAGTTATCTGTGAGTGGATGGAGCTTTTTTGTCTGTCCATGTGTATGTGTGTGTGTGTGTGTGTGTGTGTGTGTGTGTGTGTGTGTGTGTGTGTGTGTGTGTGCACCAATTTCCACCAGCACACAGTCTTGTGTCAATCATTGTTGTTTTTTTATGTGCAGACGTATAAAGAAGTCAGTTATTGAGACTTGTTTGAGTGCAGGCTCTGTAGTGGGGACACGTTCATTTGTTGAGACATTGATTTATGAGAATATTGCACATAATAACAAGCATCTGAATCAAATATTCTGTTGTAGTTGCAGTGAGTCACAGCTGCTAAATCATATACAACATGTGCTTGCACACAGTTAATGGGTTGGTCACCCGGCTTTCAAACTCTATGCAAGCTCTGACCTTGAGTCTTGCATTATGATAAAAATTTGCATTTACTCTTAAACAGATTGTCAGAAAAGGCCATGCTGGTGCATCATAATCTTCTCTCATGGCGAGTACTGTATAAGCACATACAAATTCAGCACCATGCACCTGGGCTCAGGAGCCAGTAAAGAGTAGTCCAAAGCCTCATGTTTATCACAAGCTGTTTTTTCAACATCTTATTTTGCCAAACTCTTTTGTCTACACCCTGAATTCCCAGATCTGTGCAAGAATCTCCTCGCTAGAGTCTCCTCGCATGCATCTTGTTTTCCCCCAGTGTGCCCCCATCCTCTCCTCTCCCCCACCTACAACACCCCCCCCCCCCCCCACCCCACCCCAGCACCCACCTCCCCAATGAATTAACCCGCCCACCCCCTCTGCAAACACATTTGTTCTTTATTATTTTAAGTCAATTAATGCCTGGCCTGGGGCTGCGTAGATATGCCAACAAATTTTCTAATGGGATCTGACTGCAGGAGAGAGAGAGGGAGGGAGAGAGAGAGAGGTAGAGGGAGGGAGAGAGAGAAAGAGAGGGGTAGAGGGAGAGGGGGGGGGGTTGTGCAGAAATGATCCGGCTCGATGAATCAAAAACAGCCTCAGAGAGAGAGAGAGAGAAAGAAAGAAAGAAAGAGAGAGAGAGAGAAGAGTTTAAAGCCATCATATATTACACCAAACTGCCAGGTGCCCCTGAGCCAGTCAGAATACTGCTGCTTTTTATTTATTTACCTTGGCTCATGTAGGGGCTTTTATGGGTGTTGTGTTCTATTGTTGTTGATTATTTTCAAAACATTTTATGCAATCACAATATTAATTGCCCTGCAAACAACAGGCAGAGGTCAGATGTTTCTCAAATGCTCATAATTCTCTTGCTTGGTTGATCATTTAATTGGCTTGAATTGCCCAACTTGTGTTTTAATGTATACAGTACTTCTGCTCAGTATGGAGATTAAAAGATTACATGTCAGAGATTGAATCAAGGTGACCTATTCTGATACGGAACTGTTCTAACAGATCATGGCCAGAGACCAGATGATGGGAAAACATATGGGGTCTTAATGGTTGCTTGCGTTTGACCTTTGACACTCCACACTATACACACAAGTGCTGTGACTTACACTCTTCCATACATAAAATGAATGATAAATATCAATATGGATATTTCATGTGTTATTACGTTGAGTAAAAGCATCAATTGCCAGCACTGATGCTACACTGCAAAAAATGAAATCTAACCAAGTGTTATTAATCTTATAATAAGATCAAAACATCTATTTGGTATTGTTTTTAGTATGAAAAGACTTACCTAGTGCCCTCTCGAAAGATCATTTTGACTTAATTTAGGAAGACTTTGACTTATTTTAAGGAGTCTTATCAAGACAAATTTACTTAACGCACTGGCAGACAAATTTGCTTGTTTTTAGGACAAATTTGCTTAACGCACTGGCAGAAAAATGTGCTTGTTTTCAGGATGAGATGTCTTAAAATAAGTCAAACTTTTCTTAAATTAAGTCAAATGATTTCACGAGAAAGCTTTAAGTAAGTCTCTGTATACTGAGAAAACAATACAAACTAGTTATTTTTATCTTGATATAAGACTAATAATCTTGGTTAGATTTTATTAGATAAGCAGTTTTTTGCAGTGTACTAATAGTATCAGTATTCAGTATCAGTAGTATCTGTGACTATAACTAATTTCAACTGCTGCTGCTACTACTACTACGACTACTACTCTACTACTACTACTACTACTACTACTACTACTACCACTATTACATTATTACTACTACTACTTCTAATACTACTACTACTACTATTACTATTACTATAGAGGTCTGCGCCGGATAGATTTTTCAGTACCGCTCCCGCAACATTCTGTCCCGCTTCCACTGCTTCCACAATAATTTGCCATTTTTAGGCTCCCACCCGCATCTGTAACATTAGGTCCCGTTCCCACCTACAAAAGCCTGCAGGATATGCAGGAGGGACAGCCTATTCAGTTCTTCCTTCTGTCTCACAAAAGGAGCACTTGACACACACGACTGAAAAAGACTGCCAGATGTCTGATTTTAAGTTTTTGGATTCTGAATAGGCTACTGTAACACAGCTATGCTAGCTGGCATCTGTTCTTTAGAAAGGCACTAACATCTAAAGTAGCCTAGTGGTGTCCTCTTCCTCTGCTTTCGATTTCGAGTTTTGACAACGAAGCAGGAAAGAATTGAACCCATGTAGGCCTAAACGACAGTATCCATCAGTTAGGCTGCTTAAACCCCGTTTTTTTAATGCTGCCTAACAAAATATCCAGCTCAACTATAATTCTATACACCAGCCTACTGTAATCATTTGTATATGTTATTTTACGCATATTTAATTTGCGGTAGTGCAGTGAATCATCTGTTTCTCCTGCACCCGCAAACGCACCTCTTGCATCCTGCCCACTCCAGCACAGAGCTTTCAAAACACTCTTTTGCGTTCCGACCTGCAGTACCTGTGGGAGTGCAGACCTCTATATTGCGATTACTATTACCAGCACTTGTACTACTGCCACTGGCCTACTGCTAGTTTGCTACAACTACTTCTACTACTTCTACTACTACTACTGTTACTACTACAGCTACTGCCACTACTACTGGCTAGACTTCTTCTGCCTCAGTATGTTTTGTGCTTGTTTCATGTGTATGTTGCATATCATATCAGATGCATGTGCACTGTCCTTTCAGCAGACAGGACTCCATCCATGTTTCCACCAGCCTTGCCCCTCCACTGGTATGCTTCTTCAAGCGAGCCTCAACCAGGCCTGTGCGGGCCATAGGGTTTGTGTTAGCGAGTGTGTTTAAACGAGCCCCAGTCCAGCGCCTGTGAGTAACGACCACGCTGGAGTGCTCGGCCACAGCCTCTTCTCTAGCTGAAGTTGGTGCAGGGCAGCAATTTACCACCGCTCCAGGAAATCGTAATGATGATGACAGTGTCGGGGAGCCTTAAGCAGAGTTGGTACTTAAAGTTGCTGTCAAACTGATTTGTTTGGGGGGGGTGGTTGGTGGAGGTAGCTTTCTCTTCACTTTGACTCTGCCTCACTCCTGGTGGTGAGAGATTATTGCTGTCACGTTCGACTCTCTCCCTCCCGCCAAGCTTGGTGTCTGTGTTACAGCCTTCTGTGTTGTATGGCTGAAAAGAGGCTATTTCAGAGCTGTTCCTCACAATGAATAACTTTCCAGGGATGACGGTTGGGGAGGCTGTAGGATATGGATGGCCAGTGGGGGGGACAGATATTCATATGAAATAAATAAAATAGACACTACGATGGCATCGCTTGGCTGGCGCAGTGCTGTAGGCTTCATTGTCGCATTCACATGGAAATTGTGGATTATGCCCATACGGATCGCAAGCCTTCCGGCTCATTCACACAAACCCCAAAATACACAAACAGCATCCATCTACCAGGTTGATATCATATTTTGTTGTGCCCAGTAGACAAAAGAACAGATTTTGAGCGACGCTGGCGTGGGTGGGAGAGAGTGTTTGTATGTTTGTTTTTGTGTTTGTATTTGTGTTTGTGTTTATGTGTAGTGTGTGTGAGGCACAGCTTGCCAAGAGTGTTTCCACAAGCTGGCGATAGTGATGTGTGCACGTCAACCATTCGCTGTCTCAGACAACCAACCGGCGTAAACAGAGGCAAATACACACACACACATACACACACACACACACACACTCTCTCTCTCTCTCTCACACACACACACACACATACACACACACACACACTCTCTCTCTCTCTCTCTCTCTCTCTCTCTCTCTCTCTCTCTCTCTCTCTCACACACACACACACACACACACACACACACACTCTCTCACACACACACACACACACACACTCCCAGAGGATTAGGGCTCCCACAGGTGTGCCATCTGCTGGCTGCTAACACACACCCAGGTGTGCCCCCCTTCAGCTTGTCTTGTGTGGTGGCAGCTGAGAAAGTGGCAGGGAAGAAAACGGACCTCCGTTCTACCTCCTACCCACAGAAAGGCTATGCTGCTGTTGAACTGCAACAGCAGGGGATCACATTGACCAGCGGCAGGTTTCTTATTGTTCTCTATGGGCATGTTCG
This sequence comes from Alosa sapidissima, assembly GCF_018492685.1. Lineage (NCBI taxonomy): Eukaryota > Metazoa > Chordata > Actinopteri > Clupeiformes > Clupeidae > Alosa > Alosa sapidissima. The sequence goes on from NC_055966.1 coordinate 11,056,567, forward strand.
TGGCAGCGCTGGCGTAACGCTAGCGTTGAACAAGCTGAGCGTTGAACTTGGTTCAACTTTCAAACCGCAACACGAGCTTATTCAATTGTCAGTTAAGGCAAAGCGTTTGTGGTACCATAGTAACGAGATAGAACTTATTATGGTCTGAGCATTGTGTTAAGCTTGCCGCTGGCCAATGTGATCCCTGCCTTAGTGTCCCATACCACAGTCAGATCCAGTGCCCACAAGGACACGGGTTTCGACTTCAGCCTCAAGTCAATATTCTTGAGCCCACTCCCCTGCACGTTTCATATCACTGTCCTACTAATAGTGTAAATAGCAGTGTAAAAGTATGTGTATGAGTGACAGGAAGTTAGACGGGGTCAGTCGCCATTGCTGTGATTCACTGCTCTGCCTATATCATTTCTGATTATATGAATGAATATGATTGCACATTTATGTCATTCTTTTCCAGACACCATCTGTGACTGTGGACTAATTTAAGTTGTCTGCAAACTGTTTTTAGCAGTAGTTGTTAAGTTTAAGTTGTTATCCTAAATCCTGTGCAGAAGTTATGTGGAGCTCCAAAACCAGTGAGCACTTTGATATGTGAAACACAAGTTCAAACAGGCATTGTGAGGTAAGACACCGATCTGTGTTTGTCTGATTATCTGTCTTCTGTTTTGCGAACAGGCTGTTTTTCTAGACATCATCCATAGGGTAAAGTGAGTTGTGAATCACTATCACAAAATCCTTTGAAGAACCCTGAGGACCTCTGGATGGTAACTCAAAGACTTTGAGTCAAGCAAGTATCACTTCTCCTAGGAGAACAAGCTCAAGAGTACAGAATACAGAAGTCCAATTCCCTCAGGTCATGGTAGCAACGCAGTTTTACTCTTTATCGCCTCTGATAGCCACACAACATGAATATCAATGAAGCCTGAATTTGTCACCCAGAGGTCTGAAACACTGCGCCCCTTGATGTTCCCTGCATCTTTGAACCAAGATACTTAATAGAGGTCAGCCAAGGTCTGACAGTTCAAATTGTGTAAAGTCTGATCATATCACTACAGGGGAATAGACTGAGACTGCGGCTGAGGGTCAAGTGGCTCCTTAACTCCCTCCAGGGTTGATACCAAGTGAAAGTGGTTTGCTTATCAAAATGTCTTCCCTTTTTAATCTGGTCTAAGAAGCCGTTGCTGTAATGACTTCTGGTGTAGAAGTGTCATAATGCTGTTGGAAGACTTCCTTATGATGTCGAGGGAAGTTATGAGAGTTTGTTACAAACAAAGTGTTGAGAAGACAAGAAGCAAAAGACAAAAGAAACTTTGTGCACAAATGAACAATCTTCCTTCATAACTGTTGACTAGCTTCTTTGGTCAACCCCCCCCCCCCCTCCACCTTAATGCTGTCAGTCACTGTTTTCAAGGCAGAGTTTCCGCTAGACAAAAATGGTGCCGGTCAACCGGCTGAGGTTTCGTTTTCCAGACATTTTGATGATATGCCGGTCAAATATCCTATTATCGCTTCTTAATTACCGTAGTCAAATTGAGGAAAACTGGAGACAGGCTATGTAGCTTAAAGAATGACATAATCAGGTTGTATAGAATGCAACATGTTCATTAGCCTAACTTAAACATGCCTAACAAGATCTAGCCAGTATATTTTTTAATGGACAGCAAGAATCCGCTTCATTCGTTGTTTTAAAAAGTTATTTGTTGCTGCTACCCACGTTATCTCCATTGGTGACTGTTTACTTACATAGATGTGCACACACAAGAATGAGCGCTCACACCACTACCCCCTAATGCTATGCCTCTTTATTTGATAACAATAAATTAAGAAATGTTTCCTATTCTGGGAAATGTTTCTTTTTCTTTCGGCCGCGGTTCAATGATACCGTTTAATTGTGCCAGAAATTATCCGCGGACCAGCAATCTCCTCGTCGAGGAGGCCCTAATCCTGCAGATCATACAGAGAACGCATAGGCCTACTGTATGCTTTGGGTAAAGAACCCCCCGCAACTCCCAATCTCACTGATTCCGACAGATACGCCCGACACTTCTGCTTTTTATCTGGTGGTGGTGGAGTTGACCGAACATCTGAGGCTTCAGACGTTACCAATTTATCATCATCCTTTGCATCTGGCCTCTGAAAAAACTTTTAAGGCTAGTCTGCCTGGGCCTGGCCATGTTTGAACCGCTTCACTCATTTGTTTGTTGTTTAACATGGACGTTATAAGCATGCGCTTCCTATTTGAAATGCATAGGCTATGCGTGTTGTTTACTTTTCAAACGGTAGAGCCTGTTCATTTAAAAACATAGCCAGAGGACGTATAATATAGGCTTACATATTAGGCTAAGGCTTATTCTCAAATTCAGATTGCATTAGGGGACGGGATTATTAGCCAATTTCAATCGGACAATTTGACCGGAGAGATTTTTAAATTTTTTTTCGGCCAATGTCCGGTAATTACCGGACAACGGAAACCCTGTTTCAAGGGCCTCAAAGTTGGCATGTTTTGCCCAACCAGCATTGTTTAACAAGCACATACTTTCTCCCCATGGTTCGTATTTTCGCTATTCCTCTAAAAAAAAAAACACCTTTTCTTCTCCTTCATTTCTGCTACATGTGGTTTCTAAAATGACTTTGCTGCTATTGGACTGTAAAGACTCTCTCCAAGGGCCAAACGGTTCTTACAGTAGATCTGCGCACCTCCTACTAGTGGCCACACAGATCAATATGGACCAGATGGCAGCTCAAATTTCTCAATGAATATCTATGTCTGCGTGGTGTTGGACACTGCTCAGATACAACATCTCTCTTTATTTCTCCCTTTCCTGTCTTTCTCTCTCTCTCTCTCTGACTCACACTCTTAGGCCCTGTTTACACGTAAAAAAAACACATATATGCGGTTTGGCCTTTCATTTACATGAAAACGGAGGTTTTATAACTGAAAACGATTATTTCTGAAAACTCCAGCCAAAGTGGAGATTTGGGAAAACTCCGGTTTCATGTTAGCATTATAGCGGTAAACGACGTTTTTGCATTGTGAGGTGATGTTCCCTTGTTTGTTTGAAATCTCTGATTGGCCACCTGTTTGCTCGATGTGTTTGATGTTGTCGATGTGTTAAGTTGTTTTTAGCATCAGTGTGAACGGAGTTATTTTTAAAAACAAATATCCGTTTTTCAGAATACCCTGCTACGTATAAATGTGGTCTCAACTCCCTCTCTCTCTCTAGCTCTCTCTCTCTTTCACTGACCTCTATGCAAGGCAGTGTAGGATCATTACCTGCACAGATGAGTTGAGTCTATTTCAAGCTAAAATCAGACATCATTGTATTCATCTATAGTATCTGGTCTCAACTCCCTCTCTCTCTCTAGCTCTCTCTCTCTCTTTCACTGACCTCTATGCAAGGCAGTGTAGGATCATTACCTGCACAGATGAGTTGAGTCTATTTCATGCTAAAATCAGACATCATTGTATTCATCTATAGTATCTAGTCATCTGTACTCAGACTCAGAATGCAGAGGTGGGGAGTTTTTGAAATACAATACTGGCCTTTGCACTTGTACATCTAAGGCTTGTTTGTCTCTTCACTTTTAGAAAATCATCCCATCAAACAGGGTCTGTTCAGTGGCATCCCTGTATATTTATGGTGTCTGTGGACCTTAAACATCAAAGATTCTGAGAGACCCGTCGGAGGAATCACCTCAGGAAACTAAGCTGTGAGGCGAAAGTCCTGTGATCTGTGGGAAGTCTGTGATGGCTGGCTGAGACGTCACCAGACGTCGGTCCTCCCAGTGTGTGAACCAAGATGAAGCAGGCAATCACTGAAAATGGCTAATCTCATTTCAGAAGCTAGAGTAGGAAGCCTCTGAAATGACTACATGCAAGCCAAAAATATTAAGGGCTTGGCGATGTAAAGCGCAGCTCAAAGCGTATTCTTAAACAGACGGAAAACGTATTCCTATTTTACACTCAAATTTTTCGCCATGTGCTTTACTTCGCCATACACTTTATTAAACAATGTGCCCAGGGTCGTGGCAATTAACGACATAAGGTGTGGTCTGGCGCATGACCTAAAAATCGCTATCTTACGCCATATAAAAAGCATTACACCACTGACCAAGAAAAACCTGGTCTATACTGAAAGGTACATATGATGCACAGCTGAAGACGCACTGTCACGAGATGTAAGCAGCAACTCCTCTGCAGGATAAATGTCCTTAGGTTTTTTATTCAGTCATTCGAGCATTCGATTATTGGGGTAAGTGCTGCTTTTTTAGGCTATGTTTTTGATGGTAACCCATTGTCAGTCAATAGTGAAAGTAATTAACTGTGTATAACTGTTTTGTCGTTGACTATGACATCACGGTGAAGCAGAAATGTGGACTCGAGTCACATGACTTGGACTTGAGTCAGACTCGAGTCAAGATTTTAATGACTTCAGACTCGACTTGATAAAATTCGGCATGACTTGCGACTCGACTTGGACTTGAATACTATTCACTCGAGACTTGATTTGGACTTTGCCTCTTTGACTTGTAATGACTTGACATGTCTCGAGTCAAAAAATGAATTTCCTGATCGTGGATGCCGCAATTTGGAAAAACAATATTTGCTGCTGTGCTGAGTGTCATGTAGCTATCCGTTCCGTACAGATTACTCAGGTATGCACCACGTGCGTATATTACACAGGTATGCGCATGCATATATCGTAAAAGATTTCAAGACAGAAACATTGAACATATTTTAATCTGTATTTATACAAAAAATACTGTAGATTAGATTGATGCGTTAAAATTATGATTGATAGTCTAATAATGGCATTATTAAGTGCAGAGTACCTGATGACTTGTTCAGGACTTGAAAAGATTGGGACTCGGACTTGGACTCGACTTGGCTTTGATGTGACTTGGACTTGGACTCGACTTGCCCTTCTCTGTCTTTACTTGGGACTTGACCTGGACTTGACTGCTAAGACTTGGAACTTACTTGTGACTTGCCAAACAGTGACTTGGTCCCACCTCTGCCGTGAAGTTAATTTCACTTTGCCTATGAGTTCAAATAATAGACTGCAGATGCGTGTAGCCTATACTCTTCTAGTCACAAACAGGTTTTAGTTAAGCATGGTTTAGTGGAATACCTGTTCCAAGCAGTCTCGGGTGCAAGCAGATTAAATGTTCCGGTGACCATAAGAATCACACTGCTTGCTGTTAAAGAGAATGACAGATACCATTCTCATTGGTCTAAAGGATGATACGCCCAAAACACACCCATGACTGATTAAGAAACCAACCTTTTTGCGCCAAGCGCCTGACGTTTGATAACAAAACTACCCTGAATGAGGCCTGGACACACCCCTAAATGTATTTTAAAGCTTTTCGCTACTGACCCTGTGTTTTAGATGGCCAGGATAAGGCCATAAGCCAAAATATCTGTCAGAATGGATACCAGCTGACCCGTACTACCGGTGACATTAGTAAACACTTCCTGTGAGTCTTGTAGCTGCTTTCAGAACAGAACACACACTGTTGCCATCCACCGGCAGTGAGCAATGCACAGGCAACAGATGCTATCGCATTGCTCAACAGCCTCTCTACGCTAAGCATGGTGATTACGAGGCAGAGGTGGCCAAAGGCCAGGCGGTGCCACCTACATCTCCCTTTATCTGCTTGACGCTTGTTTCTGCATGGGCTGCTTCTCTAAACCCCAAGTAACTTACAAGAATGGTAATTACAGAACAACAAGCAAGCCGCCAGCAAGATGCTTCGGGTCAGAGATCTGATGTAAATTGCACCGTTCCAAAACGGCGTCCAATTGTGATGCAAATGCCCGGTGCACTGAGTGCAGGCCGACACATGATACTACTCACAGTGTTGGACGAGGTGATAAGCACAACTATGTGTGCCTGTACCACTTGCTAATGAAAGATGTGGAGACAAGGGCCTGTGTGCGAGCCCAATGAGTTTGGATTAAAGATGAAAGCAGTCTCTATGTGTGTGTGTGTGTGTGTGTGTGTGTGCGCAGAAATGGACAAAAATCTAAATGTATTTTTAAATAAAATATCAAATACCCATAATTTTAAATGAAT